>NC_045970.1:46159808-46504808 GCF_010909765.2 Amblyraja radiata | reverse complement strand
GGTTTCCGTTCAGGTTTCCTAAGTGGGACAGGGGCATTATACAGCGCAGGTTTGATCCTGACCATGGGTGCCTGTCTGCACAGAGTTGTGTACGTTCTCCCCGACACCTGCGTGGGATTTCTCCGGGATCTCTGGTGTCCTCCCACACGCCAAAAGATGTACAGGTTTGTAGCTTAATTGCCTCGGTATAATTGTAAATTTCCCCTCGTGTGTATAGGATGGTGTCAGTCTGCGGGGATCACTGGTCGGTGCGAACTCGGTGGGCCGGAGGGCCTGTTTCCCCGCTGTATCTCTAAACTAATCTAACTGCAATACAATATAAATTATTGATGTGGTGCAATTTATTTCAATGATTTCCATTAAAAATAATTAGCGATCAAGGCCAGCGAAAGCAAGAGCATTATATCATAAAACCAACTTGTGTTTTCGGCTTAAAGAGATGACCTTCTTCTATCTGCATAGATTCAATTTAATGACTCAATTTCTCAGCACGAATAAGAAATGCCTGCTCATCGAACGTTCAAAATAATCTGCCATCTGCTCAGGTCAGTTTCCCGACACCGCAAGAAAAAGTGAAGGATGTACTGATATGAGATGACGATTACTTTTTAGTTTGGTTTAGTTCTGTTTGGTTTGGTTTAGAGATACAGCGTGGAAACAGACCCTTCGGCCCACCGAGTCCGCGCCGACCAGCGATCCCCACATACTAAAACTTTCCTAAACACACACACACACACACACACACACACACACACACACACACACACACACACACACACACACACACACACACACACTCACACTCACACACACACACACACACACACACACACACACACACACACACACACACACACACACACACACACTCACACACACACACGTTGGGGAAGGAACTGCAGATGCTGGAAAATCGAAGGTACACAAAAATGCTGGAGAAACTCAGCGGGTGCAGCAGCGTCCCGAAACGTTGCCTATTTCCTTCGCTCCATAGATGCTGCTGCACCCGCTGAGTTTCTCCAGCATTTTTGTGTACCTTCGATTTTCCAGCATCTGCAGTTCCTTCTTAACCAATTAACCTTCAAACTAGCACGTCCTTGGAGTGTGGGAGGAAACCGGAGATCCCGGATAAAACCCACGCAGGTCACGGGGAGAAGGCGCAAACTCCGTGCAGACAGGCACTCTCTGGGTATATTGTGTATTGCATGCAAAAAAAACAAAGAATTTCACTGTACCTAGGTACATGTGACAAAAAAGAATAATTGAATTAATGAATAATGGAATCATACCCTGGGCATCCGTGGTACCAAATCAATACATTTTCTCTACTGCTGCACGATATTCCTATTAATGCTCCCATATAACGACAGATGGCACAATGGGCTAAGTGTTCAGCTGGCGACCGGAAGGTGGCCGGTTCGAATCCCGCTTGGAGTGCATACTGTCGTTGTGTCCTTGGGCAAGACACTTCACCCACCTTTGCCTGTGTGTGAATCTGTGTGAGTGATTGGTGGTGGTTGGAGGGGCCGTAGGCGCAGAATGGCAGCCACGCTTCCGTCAGTCTGCCCCAGGGCAGCTGTGGCTACAGAAGTAGCTTACCACCACCGAGTGTGACTGAGGAGTGAATGAATAATGCGATGTAAAGCGCCTTGAGTATTAGAAAGGCGCTATATAAATCCCATCCATTATTATAATTATAATTATATATGTTCAATTAAAAAAAGACACCAAGTGCTATCGTAATTCAGCGGGTCATGCAGCATTCCTGGAGAAAATGGATAGGTGATGAAGAAGGGTCTCGAACCGAAACGTCACATATTCGTGTTCTCCAGAGGATGTTGCCTGACCCGCTGAGTTACGACAGCACTTGGTGCCTTTTATTTTTTGGAAGCCAGCATCTGCTTTTCCTTGCATGTCAGATTTTTAATTCACCTTTTGTAAAAATCAAAATGTTACACAGTACTATGATAACTTTCCCAATGAACCTGCCCAGTTTCAAGGAGGCACAACGAGGGGGGACCTCCCCTGGATGGTTTACAGAGACCATGAGAAACAGGGTCCCAGTAAGTTGGGAGCAAACGTCGGAATTGGTGTCCCAGTGAGTTGATCGGGAACCAGGACTCGAGTGAGTCAGGAGATAGCCTGGGAACTGGACGTGGAAAAGGCAACCATTCTCTGGTGGGTTTGATGCCAAACCATGGAAGAAGGGTTGCAATCCGAAACGTCACCTATTTCTTTCCTCTGGAGAAGCTGCCTGAACCGCTGGGTTACTCCAGCTTTTGTGTCTATCTTCGTACCAAACCATTGGGATTGCTGAATAGTCACACAATGGGTGGTGGGTTTATGGAACAAGCTGCCAGAGGAAGTAGTTGATGTAGGGACTAACCCAACGTTTAAGAAACAGTTAAGACAGGTGCATGGATTGGACAGGTTTGGAGGGATATGGATCAAACGCGGGCAGGCGGGCAGGTGTAACTGGGACTTGTTGGCCGGTGTGGTCAAGATGGGCCGAAGGGCCTGTTTCCACACTGTGATACCCTATGACTATGAGTCAGACAGCAGTCTATCAGAGAGTTACAGTACAATCTAGCTGCTGCTATGTATCCACTGTCATTCCCAGGGCTCTATCCTCTGCACTGACACATGAACCTCCAGTCCATCAATACAGACACGAATCAACCTGTTTCTCGGCTACTATAAAGAATACCTTGTGTAACAATCTAGATAGTTTTGAACTATTCACACTTTCCAGCTACTGTAATCACCTTCTTTACAACTACTCCCCTTAAAAACTCAACCTTGATCCTTTTATCTGTTAAATCACCAGTATCTTTCTAACCAGCCCTTTTTCATCGGTTCCTGAAATACATACTCATCTTTTTCATAGTACTCCATCTAGATCCATCTCATTTATCTCCAGCAGCCCAAATGACTACCTTGCTTAAAGTGGCAACTACTCTTCCGTTGTTGCCACCCTTTCACTAAATTCACTTTCTGTGCAAAACAAAATATACAGTTCCCTTCATAATGTTTGGGACAAAGACCCATCATTTATTTATTTGTCTCTGTACTCCACAATTTTAGATTTGTAATAGAAAACAAATCTATTTTGGTTCTATGTGGTTAAAGTGCACATTGTCAGATTTTATTAAAGGGGATTCTTAATAGATTTTGTTTTAGTTGGGGGGTGTGGGGGAGGGGGTGGTGGGGAGTGGGGAGAGGTGGGGCTGAGGCAGATAGTGGGGGGGGGGAGGGTGGGAGGGGGGGCTGGAGTGCCCGTCCTTCCCGGAGTGGCCCGTCCTGCCTTGCAAGTGCATTGTGACGTCACGTGGATTTTTTTCCCCCAAAATGGGTGAGTTTGAAGAAATCAGGCTGTTTTTAAAATGTCAACGATTAATAACTTCAGAAATATAGATGGAAATGCAACGGGAAGATGTTTATCGCCACCATGGGGAAAATGTGAGTAGGATGTGTGAAAATGGGAAGGCTGTAGCCTAGCGTTTGGATGAAGATAGGAATTAACCTGATTGACACACACAGAGACACAAACAAGCCGAAGACTTTTAGTTATATAGAGATATGTCCCAAATAGAACAATTACATTTTTCCTTGCAACAGCACAAAAAAATCTGTACACATAGTACTCTGTAAACAATATAATAAACGAGGAAAAAAATAATGTGTGTATACATATAAAAACATATATACATATACACACACAGATACATACATATATACACACGCACACACACATCTATATTACTAAAAGACTGTTCTTGACCGGTTTTGGCCATCTGTGCTGCGATTTCCGAGAGACGCCGCCACCTACGGCCGTCATTTTTGGCCACCTCGCTCAGAGCCCCCCTCCGCAGCATGTGTGCCAAGGATTTTTCCCGTCTATGAAAATTGACAGAGATATTTTTACAAAATTCCCCATTCTCTCTGCTGCCCCTGCTGGAGGTAGGGGAGGGACTATAAAACCAGGAAGTGGTGTGCCTCAATCAGTCTCTGCAAGTGGTGTGCCTCAATCAGAGCTCTGAATGACACTGAACAAATGTCTACAGCACTGTGAGTACCCTTAATTTGGTTTGAAAATGAAAATATGGTTAGAGGTAAAAAAGCACTGCCTGCAAATGGTTGTTTGGGTTTGGGTTGAAGTAAAAAGGCACTCTCTCTCTCTCTCTCTCTCTCTCTCTCTTCCCCTCCTCCCTCTCTCCACCTCTCTCTCTCTCCCTATCCCTCTCTCTTTCTCTCTCCACCCCCCTCTCCTCTCTTCCCCCCCTCTCCACTCTCCCCCCCTTCTCCACTCTCCCCCCCTTCTCCACTCTCTCCCCCCCCCTCTCCTCTCTCCCCCCTCTCCTCTCAAACTCCCCCCTCTCCTCTCTCCCCCACTCTCCTCTCTCCCCCCTCTCCTCTCTCCCCCTCTCCTCTCTCCAGCCTCCTCCTCTCTCCCCCCCTCTCCTCTCCCCCCCCTCTCCTCTAACCCTCTCTCTCCCTCTCCCCTCTCCCGCTCTCCTCTCCCCCTCTCCTCACCCCCCTCTTACCCCCCCCTCACCTCCCCCTTTCTCCTCTCCCCCCCCTCTCTCTCTCCCCCCTCTCATCTCTCCCCCCCTCTCCTCTCTCCCCCCCTCTCATCTCTCCCCCCCTCCTCATCTCCTCCCCCTCTCATCTCTCCCCCCCTCTCCTCTCTCCCCCCCTCTCCTCCTCCCCTCTCCTCTCTCCCCCCCTCCTCTCCTCCCCTCTCCTCCCCCTCTCCTCTCTCCCCCCCTCTCATCTCTCCCCCCCTATCCTCATCTCTCCCCCCCTCTCCTCTCTCCCCCCCTCTCCCCCCTCTCATCGTCTCCCCTCTCTCCTCTCTCCCCCCTCCTCTCTCCCCACCCCTCTCCTCTCTCCACCCCCTCTCCTCTCTCTCCCCCCTCTCCTCTCTCCCCCCTCTCCTCTCTCCCCCCTCTCCTCTCCCCCCCTGTGGGGGAGGGGGGGGGGGTAGTTAGTGTGTGACGCTGCATGTCGCCTCCCCCCCCACAACCGCACGTTGGGGGAACAGACCCAACGGGTCTGCACTTGGTCTAGTTTAAATATATATTCCCGATCTGGACATCCCACCTAAGTTGTATTGATATTTATTAGTAAAGCCTGCTTCACAAACATGTACTAACATTGTGAGCAGTTTTGGGCCCCATATATGTATAAAACAACCAACAATAATGGTTCAAAAAGACAAAACCAATGCCCCCAAATCTATGCAGTTCAGAGCTTATTTGAGGTTGTAGTGTTTAATAGCCTGTTGGCTGTAGGGAAGAAGCTGTTCCTGAACCTGGACGTTACAGTTTTCAGGCTCCTGTACCTTCTTCCCGATGGCAGGGGGTGAAATGAGTGTGTGGCCAGGGTGGTGTGAGTCTCTGATGACGCTGTCTGCCTTTTTGAGGCAGCGACTTACATGATGAAGTCATACGGCACTTGTGTCCACTGAGTCTGCACCAGCTATCAGTAACCATTATTAGCACTGGACTCATGCCAGTTTTATTCTCCCCAAATACTCTCTGTAGTGATTACAAAAGCAAACTTTTCAAGTGGTTCTGCATTCATAATGGTATTCTTAATTAGCAATTTCTGAAGTCATTTTTATGGACACTTGAAAACAGCCAGGACAAACAAGTTGTGCAAAGGTGCCCAACTCGTTCCCCATGTTGGGGGAGTCCAGAACCAGGGGTGACAGTTTAAGAATAAGGGGTAGAC
Source organism: Amblyraja radiata (assembly GCF_010909765.2). NCBI lineage: Eukaryota > Metazoa > Chordata > Chondrichthyes > Rajiformes > Rajidae > Amblyraja > Amblyraja radiata. The sequence goes on along the minus strand of NC_045970.1, from coordinate 46,499,072 downwards.
CATTTAGGACTGAGATAAGGAAAAGCTTTTTCACCCAGAGAGTTCTGAATCTGTGGGATTTCTGCCACAGAAGGCAGTGGAGGCCAATTCACTGAATGTTTTCAAGAGAGAGTTATGCCCCTGTCCCACTTAGGAAACCTGAACGGAAACCTCTGGAGACTTTGCGCCCCAAGGTTTCCATGCGGTTCCCGGAGGTTTTTGTCAGTCTCCCTAATGGTCGAAAGTGGTTTCCGCTTCTTCTATGTTCCGGCGACTATTTCAAGAAATTCAAAACCGGCCGCGACTAAAATTAGGTTGCTGTTTTAAAAATCGGTCATTTTTTAGTCGAAGCCGGTTGCGATGCTAGTTGAAGGTGGTTGCCGGAGGTTGCAGGTAGTGCAAGGTAAGACCTTTTTTTCACCCAGTTTTATTCCACCAGGGAGGTCTTACCTTCCACTACCTGCAACCTCCGGCAACCACCAAAGTACAGTGAAAAACATTGGTTGCATGCTATCCATGTAAGCTCTTTGGTCGCGTGTTATCTAAAGCTGCGTCATTCTAGAAAACAAGCACTTGCTTCGTTTTTCCTGGGAATGTTTTTTTTGTGTCACGCACACACCAACAGATTCCATGTGAGGGGATAGATCAAGCTTTACTCTGTCTCAGCTTCAGCAACCGAACCGCTTCGGTGTTTTTGATCCAATATCCAAATCCGCTCTAGGGGAGAGAAAAAATATATTCCATGTGGTTTCTTGCCTTTGTTCGCCCGTTCTCTGCCACCATTTCTCATTCCTGCAACGTATGGGATGAAAGGATAACTCCTGGCAGATTGGAACATGAAGTCTAAGACTGTGTTCCTGCAGGATTCACAGAGGTGCCCTGTCGATCAAGTGGCACATTCGCTGGATGGGAATGAGCTTCTGGAAACACGGACGCACCAGCTCTGTCACAAAAACCTTCAGTGATTTTAAATACCATTTACTCCTTGGTGGAATCAAATCGCCGTGGGTCCAATTAGACACGTACTTCATTTGTGAAAGGCGGAAGGGGGGGGGGGAATCTGTAAATTGATTTTGGTGAATGAACCTCCTGGGATCGCCAACTCATGACTGCAGCCAGTAACTGATTAGTCCTGATTTACTGAGAAGCATTTGTTAGACCATTGATTCAGAAGGTTAAATTGCAGTTCCTTATGAAGCACCTGCCACCTGGCATAACATTTGCAGACCCTAGGCACAAAATGCGTCAGTAACTCAGCGGGTGAGGCAGCATCTCTGGAGAGGAATGGGCGACGTTTCGGGTCGAGACCCTTCGTCAGACTGATTCAGACTGACTTACCTGTTCCACCCAATTGTTTGAAATCTTTATCCAAGTGACTAAATACGAAGAAACATAGAACATCACTGCAGGAGTGGGCCATTCAGCCCTTCGAGCCAGCACCGCCATTCGATATGATCATGGCTGATCATCCAAAATCAGTACCCCTTTCCTGCTTTCTCCCCATATCCCTTGATTCCATTAGTCTTAAGAGCTATATCTAACTCTCTCTTGAAAATATCCAGTGAATTAGCCTGCAGAGAATTCCACAGATTCACAACTCTCTGGGTGAAAAAGGTTTTTTCTCATCTCAATCCTAACTGGCCTACCCCTAATTCTTGTGGGTCGAAGGGCCTGTTCCTGTGCTATATTGTTCTATGTTCTATGAAAATCCGTCTTGTGGAATGTATGTTTACGACTGAGATGAGGAAAATTAGGACTGAGATGAGAAAAAACGTTTTCACCGGAGGTCGGTTCCTCGTGGACACCGGGGCGGAGAAGAATGAGGGGGGGGGGGGGGGGACGGACATTCATTGAAACTTACCAAATAGTGAAGGGCCTGGAAAGGGCGAATGTGGGGATGATGTTTCCGCTAGAGGGAGAGTCTAGGACCGGAGGGCATAACCTTAGAATAAAAGGACGTACCTTTAGAAAGGAAATGAGGAAGAATTTATTTAGTCAAAGGGTGGTGACTCTGTGGAATTCATTGCCACAGACGGCACTGGAGGTCAAGTCATTGAGTACTTGGTTCTTGATTAGTATGGGTGTCAAAGGTAATGGGGAGAAGGCAGGTGGATGCGGTTGAGAAGGAAAGATGGGTCAGCCATGATTGAATGGCGGAGTTGACTCGATGGGCCAAATCCTCTAATTCTGCTCCGATGACATGAGTTATGAAATTGAGGATGTGTGAATCACACAAGGCATTACTGTAGATCATGAAATATCCTACAGATGTTGGCAAAGTAAGCCTGCAACACTGAGTATGGGTTGATGATGAGGTAAAGGATGCTGTTTGGTAATTTCCATTGAGAAGAAGCTTGTTTGTTGTCTGCTCTCATTGTAACTTCATTTTGCTTATTTTTGTTTCCAGAGAGAATTCCTGGTCTCAAAGACCAAGAAAACTGCTCTGTGTTTTTGGTGCTGAAAAATAAATATATTTGATCAGAAGGTTTCATTATTTCATAAATCAGATATTTCTAAATCCATCAACCACCCACAGCAGCACTAATCGCAGCGATTGTACAATGCATAATTCCCCTATCATAATACCTACAAGAGTCACAATCCGTCAAAAACGGATTTTAACCTTCCTATATTCCACCTCACTCTTGTGAGCTTCTCATCGCTCCAAGCCTTATATCTCACAGATTGCACACCAATTCAACCACCAGATGGATATCGTTCAAACACATTCACTAACGCTCCTCGATCTCTCTTGCAGAAAGGGCAGCACGGTGGCACAGCGGTAGAGTTGCTGCCTTAAGGGCCTGTCCCACGAGCATGTGACTGCATGCGGCAAGCGCGACCATACCGGAAGCGGGGGCCGCGCGGAGGTGACGTGAAGTTCGAGCGAAGTCCGTGGGAAGTTCGCGCTAGGCATACGCCGTCAAGACGCTGCGTATGGCATTGCGGCGGTGCGTATGGCGTCGAGACGGTGCGTACGCCCGTCGAGGCGGTGCGTACGGCCTCAATGTAGCTGCGGGCCGGCAGGCCGTTGCCGCACAGAATTTTTGAACAGTGTCAGTTTTTTGGAGCCCCGCGCGATGTCGGGACCAGCTCCGCACAACTCCATACGGCTTCGGCAATGGAAGTGGGACCGGCCGGGCGAGGCCGTACGGCTCAAGCGACCATGTTAGGTCGCGCTTGCCGCATGCAGTCACATGCTCATGGGACAGGCCCTTTACAGCGCTTGCAGAGCCAGAGACGCTGGTTCGACCACGACTACGGGTGGGGTCTGTACGGAGTTTGTACATTCTCCCCATGACCGCGTGGGTTTTCTCCAAATTCTTCGGTTTCCCCCCTCACTCCAAAGACGTACAGGTTTGTAGGTTAATTGGCTTGGGTTTGTATACTTGGTTATAAGTGTAAATTGTCCCTAGTATGTGTAGGGTAGTGTTAATGTACAGGGATCGCTGGTCGGCGTGGACTCGGTGGGCCGAAGGGCCTATATTTCTAGATTAAGCTAAACTAAAGGGGCTAAAATGCCCCAGATCATTTTGGAAACGCTGAGTGTTTGGCCACAGCTAAAGGTGCTGAAAGGTAAGAGGGGAAAAGTTTAAGGGAGGTGTGAGGGGCAGATTTTCTACCCAGTGAGTGGTGAGGGCCTCAAACTCATTGCTAGGAGGGGTGATGACAGAGGCAGATACGATAGTGGCAGATACCATAGACCGATATCTGGGAGGCACAGTAGAGTTGCTGCCATACAGCGCCAGAGACCCGGATTGGAACCCGACTATGGGTGTTTGTCTGGACGGCGATTGTACGTTCTCCCCGTGACCACGTGGGTTTTCACCGAGATCTCATGTTTCCTCTCACATTCCTAAGATGTACAGGTTTGTAGCTTAATTGGCTTGGTATAAATGTAAATTGTCCCTAGTGTGTGTAGGAGTGTGTTATGGACCTGTCTCACTAAGCGATTTTTTAGGCAACTGTCGGCGACTATGACAATAGAATTCATCAAAGTCAGTCCCGGCGACAACCTACGTCACCTGGTGAAAACCTACGTCACCTGGCGACAACCTACGCCATAATGGTGAAAACCTATGACAGAACCTATGTCATACGAGAAGACAAACTACGACAAGCCCTCGGTCGCTGACTGTCGCTGAAAGGTTTTGAGCATTTCAAATTCCAGCGGCGACGAGAAAAACGCTACGACTCTTTGGGCAACTGAGGAGGCTACTCACGACCATACAGGCGACACCCCGGCAACCGTGTGGAGACAGCCTAATTGCCGGCAGTCACCTAAAAAATTTGGATGATCGGCCATGATCATCTTGAAGGGCCGAATGGCCTACTCCTGCAACTATTTTCCATGTGAAAAAAATAAGTCATTGAAACCACACAAAATAATAATTTTTTTCAAGTTGTGCTTCCTGACACGCGTGCGGATAATGTGGCTTCCTTTTACGGAAAATTATTTCCCAGGACCGAACCCTGTCTCCACCCTCACCCCCAGAATGTGTGAATCAGTCGCAATCTTATTTTATCAAATCCCATGTTCCACTCAATTTCTCCCCAATCACGAGTGGTGGTTTTGGCAAGCATGGAACTCTCTTCTTTCCCTGCCTATGTACACTCCTTAAGGGCCTCTTCCACTTAGGCGATTTTTTAGTCGACTGCCAGCAACGAGGCTGTCGCCGGGGTGTCGCCTATATAGTCTTGAGTCGTCTCCTCAGTCACCCAAAGAGTCGTAGCGTTTTTCTGGTCGCCTCTGGAATTTGAAATGTCCAAAACGTTTCGGCAACAGTCGGCGACCGTGGGCTTGTCACAGTTTGTCTTCTCCTGACTTAGGTGCTGTCGTAGGTTATCGCCAGGATGGCGTTGGTTGTCGCCGGGTGACGTAAGTTGTCACCGGTGCTGGCTTCGGTGAATTCCATTATCGTAGTCCCCGGCAGTCGGCGAAAAAATTGCCTATGTGGGACAGCCCCTTTAGTCAAGTCTCCGGTTTTTCCGGCGACCTGCTATGACTTTGACAATCGCCGGCAGTCGCCTAAAAAAATCGCCTAGTGGGACAGGCCCTTTACGGTTACCCTTTACTCCCATACTTTAGACTTCAGTGCAGTTCAGTTTAGTTTCTTGCCACATGTACCGAGGTACAGTGAAAAGCTTTTGTTGCGTGCTATCCAGTCACCAGGCAAACAATAAAGATACAGTGCGGAAACAGGCCTGTTTCCATGCTGGATCTCTAAACTAAGCTGAATTATGTGGCTTGTTTAAATAAAAAAAATTTCATAGCAACATTTCTATTAATGTGCTTGACAATTTTCATGACAGATTTTCATAAGTTCCTGCAGAATTCACATTTTGTTCCTGTTTAATTTATATAGGTTTTGGTCATCCTGGGAACTAAATGTGATTAAAGTACCAAGACATGACCCAAGAAGTGTCATAAAACTGTGAATTATATGTATTAAAAGCAGCATTTTTATTGCATTTTACGTAAGTGGTGGAATTCTCTGCCACAGAAGGCGGTAGAGAGCAATTCATTGAATGTTTTGAAGAGAGTTAGATTTAGCTCTTAGGGCTAGCGGAATCAGGGGATATGGGGAGAAAGCAGGAGCGGGGTACTGATTTGGGATGATCAGCCTTGATTGATTGGCGGTGCTGGCTCAAAGGGCCGAATGGCCTACTCCTGCACCTATTTTCTATGTTTCTATGTAAGTCATTGTACATCCATGGGGATATTAGTCGGGAATTAGAGTCATAGTTCAGTTCAATTTATTGTCACGTGTACCAAGGTACAGTGAAAAACTTCTGTTGCGAGCTATCCGGTCACACAGAGTGGAAACAGGCCATTCAGCCCAACTTGCCCACAGCGACCAACATGTCCCATCTACACTTGTCCCTCCTGCCTGGGTTTGGCCCATATCTTTCCAAGCCTGTCTTATCCATGTACCTGCCTAAATGTTTCTTAAAAATATTGCAATAGTAACTGCCTTACCTACCACCTCTGGCAGTTCATTCCATACACCCACCACCCTTTTTGTGTTAAAAAGTTACCCCTCGGGTTCCTATTCAATCTTTCCCCCCTCATAAACCTACAGTATGTCCTCTGGTTCTTCATTCCAGTACTCTGGGCAAGAGAATCTGTGTGAGAACCCGATCTATTCCACTCATGATAGACACAAAATGCTGGAGTAACTCAGCGGGCCAGGCAGCATCTCTGGAGGGAAGGAATGGGTGATGTTTCGGGTTCGAGACCCTTCGTCATGATTTGGTGCACCTCTAGAAGATCACTCCTCATCCTCCTGTGCTCCAAGGAATAGAGACCCAGCCTGCTCAACCTCTCCTTATAGCCCAGCCCCTCTAGCCGAAGCATCATCCTCGTAAATCTGCTCTGTACCCTCTACACAGTCTGAAGAAGGGTCTTGACCCGAAACGTCATGCATTCCTTCTTTCCAGAGAGGCTACCTGTCCCTCTGAGTTACTCAAGCATTGTGTGTCTACCTTCGATTTAAAGTAGCATCTCCAGTTCCTTCCTACACATTCTCTGTACCCTTTCCAGCTCGACAACATCTTTCCTGTAACATGGTGCCCAAAACCTGAACACACAATACTCCAAATGTGGCCTCACCAACGTAAATGGGTAGTGAATGCGTTCAGGAATAATTTTTGCGAGAAACTGTGTTTTTACGATTGTTTCTTGAAAAAAATCAATGTGTTTTTCTGAAGGCTGTCTATTGAAAAAAGTTTGAAAATACTTTTTGAGTCTAAACTCAGTTTATTTAATGGTGTATTATATGAAAAGAGTAAAATATTCTGATTGTGATATTCTTTCATTCTTTCTGTGGGCGTTGCTGTTTTTCAGTGAATAAGGTGAGGATTCTCTCGGAAACCTCCTTTCATTCATCTTCACAGAATGATTTTGAGTTTTACATTTGTTTGTGGATTAAATTGAAAAAGTTATTTCCCGCTCACACACAACCTCTCAGGGACTTCTGCCAGGCTTGTGTTGATCCACTGTCTTCTTCCTCACTGTGCATCAAGCCGTCCATGGGAACTACAAGTAAAGGTAGCTGCCGGGATTAGCAGCTGCATTGGTGAGGATGCAGTTACATTGGTGTGGGTGGCACGGTGGCGCAGCAGTGGAGTTGCTGCCTTACAAGAGGCAGGGACCCGGGTTCGATCCTGACCACGGGTGCTTGTCTGTTTGTACGTTCTCCCTGTGACCTGCGTGGGTTTTCTCCGAGATCTACAGTTTCCTCCCACACTCCAAAGATGTACAGATTTGTAGGTTAATTGGCTTGGTATAAATGTAAATTGTCCCGAGTGTGAGTAGAATATTGTTAATGTACGGGGAATGCTGGTCAGCGTGGAATCAATGGGCCGAAGGGCCTGTTTCTGCTCTGCACCTCAAAAACTAAAACTAAAACACAAGTGATTTTTATCTTGCCTATTCCATCAAAATACAGGTTCTGATTTGTTTATTGTCATAGAGTCATAGAGTGATACAGTGTGGAAACAGGCCCTTTGGCCCAACTTGCCCACACCGACCTACAGGTCCCAGCTACACTAGTCTCATCTGCGTGTGTTTGGTCCACATCCCTCCAAGCCTGTCCTATCCATGTACCTGTCTAACTGTTTCTTAAACGTTGGGATAGTCCCAGCCTCAACTACCTCCTCTGGCAGCTTGTTCCATTGTGTGAAAACGTTACCCCTCAGATTCCTATTAAATCTTTTCCCCTTCACCTTGAACCTATGCCCTCTGGTCCTCGATTCCCCTACTCTGGGCAAGAGACTCTGTGCATCTAGACATAGATACCAATTAACTGCAATGAAATTCCACATTCGAATGAAGCTCATGGAGTAAACAGTTTATGTGTAGGAAGGAACTGCAGATGCTGATTTAAACCGAAGATGGACATTATATAGAGAAACTCAGCAGGACAGGCAGCATCTCTGGAGAGAAGGAGCGTGTGACGTATCGGGTCGAGACCTTTCTTCAGACTTGAAGAAGGGTCTCAAGTGAACAGTTTATATTGAAAATGAAAATTACAACAATAAATTACAGCGATAAGCACAAAGCAGCAGAATGGTGTTCAGGGTTGTCTGAATTGAGCTCAATGCTCTTAAGACAGTGGAATTGATTGTAGACTTTAGGAGAGCAACCCCACCCCTCACCCCACTCACCATCAACAACACCACAGTCACATCTGTGGAGTCTTTTAAGTTCCTGGGAACCATCATCTCCAAGGACCATAAGTGAGGGGCTACCATCGACTCCACAGTCAAAAAGGCACAACAGAGGATGTACTTCCTGCAGCAGCTGAGGAAGCACAATCTGCCACAGGCAATGATGGTCCAATTCTACACGGCCATCGTAGAGTCTGTCCTCACCTTCTCCATCATGGTCTGGTTTGGCTCAGCCACCAAGCACGACACCTGGAGGCTGCAGCGAATCGTCCGATCAGCGGAGAAGGTTATTGGCTGCAACCTTCCCTCCATTGATGAACTGTACACTGCAAGGGCCAGGAAGCGAGCGGGCAAAATCATCTCTGACCCCTCTCACCCTGGCCACAAACTCTTTGAATCACTTTCCTCTGAAAGGCGACTCCGGATTGTCAAAGCTGCCACAGCCAGACATAAAAACAGTTTTTATCCACGAGTAGTTGCTCTACTCGACAGCCAAAAATCTGTAGCCTCCCTTTGATCTGGTATTTTGTTGGTTCACATGCTTGATCAATGGCGTTTTATCATTAAGGTTTTATTATTATTAATGTTTAGTGTTTTCTGAGCCATTCGTAACTGTCACTGTATGTCATGTTGTTACTTGTGGGCAGAGCACCAAGGCAAATTCATTGTAGGTGAATACTTGGCCAATAAACTTACTTACTTACTTACTGAAATAGTGCAAAAAAATATTAAAGAATATCAAAGTGCAATTTCATGGTGAGAGGATTTGAGTATAGGAGCAAGGAGGTCCTACTGCAGTTGTACTGGGCCTTGGTGAGACCACACCAGGTGCATTGTGTGCAGCTTTGGTCTAATTTGAGGAAGCGCCTCTACTTCCTGAGAAGATTACGGAGAGTCGGTTTGTCAAGGAAGACTCTCTCTAACTTCTACAGGTGCACAGTCGAGAGCATGCTGACCGGTTGCATCGTGGCTTGGTTCGGCAATTTGAGCGCCCTGGAGAGGAAAAGACTACAAAAAGTAGTAAACACTGCCCAGTCCATCATCGGCTCTGACCTTCCTTCCATCGAGGGGATTTATCGCAGTCGCTGCCTCAAAAAGGCTGGCAGTATCATCATAGACCCACACCATCCTGGCCACACACTCATCCCCGTGCTACCTTCAGGTAGAAGGTACAGGAGCCTGAAGACTGCAACAACCAGGTTCAGGAATAGCTACTTCCCCTCAGCCATCAAGCTATTAAACCTGGCTCGGACAAAACTCTGATTATTAGCAACCACTTTCTGTTATTTGCACTACCAGTTTATTTATTCATGTGTGTATATATTTATATCATGGTATATGGACACATTTATCTGTTTTGTAGTAAATGCGTACTATTTTCTGTGTGCTTAAGCAAAGCAAGAATTTCATTGTCCTATACAGGGACACATGACAATAAACTCACTTGAACTTGAGGTCTAATTTTAGCTATTGAGGGAGTGCAGCGTAGGATCACCAGGTTAATTCCCGGGATGGCGAGACTGACATATGATTAAAGAATGGATCGACTGGGCTTGTATATATTGGAATTTAGAAGCATGAGAGGCAATCTTATAGAAACATATAACATTCTTAAAGGATTGGACAGGCTAGATGCAGGAAAATTATTCCTGATGTTGGGGGGGGGTCCAGAACCAGGGTTCACAATGTACGAATAAGGGATAAGCCATTTAGGACTGAGATGAGGAAAATCTTTTTCACCCAGAGAGTTGGGAATCTGTGGAATTCTCTGCGACAGAAGGCAGTGGAGGCCAATTAACTGGATGTTTTCATGAGAGTTAGGTATAGCTCTCAGGGCTAATGGAATCAAGAGATATGGGGAGAAAGCATGAATGAGGTACTGATTATGGATAATCAGCCATGATCATATTGAATGGCGGTGCTGGCTCGAAGGGCCGAATGGCCTACTCCTGCACATATTTTCTATGTTTCTATCTATGTCAAAGCAGAAACACTGAATGAGATAGAGTTCAAAGTAAAGAGGACGTGGCTGCAAGTCTGGGAATGGGGTGTGAAAGAAGTGATTGTTTCAGTGGTCTGAAAATAATAGCAAGAAAGCTGTTCCTAACTCTGGACATCTGAGGTTTCAAGCTCCTGTATCTTGTCCCAGAGGTAGTAGAGACTAAAGGGAATGGACCGAGTGACAGGTAACGTTGATGATATTTCCAGCCCTGCCAATGTAAGGCATCATGAAAATCCCTCAAGATTCCGAAGCTTCTCTTATCAAAAGGAGAATAATTCCATCTTCTGCAGCCTCTCCACTTTAAATGAGTAACGTTCAGCATCCTTTCCAAGAGTTTGACATGCTTTCAAAAGTGTGATTCCCAGGGCTGAACAATGTACTCTAGTTAATGTCTAAGCAGTGACTTACAAAACTTGAGTCCTTGGCTTTCTGCACTTCACACCTCTATTTACAAAGCCTATATCACCCTTGATTGGTTAAAAAGCAACACATGGCAAGGAAAGTAATAGCAATGGGCAGTTGATGAGTGGGTGCCTTCCCACCATGGATTTTCATTGATTTTTCCACTATTTTTAATACGTAGAAACATAGAAAATAGGTGCAGGAGTAGGCCATTCGGCCCTTCGAGCCTGCACAGCCATTCGATATGATCATGGCTGATCATCCAACTCCCATCCCTGCCTTCTCTCCATACCCCCTGATCCCTTTAGCCACAAGGGCCACATCTAAATATAGCCAATGAATTGGCCTCAACTACCTTCTGTGGCAGAGAATTCCACAGATTCACCACTCTCTGTGTAAAAAATGATTTTCTCATCTCGGTCCTAAAAGACTTCCCTCTTATCCTTAAACTGTGACCCCTAGTTCTGGACTTCCCCAACATCGGGCACAATCTTCCTGCATCTAGCCTGTCCAACCCCTTAAGAATTTTGTAAGTTTCTATAAAATCCCCCCTCAATCTTCTAAATTCTAGCGTAGAAATTCTTCTCTATTCTCAACGTGGCCTCCTCGGCAATGGCAAGACCAAGCGTAGACTACTTGCCCTGGGAGTGGGGTAACTATATTTCGAGGGAAGGTGGAACAAATGGGCGAGATGGTGGCGCTGCGGTAGAGTTCCCGCCTTGCAGCGTCAGAGACCCAGGTTCGAACCTAATTGCAGGGGGCTGTCATAGAAACATAGAAACATAGAAAATAGGTGCAGGAGGAGGCCATTCGGCCCTTCAAGCCAGCACTGCCATTCATTGTGATCATGGCTGATCGTCCCCTATCAATAACCCGTGCCTGCCCCCTCCCCATATCCCTTGATTCCACTAGCCTCTAGAGCTCTATCTAACTCTCTCTTAAATCCATCCAGTGATTTGGCCTTCACTGCCCTCTGTGGCAGGGAATTCCATAAATTCACAACTCTCTGGGTTAAAAAAAAAATTCAATCATGGCTGATCTATCTCTCCCTCCCAACCCTTCCCATAACCTGTGACACCCAGATCGCTGGTCGGTGCGGACGCGGTGGGCTGAAGAGCCTGATTCCACGCTGTATCTCTAAAATTAACGCTCCAGAAAGTAGATGAGCTGCTCAGGCTGGAGGTTGTCATGTTTGGATTTTCACTTGGCATTGTGGCTACTGTTCTCTATTAATCTATGTCTACATGTTCAACAGAGACTCAGAGGACTGTAGAGTTACTACTTCAGGAATGGTTGATGCAAATTAAAGAACACATGAGCTAAAATAGGATTCACAGGAATGGAGTGAGTCAGGACTGTTGTTAAAAATTATTAATTGGATTGGGAAAATCTAAAATAGAAAGGTCATAAAATGAATCATAAAGATTGTCTAAGCATACACAGCAAGTCCACTTGCTGAAGAGAAAGTTGGTTAAAAATCAGTGAATGAGCAAATGAAATGGAAAATCTGTAAGATGTCTGAAGAAGGGTCTCGACCCGAAACATCACCCATACTGTGGCTGTGGAATTTGTTGATGTGAAGATAGACACAAAAAGTCCTACAACTCAGTGGGACAGGCAGCAACTCTGAAGAGGAATGGGTGATGTTTCAGGTCAAGACCCTTCTTCAGTTTAAACCGGCATCTGCAGTTCTTTTCTACCTAATGTTTTGATGTGAAGAGGAGCACACCTCATCTTCCATCTGGGCACGTCACCGCCTTCTGTATATTACTCAATGCCTAACAAGATGCAATGATCTTTCATTGAATATAGCATGGAAACAGCATACCGATTACACACACAGCCATTAATCACCAGTTCACACTAGTTCAATGTTTTCTGACTTTCACATGCACTCTCTGCACACTCTGGGCAATTTAGGCAGGCCAATTAACCAACAAACCCGCACACATGGTCACAGGGCAAACGTGCAAACTCCACACAGACAGCACCTGAGGTCAGGATCGAACCCAGGTCTCGGGCACTGTGAGGTAGCAGCTCTACCAGCTGTGCCCCGTCTTCCTTTCTTTCCATCTCCGCAAGAACCATTTTTCCTTGTCATCCTGTTGTTTTCTTTCCTCTGTGTACAGTCTGACCTGCTGGGTATGTCTCAGATTGCCAGAACCATGTCAACACCAAATTACAAAACCATACAGTTTAATCTGCTCCAATCTCTCACCTGGCTTCACTCAATCAGAGAGAAATTTTCACCTACATTTCAATGCTACCTGGGCCCAGCTTCTTAGGTCTGGTGAAGGGTCCCTCAGAGAGTCATAGAGGAATACAACATGGAGATAGGCCCTTTGGCCCAACTTGCCCATGCAGACCAACATGTCCCATCTACACTCATTCCACCTGTTTGTGTTCTTTAAACCTATCCGATCCATGCACCTGTCTAAATGTTTCTTAAATGTTGTGATGTGCCTGCCTCAACTACCTCCTCTGGCAGCTCGTTCTATACACCCACCACCCTTTGTGTGAAAAGGTTACCCCTCAGGTTCCTGTTAAATCCTTCCTCCCTCACCTTATGTACTCTGGTTCTTGATTCCCCTACTCTGGGCAAGAGACTGTGCGTTTACCCGATCTATTCCTCTCAAGATGTTGTACACATCACCTGAAATGGTGTCTATATTTATTTATCTTGACACGATTTGGAGTGCAGGGTGATGGACAAGTAAACTACTTTGAGTGAACTACAAGTATTGAAATACAAGAAATTAACAATGTTTGCGGAGAATTGGGTGTCTAGTAAAAAATCACCAAGATTTTAAATAATCAAGGGGAACCAAAAAAGGTATCAGAATAAAAATGTTTCCAAAGCCAAGGCCATAATTCAAGTTGTTGCACTCTACTTGAAGTTGAGCAAGTGGCAGCACGGTGGCGCAGCAGTAGAGCTTCTGCCTTACCGCGCCAGAGACCCGGGTTCGATCCTGACCAAGGGGGAGGTCTGTACGGAGTTTGTACGTTCTCACCGTGATCTACACAGGTTTTCTCCAAGATCTTCTGTTTCTTCCCACGCTCCAAAGGCGTACAGGTTTGTAGGTTAATTGGCTTGGTATAAAATGTAAATAAATGTAAAAACAATTGTCCCTAGTGTTTGTAGAGTAGTGTTAATGTGCGGGAATCGCTGGTCGGTGGGCCGAAGGGCCTGTTTCCGCACTGTATCACAAAAACAAACTAAACTAAAATGCTACACGGTGATAAGCTTCAGTGAGTAACTATTTCCCTGAGATTTACAACTAGATGACCAGGCAGAATTGTATTTAGAATCATTTAACTGAGTCGTGAATGTTACTTAAATGAATACAGTTTCAGCTAGTTGAAAAATCTATTACGAAGAGTCAAACCAATTATTCGAACAATTTGCTTCTGTTGTTTACCAGTTCAGAATTAGTTTTGGAGAAACAATTGAAAAACCTGATTCCTGAGTGTCTTTTCTTGTCCATTTCTCATTGATAGCACTGCCGTTTATTTATTAATTTGTACAATGTCAGCATCATCAATAAAGGCCGATGTTAAACGTACATTGTTAATTGCCCTTGGGGAAGCTGTTTTAATTCAGAGATACAACATGACTCACCGAGTCCATGCCGATCCATCAATCACCCGTTCAAAGTAGTTTTAAATCATTCCATCTCTGCATCCACTCCCGACACACGAGGGGCAATTTTACACAGGCCAATTATCATAGAAACATTGAAAATAGGTGCAGGAGTAGGCCATTCTGCCCTTCGAGCTGGCACCGCCATTCAATATGATCGTGGCTGATCATCCACAATCAGTACCCCGTTCCTGCTTTCTCCCCATGTCCCTTGATTCCGTTAGCCTTAAGAGTTAAATCTAAATCTCTCTTGAATACATCCTTCAAAACCGCACGACATTGGGATGTGGGAGGTAACTGGAGCATCCAGAGGAAACCCACACGTTCACAGGTAGAACGTGCAAAGTCCACATAGACAGCACCTGAGGCCGTGATCGAACCTGGGTCTCTGGCACTGTGAGGTAGCAGCTCTACCAGCTGTGACCTGTGCCACCCTGTAAGCTGCCTGAATCACTGCACTCTTTGTGCTGAAGATATTCCTGTCAGTATCTAGTACCTGGTGATTAGAAGACAAGTCATAAGTGATAGGAGCAAAATGAGGCTATTCTGCCCATCAAGTCTACACTGCCATTCAATCATAGCTGATCTATCGCTCACTCCTAATCCCATTCTTCTGCCTTCTCCTCATAACCCCGACACCCATACTAATCAGAATGTATCTATCTAGGCCTTAAAAAGATCCATTAACTTGCCTTCTGTGGCAAAGAATTCCACAGATTCACCACACTCTCACTAAAGAAATTCCTCTTTATCTCCTTCCTGAAGAAATGTCCTTTAATTCTGAGGCTATGACCTCTAGTCCTAGACTCTCCCAATAGTGGAAACATCCTCTCCACATTCCTCCATCCAAGCATTTCACTATTCGGTAAGTTTCAATGAGGTTCCCCTCATCATTCTTCAACACAGTGAAAAATAACAATGATTATCAACAGAAGATTATCTACACAAAAAAAAAGTGTTCTTTGTCCAGATGTGCATTCTAAGAAAAAAGAAGAGATAGAGTCATAGAGTCATGCAGTGCAGAAACAGACCCTTCGACCCAACTGGGCCACACTGGCCAACATGTCCCAGCTACACTAGTTCCACCTGCCTACATTTAGCACATATCTCTCTAAGCCTGTCCTATCCATGTAACTGTCTGAATTTTTCTTAAACATTGGGATAGTCCCTCATCAACTACCTCCTCCGGCAGCTCCTTCCATACACCCACCACCCTTTGTGTGAAAAAGGTACCCCTCAGACATTGGTATGAATAGTTTAGGAAGAGAGTTCCTGAACTGGGTGCCTACACACTCAAGGTCTTGATCAAAGCTGAAGGTTCAAGTTGCAGGAGCTCACATATCTCAGGTGAGAGAACACCAGAAGAGTTCAGAGAACCTGGGTGGCACAGCGGTAGAGCTACTGCCTCACAGTGCTAGAGACCCAGGTACGATCCTGACTACGGGTGCATGTTTGTACGGAGTTTGAACCTTCTCCCCGGGACCTGATTGGGTTTTCTCCGAGATCTTCGGTTTCCTCCCACGCTGCAAAGACGTACCGGTTTGTAGGTCAATTGGCTTAGTATGAATGTAAAATTGTCTCTAGTGTGTGTGTGTGTGTGTAGGATTGTGTTAGTGTGCGGGGATCGCTGGTTGATGCGGACTCGGCGGGCCGAAGGGCCTGTTTCCGTGTTGTATCTCTAAACTAAACAAAAGAAAGGGTTGGTACACAAAATTGCTGGAGAAACTCAGCGGGTGCAGCAGCATCTATGGAGCGAAGGAAATAGGCGACGTTTCAGGCCGAAACCTTCAGACTGATGGGGGGTGGGGGGGGGGAGAAGGAAGGAAAAGGGGAGGAGGAGGAGGAGCCCGAGGGCGGGCGGATGGGAGGGTGGGAGGAGACAGCTAGAGGGTTAAGGAAGGGGAGGAGACAGCAAGGGCTAGCAAAATTGGGAGAATTCAATGTTAATGCCATCCGGACGCAAGGTCCCCAGACGGAATATGAGGTGCTGTTCCTCCAATTTCCGCTGTTGCTCACTCTGGCAATGGAGGAGACCCAGGACAGAGAGGTCGGATTGGGAATGGGAGGGGGAGTTGAAGTGCTGAGCCACCGGGAGTTCAGGTAGGTTATTGCAGGTTCACTGCAGGTTGCAGGTTGTGTAGATGGTATTGGATGGTAGGTTATCAAAAGAAAGGGTTGGGTGAGTGTGCAAATAGTTGAAAGCAAGATAAAGAATTTTCAAGAGACATTCATCAAAAAAATGTCTCACAACAACTCGTGGATGATCTGGAATTCAAAATTTATCAGAGTTAAGCCTGGTATTCCTCCCAGCCAGAAACAGTCCCCTAGACATCTACAAGTTGTTCTACTTTAACACAGTTGTGTTCCTAAGAAACCTCGTATCTGAGAAAATCGCTAGAGTTTCAGACTTGCAATAATAAAATTGTTTGTAGTCGACATGATTTTCATAACTTATGGTCTTTTTAATAGCTGCAAGTTTACTTTTGTTACTGCAAGCTAATAATACTAGTAACATTGTACTACGTAACATTGTTTAATCGAGTACCATTGCACAAAATGTCAATAGAAACAAATACTTGTTAATTTCAATGACTAACCATGGATTACGTAACAGATCTGTGTACTCAAGAGACAACGGTGTCTGATTACTGCAGGGAGGTTACATGAAATGTTTTTATTCCTCAACTGCTTTTTCCAAGACAGCTTTTTTTCCAGCTCGTGCCAAATAAATGTTTAAGTGCTTCTTTAGTTCCCGATCAAAATCATATTCTAACCAATTCTGTCTGCATAATATATATATAGTTTTCTTTAATTCATCTAGCATATTTTGTTCAGTTTGTGTTATAACAGAACTGTCTGTACAGGACTTTTACAAGTATAATAAAAGATAGTAATGTGGAATGTGCATCATGCAGCGATTCAACTTGTTATCTAGCGTAAGAGTTCTAAACTGAACAAGAACACTTGACCTACCTTAGCACAAATTAAACTAACAATATCTCAACAGCGTTTCATTATTTTTCTTGAAATTTTTTTTTCAAACTCAATCAATCTTAGAACACTGAAGTTTTGAACATCAAACCCAAGTGTTTCTTTTTGTTATTCTGAGCCTTTAGTCTCTTATTTTATTATCTGAATTTAATTTTGAAATCATAGTCATGACTAATAGCGGCATGGTGGCGCAGCAGTAGAGTTGCTGTCTTACTAGCGCCAGAGTCCCGGGTTCGATCCTGACTAGGGGTGCTGTCTGTACGGAGTTTGTACATTCTTCCCATGACCTGTGTGGGTTTTCTCCGAGACCTTTGGTTTCCTCCCACACTCCAAAAGACGTACAGGTTTGTAGGTTAATTGGCTTGGTATAAATGTGATATTGTCCCTAGTGTTAATGCGCAGGGATAATGTCTAGATCTTTGGTTTAAACCAGCATCTGCAGTTCCTTTTTACACAAATTAAAACAGACGATAGACACAAAAAGCTGGAGTAATTCAGCGGGATAGGCAGCATCTCTGAAGAGTAGGTATGGATTACAATTCGGGTCAAGACCCTTCTTCAGACTGGTTAGGGTTAAAGGGCTTGTGGCTAAAGGGATCTGGAATTCTTAAGGGGTTGGACAGGCTAGATGCAGGAAGATCGTTCCCGATGTTGGGGTAGTCCAGAACAAGGGGTCACAGTTTAAGGATAAAGGGGAAATCTTTTAGGACCGAGATGAGGAAAACTTTTTTCACACAGAGAGTGGTGAATCTCTGGAATTCTCTCCCGCAGAAGGTAGTTGAGGCCAGTTCCTTGGCTATATTTAAGAGGGAGTTAGATGTGGCCCTTGTGGCTAAAGGGATCAGGGGTATGGAGAGAAGGCAGGTACAGGATACTGAGTTGGATGATCAGCCATGATCATATTGAATGGCGGTGCAGGCTCGAAGGGCCGAATGGCCTACTCCTGCACCTATTTTCTATGTTTCTATGTCTAACATGCTGGTGTAGCTCAGCGGGACAGTCGGCATCTCTGGAGAGAAGGAACGGGTGGCATTTCGGGTCGAGACATTTCTTCAGACTGATGTCAGGGAGATTTGTTTTAATTTCTGTTGAAAATAGAAATTAAATAAAACATTTTAATTCTGTTTAAAATTTAAATTCAAGATTTAAACAGAATTGTTTAATTTCCTCCTCTTTATTTAACAAGATTACTTTGTAGCCTTACCTCCTCTCGTCTAAGAGAGCTCCCCTCCCCACACTTGCTGGTGAATATTCCTTTGGTGCTCAGCACTGCTCTCAGCCTACTCTGCATACTCTCAATAATGCAGTAATCTTCAACAAATATTTAAAGTAATTTTCCAATTTTCCAATTATATACTGTGGAAAATGGCCAAAAGATGTCAAATGGTGCCGGCACAGTGGGGCTGCACGGTGTCGCAGCGATAAATATGCTGCCTTACAGCGCCAGAGACCCAGGTTCAATCCTGACTAAATTTGCATGTTTTCCCTGTGAACACGTGGGTTTTCTCCGGGTGCTCCAGTTTCCACTCACACTCTAAAAATGTGTTTGTTTATAGCTTAATTGGCTTTGCTCACTTGTAAAATTGTCCAGAGTGTGTGTAGGTTAGTGTACGGGGTGATCGCTGGTTGGCATGGACTCGGTGGGCCGAAAGGCCTGTTCCACGCTGCATCTCTAAAGTCTGCAATCTAAATATCAGGTTTATCTCTGAAAGCTATTTTGAAGTAATGCCTTTGAACAAGCAACTTGATCAATGCTGTTTCGCGGGCACAGTGCACAAACTATTGATGGGAAATGAACAAATTCCCAGCAGAAATTGATGATATATAAATGCGTTGGTGGAGCTGATTCCAGGAACAATAAGCTCTCTCCATCAATGACATGTGTTGATCGTAGACACTCAGCCTCAGCACATTGTTAGAATTCAGACCACATGTAACATGTGTGGTGCAACAGTGGAGGTGCTGCCTTACAGCGCCAGAAACCCGCGTTCGATCCCGACTACGGGTGTCGTCTGTACGGATTTTTAACCTTCTCCCCATGACCTGCATGGGTTTTCTCCAAGATCTTTGGTTTCCTCCCACACTCCAAAGACGTACAGGTTTGTAGGCTAATTGGCTTGGTATAAATGTAAATTGTCACTAATGTGTGCAGGGTAGTGTTGATGTGCGGGGATTGCTGGTCGGCGCGGACTTGGTGGACCGAAGGGCTTGTTTCCGTGCTGTATCTCTAACCTAAACCAGATCTGCAAGGAGCCCATCTCAAAGAAAGGAATTGCCATTCATTATTAGCTGCTTCATTATTGAAAGCATGTGGGGTTTTTTTTCCCTTTGGAAGGCAAAAATATATACATTGATGATTAAATGTCTTCATTAAAATCTTGGAGCATTCTGATGGGCTCATCTTTATAGGTGTTTTATGAGGACAGTTAAACATAGAAGGGTAATTGGCCTCTACATTTCTTTGTATGGCCAAGGTGTAATTCTCCAGCATGATGGATAAATAATTGAATTTGTGCATTATTTGCCTAAAATTGATGTTTCCTTTTAACTCCAGTTCATTTGTGAACCAATGATTTAGTTAAACGTTAAGCTTAGAGTTTTTAATTTGGTATAGATATCTGAAATTATTCAAATTAAATTAAGCTTTGCTGTGTTACTTTCTCAGACATGCAGACCTGCACAAAATATTTCAAATATAGCCAAACCAAAGTCCTATACAACTGCAACATGACTTCTTATAGTCAATGCCCTGACCTTCAATGCCGTGAAGCCAAGCATACATGTGTCTTCTTTATCACTCTATCTACTACCTTTCGGGAAGCTATGGAGTTGGACCCCATGATCCTTATATAGATCGGTGCTGTTGAGGGTCCTGCCCTTAACTGTATACTTTCCCCTTACAATTGAGTTCCCAAAGTACAACATAGAAACATAGAAATTAGGTACAGGAGTAGGCCATTCGGCCCTTCGAGCCTGCACCGCCATTCAATATGACCATGGCTGATCATCCAACTCAGTATCCCGTATCTGCCTTCTCTCCATACCCTCTGATCCCTTCAGCCACAAGGGCCACATCTAACTCCCTCTTAAATATAGCCAATGAACTGGCCTCAACTACCCTCTGTGGCAGAGAGTTCCAGAGATTCACCACTCTCTGTGTGAAAAAAGTTTTTCTCATCTCGGTTTTAAATGATTTCCCCGTTATCCTTAAGCTGTGACCCCTTGGCCTGGACTTCCCCAACATCGGGAACAACACCTCACAGACCAAACTGCTTCTACCATTTATCTGTCCATGGCTGTAAGTGCTCCATATCTTATTGTGTCCTTTGACAACCTTTTACCCTATATGTAATTCCACCATATTTTTGTGTTGTCTGCAAACTTACTAACCAATCCATCTACATTTTCGTCCAAGTCATTTATAATAATAATAATGTCTTATTTATATAGCACATTTTTAGTCAACTTGCATTGACCCCAAAGTGCTTCACACAATTACTTCCATACAGACAGGCAAAGGTGGGTGAAGTGTCTTGCCCAAGGACACAACGACAGTATGCACTCCAAGCGGGATTCGAACCAGCTACCTTCCGGTTGCCAGCCGAACACTTAGCCTATTGTGCCATCTGTCGTCCTATATATACAAGTCCATCACCGATTTTCCGGCAATGGGTGATCCGGCACCTCCTTTATTCCCCGAAAGTGCAGCGCCCAGGCCAGGTGAGGCTGCCAATCTCGACCTCATCGGGACTTCCGCGCCGTCAGTGGGTCAAATTTGCCTCCTTTGGCCGGGGCTCTGGAACTCCGGCCCGGCCTGAGCCAACAGATCTGTTCCCATAGCCGACTTCCGAGGCAAAATTTGCCGGTAACTTGGCCCCTGGGTGGCCTTGACGGACTGTCAAATAGAAACATAGAAAATAGGTGCAGGAGGTGGCCATTCGGCCCTTCGAGCCATTGTGATCATGGCTGATCGTCCCCAATCAATAACCCATGCCTGCCTTCTCCCCATATCCCTTGATTCCATTAGCCCCTAGAGCTCTATCTAACTCGTGGCTTACGAAAGTCCACGTAGCCAACATCCTCTGCCGCACCATCATCAATCCCCTCCTCAAAAAACTCAATCAATTTTGTGGGACATGACCAGCCTCGCATCAAGTTATTCTGACTGTTCCTAATCAGCCCATTCTGTTCCAAATTCAAGTAAATCGTACCACAAAGAATTATCTCCAGTAACTTCCTCACCACCCATGTGTGGCTCACTGGCCTATAATTTCCTGGATTATACCTAATTCTCTTCTTAAGTAAAGGAACAACACTCTACAGCATGGTGGCACAGGGGTAGAGTGGCTGCCTTACAGCACCAGAGACCCCGGTTCAATCCTGATGATGGGTGCTTGCAGCCACATTACCAAGCAGACTGAGCAAAAGATTCAAGAATATGCTCAAGGATTCCTTGAAGAAATGCATGTTGCCCAATGACTCTCGGGCCCATGACCTCTCAAGAGTGAAGAACGACTATTAGGGATGATACTGAGTACCTTAGAGTCATAGTAATATAGCACGGAAACAGGCCTTTCGGCCCAACTTGTCCATGTTAACCAAGATGCATTATCCATACTAGTATCACCTGTCTGCGTTTGGCCCATATCCATAAGGTCATGTGGTTGGTGTAGAATTAGGCCATTCGGCCTCTCCAGCCTACTCCGCCATTCAATCATGGCTGATCAATCTCGCCCTCTTAACCCCATTCTTCTGCCTTCTCCCCATAACCCCTGACACACTAATCAAGAATCTATCTCTGCCTTAAAAATATCCATTGCCTTGGCCTCCACAGCTTTCTGTGGCAAAGAATTCCACAGATTCACCTCCCTTTAACTAAAGAAATTCCTCCTCATCTCCCTCCTAAAGAAACGTCTGAGGCTATGCTTCCCGGCCCTAGACTCTCCCACTAGTGGAAACATCCTCTCCACATCCACTCTATCCAAGCCTTTCACTATCTGGTAAGTTTCAATGAGGTGTCCCGTCATCCTTCTAAACTCCAGCGATTAGAGGCCCAGTGCCATCAAATGCTCATCATATGTTAACCCAATCATTTCAGATCCAACTAGGGTCTTTGCAATGAGGTGACGTTATAGTGGAATCGTATACTTTTCATCATGGTATTCAATACTGAATCAACTGAACCACCCTAATACGACCAGAGAGCAGTGCGGAAATACTATCTACCTCATTGGTGACCGTCGCAATGTCCTTGATCCTTCTTGGCTTGCTTTGCCTTGCACTAAATGTTATTCCTTCATCATGTATCTATAAGCTGTAAATGGCTCGATTGTAATGTGTGCAAGAAAAGCTTTTCAGAATTCAAGGACGTTCCTTTAGGAGGGAGATGAGGAGGAATTTCTTTAGTCAAAGGGTGTTGAATCTGTGGAATTATTTGCCACAGAAAGCTGTGGAGGCCAAGGCAATGGATATTTTTAAGACAGAGATAGATAGATTCTTGATTAGTGTGTCAGAGGTTATGGGGAGAAGGCAGGAGAATGAGGTTAGGAGTGCGAGATTTCACTGTACCTCGATACACGTGACAACAAACTAAACTGAACTATACAGGCCAACCTTTTGACTTTCTCCTACTTTCCTGAATCTAGCGGAACATCTGGATGAAAACATTTTATTGGTTGTAAATATGTCAAAAATAAAACCGCTTGACATCTTGTAAACTGGCAGGTCAGTCATTTTGCTCAAATGAATTGCTGAGGGTGTCAAATTATACCATGATGGGTAGCAAAGCATGTCAAACAGCTGAAAGAGCACCACTGATATTTTATGTGAAACTATTATTCACAAAAGTACTTAACAGTCTGCGAGCCTCCAGACCCCAGAGCTATTCACAATATAGCTTTAAATACCAAGCACAACAATTCAAGGGTCGCTGTGCTTGCCGGAATCCTAGTTTGCTCAGAATCTGCTTTTCCGAATATTGCAACATGTGCAACTGGTATCTCCGGTATCCATTACACCTGCTCCATGGTTGGAAGAGGTGTAGGAAGGACCTGCAGGTGCTGGTTTACACGGAAGATAGGCACAAAATGCTGGAGCAGCTCAGCGGGTCAGGGTAGCATCTCTGGAAAGAAGGAATATGTGGCGTATCGGGGTCGAGATGAGTTTAGAAGAATGAGGGGGGAACCTCATTGAAACATGCAGAATAGTGAAAGGCTTGGATAGAGTGGATGTGGAGAGGATGTTTCCACTAGTGGGAGAGTCTAGGACTAGAGGTCATAGCCTCAGAATTAATGGACGTTCTTTTCGGAAGGAGATTAAGAGAAATTTCTTTAGTCAGAGGGTGGAGATTCTGTGGAATTATTTGCCACAGAAGGCTGTGGAGACCAAGTCAGTGGATATTTTTAAGGCAGAGATAGATAAATTCATGATTAGTACAGGTGTTAGAGGTTATTCGATATGATACGATACAATACGATAGAACATTATTTATCCCAGGAGGGAAATTGATCTGCCAACAGAAATAAAAACAAAAAATACATGAAACCTGAAATTAAAGTGATGAGTGGAAAGGCTTGGGGGGTGTGTAAAGATTGAGGAGGGGGGGGGGGGGAGGGGAGTCAGTCTCATTCTCAGTATGCCCCACAACATACAGGGGAGGAGTTGTACAGTTTGATAGCCACAGGGAAGAAGGATCTCCTGTGGCGTTCTGTACTGCATATTGGTGGAACCAGTCTGTTGCTGACGGTGCTGCTCAGGTTGACCATTGTGTCATGGAGGGGGTGAGCTGTATTGTCCAAGATGCTCCGCAGTTTGAGGAGCATCCTCCCCTCCAAGATCACCTGCAGTGAATCCAACCGCCCCCAGGACAGAGCCAGCCTTCCTGATGGGTTTGTTGATCCTATTTGAGGAGAAGGCAGGAGAATGGGGTTAGGAGGGAGAGGTAGATCACCCACGATTGAATGGCGGAGTAGACTTGAAGAGCCAAATGGCCTAATTATACTCCTATTCCTTATGCCCTTATGAACTTCAGACTGAGAGTCAGGAGAAAGGGATATGAGAGATATAGAAGAGAAATAAAACAAATGAATGAAAGATTGTGGCGGCACCCGGTGGTGGGGCCACTAGCTACACGAACCCTCAGCAGTCGGGGGCAGGGTCACATGACTGGGCAATGGCAGGGAGGAGTTGTCACGGGGTATGGCGGTGTGTCCTGCTATATATAATGAACCCCGGGGCAACCCTCTCTCTTCCCTTCTCTCTCTCTTACTACGAGCTGACCAGCTCTCTTCTCTCTAGGGGTGAGTGTCCTTCCACCTCAGCAGGGGCTCAGCTCGAGCCCACGAGGCACCAGCCTTGCAGCAGCAACAACAACTTTATGTTAGAGGACCAACCTGCATGTATAACAAACCTTTTTTTGCCTGAATAAAGTAACCCATTTGTTCACCACATTTGATGCCTCTACAAGATAAGCAAAAAGCAATGAGGAGCAATTCCTTTATCATCGTGTTAATATGGACCAAATTAAAGACATCATAAAATGGAGGACCCCTGCATTTGTCAGAATTGCTTAACCTTTGGCAGTGGAAATTTACAGGCTGTGGATGGCGCCAGCCAGTCTAAGCCCAGATTGATATGCAGGATGATAAGAGATCCAGGTGTTCTCCTCATTTCCCCTTAATTGATAATATGTATTAAAACTCTGTAAATAAACTTAAATGCATTGATATGATTGGTTTGCTGCAAAGGAATTGTAAATAGTGTAAATAATGTTGCAAGACAGTTACCCATCTGTTTGTTGATTGGCCAAAGTGTTAAGCCCTGACAGGATTGTTTTGAATTCCAGG
The DNA here is from genome assembly GCF_010909765.2 of Amblyraja radiata. Lineage (NCBI taxonomy): Eukaryota > Metazoa > Chordata > Chondrichthyes > Rajiformes > Rajidae > Amblyraja > Amblyraja radiata. The sequence goes on along the minus strand of NC_045970.1, from coordinate 46,474,042 downwards.
GTAAATGTTGCATTATTCAGTTAGTTAGCTTCCTTCCAGATGCTTCTCCAAGAAACAATGTATGGGAGACTCAATAATTGGTTTGGGAAACTGTCATTAATGTATTGATGTGATTAATATGTTTGATTGGACTGTAAAGAGACCAGCCCTATGTAGGCAAGGATCGAACCCGTGGTGGTTTAGGTAGCGTATAGGGGTATTTGCTGTTCAATCTAAAAATAAAGTTTTGTTGTTCCAGTGCTAGAATCTGCGTTTTTTGACTGAACTAGACAGGGGGATAAGCTTGAGAAGAGCGTATTTACAATCGTTGCTTTTTGCGTATCTTTTATTCATTTGTTCTATTTACCTTCTACATCACTTGTTTCCAAATTACCAACGTGGACGTACTTTGAGGCATTGAGAGGTGTTTCATTTCTCCATAAAACCTGAGAAACATGGACAATCTGCAGAAATAAAGGCATGGGATGTGAACTGCAGATGCTGGGTTGCACCGTAGACACAAAATGCTGGAATAACTAAATGCTGTCAACTCTACATATCTAAGCTTTTTCCTTTCATAAGCCTCATCCATTAATATAACTTACGTTGGATGTCCAGATAGAGAAGGTGAACAATTTAATCGTAGGTCTTTATCTCATTATCACCAGAAAAAAGAAAGGATTATTTATGTGTAGAAAGGAACTGCTGATGCTGGTTTGAACCAAAGATAGGCACAAAATTTCGGAGTAACTCAGCAGGACCGGCAGCATCTCTGGAGAGAAGATATGGGTGACGATTCGGATCGAGAGAAACTTCACCTGTTCCTTCTCTCCTGCTGAGTTACTCCAGCATTTTGTGTCTATCATCTGCAGTACCTGCTACAAATTCTCTGCCTCAGAAGGCAGTGGGGGCCGGTTCTCTGGCTGCTTTCAAGAGAGAGTAAGATAGAGCTCTTAAAGATAGCGGAGTCAAGGGATATGGGGAGAAGGCAGGAACGGGGTACCGATTGTGGATGATCAGCCATGATCACTTTGAATGACGGTGCTGGCTTGAAGAGCCAAATGACGTACTCCTGCACCTATTGTCTATGTATCTATGCATCTATGTAAATCAAAGGGTGCTTCATTCTTACGGGCCAGGGAAAATAGTATTGAGTTTACAGCGTACCGCAATATCTGATGTCTCAGAAGATGTCACGTTATTTGCATCTTGCAGCGATCCACCACACCTGCTCTGATAACCCAAATCTATTTCTTCGATATGGATGACAGGGGAATCAGTGCTATCTCCCAGTCATGACTTACAATTTCAGCATGTCATGCAGACAGATGGATTCCATGTATGTGACAAGGCAGACAAAGTGTATTCTGAAATCTCATCGAAGATGCCCAGGGAAAGCTGATGAAGTATGCATGCTTGATGCAGTATGCATCAGTATAATGCTTCACCATCTTGCAGCTGAATGTTTCATCGTAACGATGTGCAGGAAAAAATAGTTGTGAAATCTTGAACTTGAAGGAAACAGTGACAGTGAGGATGATTCAACATCCCAAATGGGATGGATGGATGGATGGACGGGCAATGGATGAATAGATCGATTGATTGAAAGATTCAGCATAGCAGCAGGTCCTTCGGCTCACTGAGTCCATGCTAACCATCGATCGATCACCCATTCGCACGGGTTTTATGTGACCTCACTTTCTTCTCTACTCCATACACACTGGGCGACACGGAGGTGCAGCAGTTGAGTTGCTGCCTTACAGCGCCAGAGACCCGGGTTCGATCCTGACTGCGGTTGCTGTCTGTACGGAGTTTGTACGTTCTACCCGTGACCTGACTTGGGTTTACCCCGGGTGCTTTGGTTTCCTCCCACATACCAAAGATGTACAGGTTAGTAGGTTAATTTTCTTCGGTAAAAATTGCCCCTGATGTGTCAGATAGGGCTAGTGTATGGAGAACGCTGATCGGCACGGACTCGATGGGCCGAAGGGCCTGTTTCCATGCTGTATCTCAAAACTAAAAACTAAACTAGGGGCAATTTTACGGAGGCTGACTAACCTACAACCCCACGTCTTTGGTATGTGGAGGGAAACCGGAGGAAACCTATGCGGTCACAGCAGTCCTAGGGGAAAGAGGCAGGAGAAACGGATTATCACATGGTGTAGAGGGGGGAGTGTCACAGCAAAGGGGGGGGAGGGGGGGGAGCGAGAGTGCTTCTTTAAATGGAAGAATACAATATTCAGACCATTTGGTTTAGTTTGGTTTAAATATAAGGTAAGGAAACAGGCCCTTCGGCCCATCATCACGCCAGCCATCGATTTCTTGCTTTCCCAACTACCCGCTACACACTAGGGGCAATTAAGCTACATTTGTTCCAAGGCAACTGCATTGTTCACAGTGTATGCTGGATGTGGTTCCAATAATAACCAGAGCAAAGCTTCCCCATCTTACACTCTATACCTCTTGCAGAAAGACTAATATAACAATTGCTTTCACATTTCTTTGCTGTATCCACATAGCATTATGCACAAGGACACACAATGTCTTCTGAGCCTGACTGTTCTCTCACCCTCATAAATAATCAGCTTGTTCTTACTCCGAACAAAGGAGACAATTTTACACTTTCCACAGTCTGCCACTGTCCACACCCCTTTACAGCCTCTTTAAATCTTCCTTGGTGTTGACTTTTGGACCAGTCATAAGGTCATAAATGATAGGAGCATAATTAGGCCCATCAAGTCCACTCCGCCATTTAATCATAGCTGATCTATCTCGCCCTCCCAACCCCATTCCCCCACCTTCTCCCCATTACCCCTGACACCCATACTAATCAAGAATCTATCTATCACTGCCTTAGAAATATCCATTGACTTGGCCTCCACAGCCTTCTGTGGCAAAGAATTCCACAGATTCTCCACCCTCTGACTAAAGAAATTCCTCAGCTCCTTCCTAAAGGAACATCCTTTAAATCAGAGGCTATGATCTCTTGTCCTAGACTCTCCCACTAGTGGAAACATCCTCTCCACATCTACTCTATCCAAGCCTTTCACTATTCTGTAAGTTTTAATGGGGTACCCCCTCATCCTTCTGAACTCCAGCAAGTGCCATCCAATGCTCGGGAAGCTCTGGTGTATTTGATTTCCTTGCACCCACTTGTAACCGATATGACCTGTACACAGTAGAGATCCAAACACTGATCCCAACAACACTCCGTTAGTTACACCCTGCCATCTTGAAGATGACCTGTTCCTTCAAAACCAATCATCAGTCCATGCTAAGGTATCACCGCACATGTCATCCACAATGCAAGAAAAATGGCAGTCAGAAAACAGCCTGAAGAAGGGTCTCGACCCGAAACGTCACCCATTCCTTCTCTCCAGAGATGCTGCCTTTCCCCGCTGAGTTACTCCAGCATTTTGTGCCCATCTTCAGAACTCTAGGCCTGAGAAAATGTGATTGAGAAAATGCGGGAATCCATTATTTTAAGTATAGGACATTAACAAGATCATAAAACAAACAAGCAGAATGAACATGTTTAATGAAAGGGAGATAATTTTTGACTAATTTATTAGCGTTCCTTTAGCACATAACGAGCAAGGTGAGTTAAGAGTTTGAGCAGAGTTACTCAGTAGTTGGATTTCCAAATGGCATTCAAAAAGCTCCATATAAATTGGGGGAGAATATATTAACAAAGTCAGAGGACTGATCAGTTAATGCCACATGGATTAATGTGAGGGCACCAAATATCTCCACTTGGTATTTTCTTTAGACTTCAGAGATACAGCACGGAAACAGGCCAAGTTCACACCGACCAGCAATCACCTCGTACACTAGCCCTATCCTGCACACTAGAGACAATTTACAATTTTTGTACTGAAGCCAATTAACCTGTACGTCTTTGGAGTGTGGGAGGAAACCAGAGCAGTCGGAGAAAACCCACGCAGTCACAGGGAGAACGTACAAACTCCGTACAGACACCACCCACAGTTGGGATCGAACCCAGGTCTCTGGCGCTGTAAGGCAGCCAATCTACCGCTGAGCCACCGTGCTGCCCTGTATTAATGACATAGCTGAAAGTATCAAGTGTACTGTTGATACAATTACTGGTGGGACAGGAAGTTATCAGTGTGACTATAAATAGGTCACTGTGCTATAAATGGATTGGTGAGTGGGTAAAACCTGGCCTATGGTCAAAAACATGATTTAGCCACATTGGTCGAAAGAATTGCAAAGCAGAACAATGCTTCAAAGGTGATTCTGGAGAATGTTGCTGTGGAGAGGGATTAGGATTTCCTCTAATATGACATACAACATTTCAGCACACTGGTACAGAAAGCAATCAAGAATGCAAATTGAATATTAGATTGTACCCCAAAGGGAAAGGAAAATAACAGGGAGAATTTATGCTAACATTTTGAAACCTGGAGTAGTGAGTACACCTTTGGTCTTTTTCAAGATGTTTTTAGTTTTACAGCGTGGAAACAGGCCCTTCGATCAATTGTCTGAAGATGTGACTCGACCCGAAACGTCCCTTATTCCTTCTCTCCTGAGATGGTGCCTGTCCCGCTGAGTTACTCCAGCATTTTGTGTCCATCTTCACATGCTACACACTTGGTTCGATTTTACAGAATCCAATTAACCTAGAAAACTGCACGTCTTTGGAGTGTGGGAGGAAACCGGAGCACCTGGAGAAAACCCATGCGGTCACGGGGAGAACGTACAAACTCCGTACAGACGGCACCCGTAGTCAGGATGGAACCCGGGTCTCGCGCGCTGTGAGGCAGCAACTCTACCGCTGCGCCACCGTGTCGCCTATGTCCTTAATTCAATATAGTTCAGAGGGTGTTCACCCTTTGACTGGAAGGATCAAGGAGTTATCAATGGTGGGAAGCTTGAGCAGGTTGGATTTAGATTCATTGGTAGAATGTAACGTAAGATTCTGAGGGGGTCTGACAGTGTTGAAAATACGTTTCTTCTTCGGGGAGGTGGGAGGGATGGGGGGGGGGGGGCTGGGGGAGAGAGGGAGGATGAGAACATAAGCATGAGAACACGAGGTTGCCCATTTAAGACTGTGGATAATCTTTTTCTCTCAGTACAAAAGAGAGTTAGGGGCATGAACTGCTGAACACATTGTGTGCAGTACTGGTTGCCTCATTAGAGGAAGATTGGGATTGGGTGGAGTGGATGGAGAAGAGGTTTACCAGGTAGCTGGACGTAACGTGCTGGAGTAACTCAGCGGGTGAGGCAGCATCTCTGTAGTAAAAAGACGTGTGTCATTTCAGGTCGTGACCCTTCTTCGGACTTGACCGCGAAGCTGCCTGGGTTCAAAGATATTAGCTGTCGGCACAGGTTGGACAAACTTGGATAGTTTTCACTTGGAGTGTCAGAGGCTGAGGGGGGAGGGGTCTGATAGAAGTTTCTAAAATTATGAGACATACATAAAGAAAAGAGTCAGAACCTTTCCCAGGGAAGAAATAGTAAATACTAGAGGGCAGAGCATCAATGTCAGAAGGGGTAAGTTTAAAAGAACAAAAACACATAAAGTGCTGGAATGACTCTATGGAGGACTCTATGACTCTATGACTCTACGGGTTGGGACCCTTCTTCAGCTAAGTTTAAAGGAGCCTAGACTAAGCACCCCAGTCCTCCAACACAATATTCCACCACTCATCCATACACGAGTTTTTTTCTTTTTAATTACTTTGCAAACATTTCTGAACACCTGTTTGTGCTTCTTCATTCTGAGATATTGTGTGTAGATTGATGATTAAAAAAAAGAATTTAATCCATTTTAAAATAAGGCTGTAACGTAACAAAAATGTGGATACTTACTGAAATCACTGTACATGAGACAAGAAATTAAAGTGAGAAGTGGAAAGGATTGGGGGGGTGCAAATATTTGTAAGGGGGGGGGGATCAGGGGGGGGATGAAGGATCTCCTGTGGCATTGTGTACTGCATCTTGGTGGAACCAGCCTTCCTGATGAGATTGCTAATCCTGTTGGCGTCCGCGGCCTTCGCCCTGCTGCGCCACCAATTCTTGGTGAAGGAGGCACATCAGCGTGGTTTTGACTGGTAGAATGAGATAGTTTCTCAGGGAGTGGATCTGTGGGCTGGCTTATCATTCGATCTGTCACCCACCCGGCAGGTAATCATCCCACACTCTCTCTGCCCGCCATCCGACACTTCCTTTCAATGAAGAAAGGCATGAGGTTGGAGATTAAATTTTGACAAAGTGATTTACTAAGAAAGGAAATTCAGAGACAGTTATGGCAGGAAAGAGCGATGAGTCCAAGGAACTGTTGTTCCTGCTTGCCAAAGAAGACAAAGTAGTGCTGATATCGACTCTGTCAACATCGCGGCTACATTTGTTTTGTCCATATCCTGGGTCAAAGTGAAAGGAGACGTATGATTTTGCTATACATGATGCAGAACAATAAACGGGATAACAATGAAATAAACATAAAGGGCCCATCCATTTTGGACGTACTGCAAGACAGTTTCTTCAAAAACAAGGTTCATTTTCCACGTTATGACAATTTAAAGAACAAAGATTTTGCAAAACTTTTGGTTTGGAAAAGCAACTTTCATACAGATTACCCAAGTCAGGTACTAGGCAATAAGAGCAATAAAAGATTTATAACTGCAACACAGATTTTTAAAAGATTTGACAAAAGCCGGCACCTTTCACATTTGTGATACTTGTATTTGAGCCAAAGGGCCGCGCAGCTGTTAGAGCCACTGCCTCACAGCGCTAGGGACCCGGGTTTTCTCCTGACCTCGGGTGCTCTCTGTGTGGAGTTTGCACGTTCTCCCTGTGATCACACAAGTTACCTCTGAGTGCTCCGGTTTCCTCCCTCATCCCAGAGAGTTTCGAGGTTAATTGGCCTCTGTAAATTGTCCCCCAGTGTGCAGGGAGAGGATGTGCAAGTGGGATAACATAGATGGCACGGACTTGGTGGGCCGAAGGGCCTGTTTCCATGCAAAACTGAACTAAACTATAAATCTGGGTCCACTTCTCGTGTGTTATAAATCTTCTACGTAAATTAGGGTGCCTTTAAGTTACTAGCAATACCACCACTATTTTTGGAGAGCATGGATAGGTGACATTTCGGGTTGGAACCCTTCTTCAATCTGAACCCTTTTTCAAAATGCTTTGTTCAGGTTTATGGGTTAATTAACTTCTGCAAACATTCTGTAAATTGTCCAGAACCAGGGGGCTGGTTTAAGAATAAGGGCTCAGCCATTTAGAACAGAGATGAGGAAACACATTTTCATGCAGAGAGTTGCAAGTCTGTGCAATTCTCTGCCTCAAAGGGTGGTGGAGGCCGGTTCTCTGGATACTTTCAAGAGAGAGCTAGATAGCGCTCTTGAAGATAGCGGGGTCAGGGGATATGGGGCGAAGGCAGGAACGGGGTACTGATTGTGGATGATCAGCCATGATCACATTGAATGGCAGTGCTGGCTTGAAGGGCCGAATGGCCTACTCCTGCACCTATTGTCTATTGTCCCTATTGTATTCGATAGTGTCAATGTACGGGGCTCGCTGGTCGGTGCAGCCACAGTGGGCCGAAGGGTCAGTTTCCGCGCTGGATCTCTAAAGTCTGCTTCTGCGCTGTATCTCTAAACTAAACAAAGTATATTCCAATAGCTCTCTACTTAGTGCTTTGGCATCATCTGACATTAAGATATATATTCTCGCTGTAGTTAAACACCAATACACCAGTTCAATTAAATTATTACATTCATTCAATAATAAATCTCCAGCTCAGAGATGAATTTAGTTCAGAGGCAGAAAACCCATAACCACCCTAGAATGTAACTTTGAGAAGGTTTGCTGAGATGATGCGCAAATTAAGGGGAACCATAAGTGGTCTGAGGAAGCGTCTCGACCCAAAACATCACCTATTCCTTTTCTTCAGAGATTTTGCCTGACCCGCTGTGTTACTCCAGCATTTTGTGTCCATCTTCGGTGTAAACCAGGGACGACAGATGGCACAATGGGCTAAGTGTTCGGCTGGCAACCGGAAGGTAGCTGGTTCGAATCCCGCTTGGAGTGCATACTGTCGTTGTGTCCTTGGGCAAGACACTTCACCCACCTTTGCCTGTGTGTGTCCTTGGGCAAGACACTTCACCGACCTTTGCCTGTGTGTGTGGATGTAATTATGTGAAGCACTTTGGGGTCAATGCAAGTTGACTAAAAATGTGCTATATAAATAAAGATTAATAATTAATTAATCTGCAGTTCACTTCCTACACTAAAAGGGGTTGTCCATTTAAGAAGTAAGTAAAGAAAGAATTTATTCTCTGAGCAGGTTCTGAATCTTTGTAAATCTTTATGTGGGGGACGGCTGGTTGCTGAGTCATTAAATATATCCAATAATGTGACAACTAGATTTTTGGATGAATCTGACCACACCGACGTTTCTGGCCTGGGCCTCCTCCATTGTCAGACTGAGGCCACACGCAAATTAGGGGAACAGCACCTTATATTTTGCTTAGGCAGCTTACAATCCAGTGGTATGAACGTTGATTTCTCTAATTTCAAGTAACCCCTGCATTCCCTCTCTCCCACTCCTCCCCCACCACCCCACTCCACTGGTCCTACTAAGTTCCGCTGTTCGCATCCTTGGCCAACAATAGGCCATTATGGCCTCCACCCTTCCTTTCTCATCTGTTGCCAGCCCTACTTTGTTCTGGCCTTTTCTTACCTCCAGTACCCTCCCCTCTACTTTCAGGCGGAAGAACGGTCCCGAACCAAAACGTCACCCGTTCTTTTTCTCCAGAGATGCTGCCTGACCCGCTGAGTTACTCCAGCACATTGTGTCTATCATCATTATCTGATCTGCTGTTGGGCAGTGCCTTGGCGATGTCTGTCCCAATCTCTCCTCCATAGTCTGAGACTCAAGAATAGTGTCATCTCCCTCCATTAGCATTCAACTTCAAGTTATAGCATCACAGAATCATACAGCATGGAAACAGGCCCTTCCACCCAACTTGCCCATGCCGACCAAGATGTCCCATCCACCCTCATCCCTTCTAGTCATAGAGTGATACAGTGTGGAAACGGCCCTTTGGCCCAACTTGCTCACACTGGGCAACATGTCCCAGCTACACTAGTCCCACCTGCGCGCTTTTGATCCATATTCCTCCAAACCTGTCCTAGCCATGAACCTGTCTAACTGTTTTCTAAATGTTGGCAGAGTCCCTGCCTCAACTACCTCCACTGGCAGCTTGTTCCATACCCCCACCGCCCTTTGTGTGAAAAGGTTACCCCTCAGATTCCTATTAAATCTTTTCCCCTTCACGTTAAACCTATGTCTGTAAGATCACTCCTCATCCTCCTGCGCTCAAAGGAATCGAGATACAGTCTACTCAACCTCTCCCTGCAGCTCTGACCCTCTAGTCCTGGCAATATCCTCATAAACCTGCCACTATTTGGCCCATATACCTCCAAACTTTTTGGTCGGACAACAAAACAATCAGATTGCTGCAAAACTTCATTTGGTTTAGTGATATCTTTTTGGGGAAGAAACCTGTCATCCTTACCTAGTAAATCATACTCGTGGCTCCAGGCCCACATCAATGCCATCGACCTTCAAATTCTCTCTGAAATGGGCTGGCCAACTTGTAGACGGTCGAGGAGAATTACCAAAACAAAAATGCCGTTGGAGCCTCTCGGGTGGACGAAGCCTGCGCCCATCGGTGCCTGGTCTGCGGAGCCCGCGGCTGGGGTCGGTGCCACCCAGAGAGGACCCGGCACTGTTAGTGGAGAGGTCGGTGCGGCGGTCGATGATGGCACCAACGGACGGGCCGCGTGGGAGCGAGGACGTCGCTGCCGGGGGAAGGAACACAGGAGGGACCCCAGTGTGGGGGGACCACCGTGAGGGAGGGGGATGGACAATGGAGGACCCGGCGTGAGGGGACTGCCGTGAGGGAGGGGGGAAAGAACAAAGGGGGAACCGGCGCGTGGGGGGTGGGAGTACTTTGTAACTTTGTAAGCGCCCTTTATGGGCTACTATTTGCATACCTTGGGTATGCAAGCAAAGAATTTCACTGTGACTTGTCACATGTGACAATAAAGTAGAAAGTAAAGCGAAAACCAATATAAAATTTTCTCTGTTTAAGAAGGAACTGCAGGTGCTGGAAAATCGAAGGTAGACAAAAGTGCTGGAGAAACTCAGCGGGAGCGGCAGCATCTATGGAGCGAAGGAAATAGGCAACGTTTCGGCCCGAAACCGGTCTGAAGAAGGGTTTCGGCCCGAAACGTTGCCTATTTCCTTCGCTCCATAGATGCTGCCGCGCCCGCTGAGTTTCTCCAGCACTTTTGTCTACCATATAATTTTCTCTTTCAGTTTATACTGAGCACCAGAAATAGGGCACTATTATTGATAAAATCTTCCATTTTCTTTCCAATGTTATCAATCATCTTTCAGGAATGACCCCGACCAGTGAGTTTAACATTGCTGGTGAAGCTCAATGATTTATTCAAATATTGTTTAACATTTACATCCATCCCCAGGAAGAATCCTAGCAGCATCTAATTTGGATATTCAGTTTAAGACATACTGAACAAAATATGCAATTAATAATGATTGCTCCTTAGGACATCGGGAGCCAAGATTTCATTGGGTTTAACAGAAATATTGGAACCAGATGCAATACATGTAGTTTCACCACATGTTTAATTCATGGTGACCAAATACTGTGACTATGTAGGCATTTGATGTCCACATGAACAGATTGTTTTTATTGCATAATTTCCTTCAATAAAATCACAACAAGGACTCCTAGGTAGACTAAACACAAACTTTCAAAAGGGCTTCTAATGAGAGACCTCAGGAAAATTGTTCATCAAAGATTAAAGCCTGGTTGTATGTTCATCAGCACAAATAACAGTGAGTTTCTCTTTTATAGGAACCACAAAGACTATCCCCGACAGAATTTCAACGTATTGCATTGATTTTAGAAAAAAGTTTTGCTTTAAAGAATAAAACATTCTGCTTCAACAGAATAAATGTGTCAGTACCATCATACGGAATAACAAATCCTACCCCAGCATGCAAAGTTCATAGCGTAAAGATTCTACAGCAAGGCAGTTGAAACAGAATCCACAGGCGATTATTAAACATAGCAAGAATAATTATGATTATGTAGAATCAGCCAGCCCACACGACACCGGATGAATCATTTATTTAATATCAGCAGCAGTGGTCATACAGCCAACAATAGTTTTGCTTTCAACCGTCAGAAGATTCATAATGACGCTTTATTTACCATTTTGTGGAAATAAACAAGGTGCCCCTTACCTGATTTTGTGATCTCTTCAGTTAGCGACGGTGGTGACAGCAGCTTAGAGTGTACCCTTGTGAATTATGCCATCATTTCCCTGCAAGACAGTGTTATTGATTAGTGTTACTTCAAGGTCTTTACCTCAAGTACAGAATTAGGATTCATTCTCTTTTTCCTTTTGAACTTCTGCATTTCCAATAAATTATGCTGGTTTCTATGAATAAATCTTACATCATTAAATAATCTTTTACGGACGGAAGGGACAGAGTTTACAATAAATATTAAGCATCGGCCCCAGTATCACTTTGAGATGATTTGCTGAAACTCGTTCTGATACAACAATGGACATGGAGAGAAGCATGAATGGTTAAAGGGGAGCGAGCTTCGATTTATTAAAGGCAAATTGTGCTTGACGAATCTGAATGAAAATTTTATATGAGATTAACACAGTACACAGAACAGTACTGCACAAGAACACTGCTCAGATTAAGGGCTGTCTATCCTCCCTCTGTGTCATATAGTGATACAGCGTGGAAACAAGCCCTTCGGCCCAATTTGCCCACACCGACCAACATGTCCCAGCTACACTGGTCCCACCTGCCTGCGTTTGGCCCATATCCCTCAAAACCCGTCCTATCCATGTACCTGTCTAATTGTTTCTTAAACATTGCGATAATCCCTGCCTCAACTACCTCCTCTGGCAGCTTGTTCCATACCTTGTTTCCATGTGTGAAAAAGTTACCCCTCAGATTCCTATTAAACCTTTCCCCCTTCACCTTTAACCTCTGTCCTCTGGTCCTCGATTCGCCAACCCATACTCATGCACCTTTATATTCACCATATAAATACGCCTTCGCATAATTCAATACACTTCCATCAGGTTGTCCAAAACCTCCAGAGAAACATAGAAACATAGAAAATAGGTGCAGGAGTAGGCCATTCGGCCCTTCGAGCCTGCACCGCCATTCAATATGATCATGGCTGATCATCCAACTCAGTATCCTGTACCTGCTTTCTCTCCATACCCCCTGATCCCTTTTGCCACAAGGGCCACATCTAACTCCCTCTTAAATATAGCCAATGAACTGGCCTCAACTACCTTCTGTGGCAGAGAGTTCCAGAGATTCACCACTCTCCGTGTGAAAAATGTTTTCCTCATCTCGGTCCTAAAAGATTTCCCCCTTATCCTTAAACTGTGACCCCTTGTTCTGGACTTCCCCAACATTGGGAACAATCTTCCTGCATCTAGCCTGTCCAACCCCTTAAGAATTTTGTACGTTTCTATAAGATCCCCCCTCAATCTTCTAAATTCTAGCGAGTACAATTCTAGCGAGAAACAATCTAAGTGGGTCCAACCTCTCGCAAAAGCTAATACCCCCTTATCCAGGCATCATTCTGGTAAACTCCTCCACCCCCTTTTCAAAGCCTCCACTTCTTTCTTGTAATGGGGTGACCAGCACTGCAGGCAATACTCCAATTGCGGCTTAGCTGCATTATGACTTCCAGACTTTTATATTCATTTCCCCCCACTATGAAAGCAAGCATCCTCTTTACTCCTCTATCCACGTGTATTGCTACTTTCAGAGAGTTATGGACTTGGACCCCAAGATCGTTTTGTACATCAAAACTGTGCAGTGTCACGCCATTAATTGTTTTTATTTGATGATGGCATTGATGAAGTCAGGGATTGGTAAAGTATCTGTGATTCCCTAATTCATAAATAATGGCTACCAGTAGGGCATCACGGTGGCGCAGGGGTAGAGTTGCTGCCTTAAGCCCCTGTCCCACTTGGGAAACCTGAACGGAAACCTCTGGAGACTTTGCGCCCCACCCAAGGTTTCCGTGCGGTTCCCGGAGGTTGCAGGTGGTTGCAGGTAGTGGAAGCAGGTAGGGAGACTGACAAAAACCTCTGGGAACCGTACGGAAACCTTGGGTGGGGCGCAAAGTCTCCAGAGGTTTCCGTTCAGGTTTCCCAAGTGGGACAGGGGCATAACAGCGTCACAGTTCCAGTGACCCAGGTGCGATCCAGACTACAGGTGCTGTCTGTACGGAGTTTGTACGTTCTCCCCGTGAGCTGCGTGGGTTTTCTCCGAGATCTTCGGTTTTCTACCACCCTCCAAAGACGTACAGGTTTGCAGGTTAATTGGATTGGTATCAGTGTAAAACAATCATTGTCCCTAGTGGGTGTGTGTGCAGGATAACATTAATGTGTGGGGATCGCTGGTCGGTGCGGACTCAGTGGGCCGAAGGGCCTGTTTCCGTGCTGTATCTCTAAACTGAACTAAACTAAAACTAAGTACAAAAGCAGAGAGGTTTTGTTGCACACTGGTTAGGGTAAAACAGGTATAAGACTTACAATTCTAGTCATCTATTGTATTGAAATAGTCTCGAGAAATTGGGCTTGTTCCCCTGCAAGCAAAGCAAGTCAGGAAGAGATTGAATAGACTGTGACTGTTTTAGAGAGAGGGTAAATAGAGGAAAGTGGTTCCCCATAAGCAGCTGAGTGAGGGAGTTATAATTGTCAAATTTAAAATTTGGGGTCAAAAGGCAAAATCATAAGATCATAAGTGATAGGAGTAGAGAATTAGGCCATTCGGCACATCATGTCTACCCCGCCATTTAATCACGGCTGATCTATCTCTCCCTCCTAACCCAATTCTCCTGCCTTCTCCCCGTAACCCCTGACACCCGACATCAAGAATTTATCTCGACCTTAAATATATCTAATGACTTGGCCTCCACAGCCTTCTGTGGAAAATAATTTCACTGATGCACCACCCTCCGATGAAAGAAATTCCTCCTCATCTCATTCCGAAAAGAGCGTCCTTTAATTCTGAGGCTATGACCTCTTGTCCTAGACTCTCCCACTAGTGGAAACATCCTCTCCACTCTATCCAGGCCTTTCACTATTTTGTACGTTTCAATGAGGCCCCCTCAAAATAGAGAAATTAGAGTGTAAAGGGCCTGTCCCACCAGCATGCAATAGCATGCGTCTAGCGCGACCAAACGTGGTCGCTTGAGGCGTACGGCCTCGCAGGGTCGGTCCCACTTCGATCGCCGGAGGTGTATGAAGTTGTGCGGGGCTGGTCCCGACATCGCGCTGGGCTCCAAAAATCTTGCACTGTTCGAAAATTCCACGCGACAACGGCCTGTCGGCCCGCAGCCGCATTGAGGCTGTACATAGCGTCTCGACGGGCGTGCGCAGCGTCTCGACGTCGTACGCAGCGTCTTGACGTCGTATGCAGCGTGTTGACGTCGTATGCCACATCTTGATGGCGTACGCTTAGCGCGTGGCGTTGCGCGATGACGTCACCGCCCGGCATGCCGTTGCGTGATGACGTCACCGCCCGACGCCGTGCGACGTCCAAATTCAGTCGGCCCGCCTCTTGCCGAGCTGATTGGTGAGTATGATGTTGGGACCAGCCCCGCACAACTTCATACGCCTCCGCGGTTCGAATTCAGACCGGCCCCGCGCTGCCGTACGCCTCAAGGATCCACGTTTGGTCGAGCTAGACGCATGCTATCGCATGCTGGTGGGACAAATGGCCTCCTTCTGCGCCGTGACAATGGTCTTAATGCTATTTCTCTGGTGGTTCAATAGTTACAGAACTGTAATGAGATACTGTTCATGAAAGCCATGTAGTCGCTCTGCCCACATTAATAATATTACTCAAACATGTTGATCCATCCGAAAATACTTAACTCAAAATTGTTTCCACAGAGGTCAAGAAAATGATTTTGAAGATTGCATTTAAATAATCATCAGTTTATTTTTGTAATTCACATTTTTGAACCAGGCTACAGAAATGATTAGATTCATTTTTGGATGGGATACAATTTCTTTTTTTTTTAGATTATGAAGATAAATCACGGTGGCGCAGCAGTAGAGTTGCTGCCTTACAATGCTTACAATGGCAGCGACCCTGGTTCAGTCCTGAGTACGGGTACTTGTCTGTACCGGGTTTGTACGTTCTCCCCGTGACCTGCCTGGGTTTTCTCCAACATCTTCGGTTTCCTCCCACACTTTTAAAACATACATAGGTTAATTGGCTAGGTTAAATGTAAATTGTCCATAGTGCATGGAGGATAGTATAAGTGTGCGGGGATCGTTGGTCGGCGCGGACTCGGTGGGCCGAAGGGTCTGTTATCGTGCTGTATCTCCAAACAAAACTAAATAATCATTCAATTTTACTCATGTTGCAACATGGCTTTTGCTCCATATCAGCCATCCTGTCTCCTGTTGGCCGCCTATTTTAATGCTTCGGTCTGTTGAAATGATGGCCCGATCTTTCCAGTAATATTTTGGAACAGTGCGACTTGTAAGTGGATACAGTGCAATAAAGTTGTGAAGCCTTACAGGCTTAATTCCACACCTAGATTTTCACTCGTTTCAATTACAGTGAAAAATGACGAGGTCGTGAGAGGTGCAGCCCTCTCTTCACCTCTATTTCAGCACAATCCACACGGCCTGCAGATACAATAAGGAGTTACCATTTAACAAGCAGTCTGCGAAACAAAAAGGCAACATGTAGGACAAGGTCCTTTATTTCACACACTGGAGGTGCTCGCGGATCAGTTTGCATTCATATAGCACCTTTCACAGCCTCAAGATGCCCTGAAGCACTTTGACAACTTATTAAGTATTTCTGAAATGCAGGCACTGTTGTTGTAATGCGGAAAAATGTGGCCATCAATTTAGAGTCATAGAGTGATACAGTGTGGAAACAGGCCCTTCATCCCAATTTGCCCACACCGTCCAACATGTCTCAGCTACACACGTCCCATTCTCCTGCCTTCTCCCCATAACCCCTGATACCCATACTAACTAAGAATCTATCTATCTCTGCCTTAAAAATATCCATTGACTTGGCCTCCACAGCCTTCTGTGGCAAAGAATTCCATAGGTTCACCACCTGGTGCTTAGGTTATCCTTATATAACTATAAAACTCTGATCTTGGATGTGTGTGTGTGTATTTATTTGTTTGTGTATAATCACATCTTCGCGGAAAAAATGACGCGCTAACGGTAACATTTTTACATATTCCAGTAGAGATTTATCCCGTTGAGTCAGAAATCGCCTTATCTGAAAAACTCATGCTTTATTTCTTGAGTTATTTATGAAAATGTTCACAAATCTGAAAAAATCTGAAAATAAACGAGATGGTCTCGCTGACGACGTCACAATGGCTCTGGCCCGCGTTGTGGTCTACGCGCTGCGAGTGACGTCACCCCCCGCCCCCTCTCCCAACCCCCCCCCCCCCCTCCCAGTTTTTCGCTGTATTCCACGCGCTGCTAGTGACGTCACCCCCGACCCCTTTCTCCCCCACCCCGGTTATTCAAAAGACGAGCAAGTCGGGCCATGTAATCAAGCTCCCCCAAGATCCCACGAGCTCCCCTGAACTCCCGCAAGCTCCCCGGCTCATCCGATTGAACTTCATTTTTTTGCTTGTAACTTCGAAAATTTTAATACATTAACGTTGTTTTAAAGACTTCCAGGTTTAACATTTAACGTTTAACATTTAATCTTCGTGATTTCCACGCTTTTTAAAACTATTTTCTTACGTTGCTTTTCCCCGATTTTTATTTCCCGTTTCCCAAGGGGGGTAACTTGCCCTCCCCCCTTCCCCCCATCCCTTCCCCCCTCTTCTCCCCCCCCACCTCTCTTTCCTCCCCCTCTCTCTTCCCACCCCCTCTCTTTCTTCCCCCCCTCCCTCTCCCCCCCTTTCTCCCGCCCCCTCTTCCCCCTCCTCTCTCTTCCCCCTCTCCTCCCTCTCTCCCCCTTCTCTCCTGCCCCCCTCTACCCGCTCCCCCCTACCTCCCCCTCCCACCCCTACCTCCCACCTCTCCCCATAACCACTCCTCTCTCCCTCCCCCTCCCCTCTTACCCCTCCTCTCTCCCCCTCTCTCTCCCTCTGTCTCTGCCTCCTCTCTCTCAACCCCCCCTTTCTCTTTAGACGCACCTGTGAGTTGGGGCTATGCATGTGTGGATAGGGTGGGGTTGGGGTAAAAGGAGCCAATGAATAATATTAATATAATATCAAGGGGGGTGGTTAGTGTGTGGGGGGGGTGTTTAGTGTGTGTGTGTGTGTGTGTGGGGGGGTGTTTATTGTGTGTGTGGGGGGGGGGGTTAGTGTGTGTGTGTGTGTGTGTGGGGGGGTGGTTAGTGTGTGTGTGTGTGGGGGGGTGTTTAGTGTGTGTGGGGGGGGGTGGTTAGTGTGTGTGTGACGCCACCGGCCACCCCCCACCCCCCCCCCCCCCCCCGTTTCCCCGCATTGAGGGGACAGGACCCAATGGTTCCCTCTTGGTCTAGTAAGATATAAAATGGGCAAATAGCAAGTATGAACAATAATTAAACTTCCTACTAATATAAATAAGCCTCATTTTTTCAATGAAAGCTGAATAACATTTTCAGGATTGTGGACATTGTGGACTGAAGGGCCTGTTCTTGTGCTGTATGTTTTGTTCTATTGGGGGCAGTGCATTGGAGCTGCTGGTAGTGCCCGTCCGTGCCTCACGGCTCCAGAGTCCCAGGTTTGATCCTGACCTCGGGCGATGCCTGCATGGAGTTTACACATTCTCCCTGTGTCCGCAAGGGTTTTCTCCGGGCGCTCCGGTTTCCTCCCACATCCCACTGATGCGCTGGTTAACTGGCCTCTGTAAATTGCCCCCAAATGGGTAAGCAGTGGATGAGAGAGTGGGAAAGCATAGAACTGGTGTGAACGGGAGATTGATGGTCAGTGTGGTCTCGGTGGGCCGAAGGGCCTGTTTCCATACTGTATCTCTGAACTAAATTACACCGGTTAATCAAAACATCAGAATTTGGGAAATGGTACAGAAGAGGAGATGAGGTATGGGAAGATCCTCCATGATCAGATTTAATGGTGAGTTAGGCTTGCGACAACAAACCGCTAACATACTTTCTTATTTTCTTATCTACCTATTTGGATTGTTCATGTAAACTACATTGCTTTAACTTTCCTGTGAGTATATTAAATAAAAATATTTTTAAAACATATGTGTTTAGTTTAGTTTAGAAATACCGCATGGAAAAGTGCCCTTTGGCCCACCGAGTCCCTGCCGACAAGCGATCACCCATACATTAGTTCCATCTTATACACTCGGGCCAATTTTTTTAGGGAAGCCAATTAACCTACAAACATGTGTTCAAAAAGGAACTGCAGATGCTGGAATATCGAAGGTACACAAAATTTCTGGAGAAACTCAGCGGGTGCAGCAGCATCTATGGAGCGAAGGAAATAGGCGACGTTTCGGGCCGAAACCCTTCTTCAGAAACCTACAAACATGCTAGTTCTATGCTATCCCACTTCTTCCTTCACTCCCTATAACCTGCAAACATGCACGTCTTTGGGGTATGGGAGGAAACCGGAGCACCCGGAGAAAACCCACGCGGTCACAGGGAGAATGTGCAAACCCTGTGCAGACAGCACCCGTAGTCAGGATCGAACCCGGGTTTCTGGCGCTGTGAGGCAGCAACTCTACCGCTGCGCCACTGGGCCGCCCCTATTTGTGAACTCATAAAAAGTATAACAGATCTGACCTAGTGAAATAATGTGAGTCAATCCATTAGAGATTTGACCTGTGGCGTACTGTGCTCTGTTGTGATATTAATATCTCCCATTTTAATAAGTAAATCCTAACAAATTCTGCTTTTCTGACAGGTCTGCAAAACTAATTTTAAATTCCTTCTCTTTGCGCAGCCTGTGGGCCCCTCATTAACAGGTTCTTTTGTTATTTTCTGCTGGTGAATTATTTAAACTCTAATTAAATCACATTGATAAGGTTTGCTTTTAAGCACTACAAAATCAAAGGTTGTGGCTTCAGCATCAAAATACCATCAGATATTTGTAGCAAATAACCAACTAATTCAGCCACACTGGACTGCAGCTCGAGTCAAAAAAATACCAAGTCAGAACTGCAGTGCCCAGAGTATATTGTCATTCATTGGCAGGTATTGTGACCAAAGATCTTATAGCGGAGCAAGATAGGCTACTCCATGCGAAATGCAATGGACTGACGTGTAGTACGCTATGGAGGGGATCATGGGCATTTTTCCACGCCCATTTTAGTAACCTGAGCCTACCTGACCCGACCCGACCCGCAGTGTAATCAATGTTGTGGAGCAACAGTTTGTGTGGGTTAGATTCATAAATCTGTCAGTTCATACTTCTTGTCAACAATAAAATTTGATTCTGGTAATTGTCTTTTTTAATGTTTTTTAAATCATTTCTTTTTAAATGGTTCACAAGCAGTGTTTGAGTTGATTTTGTAGTAACCGGAACCGACCCGACTCGCAGGGTGATTGACATTGCGGGGGAAGTTTGTGTGCGTGATATATAGGGTTAGATTCATAATTCTGTTAGTTCATAATTCTGTTAATTCTTGTTAAAGAATAAAATGTTTATAAACACACATACATGAAAATTATATAAATGTATATAATCATATAACACACACAATTATATAGGATCTTTGATTGTGACATCCAAATTTGAACAAGTTGGGTGGCACGGTGGCGCAGCGGTGGATTTGCTGCCTTGAAGTGTCAGAGACCCGGGTTCAATCCCGACTACAGGCGCTGTCTGTACGGAGGTTGTACGTTCTCCCCGTGACCTGCGTGGGTTTTTTCCGAGATCTTCGGTTTCCCCCCCACACTCCAAAGACGTACAGGTTTGGAGGTTAATTGGCTTGGCATAATCGTAAATTATCCCCCGTGTATGTTGGATAGTGTTCATGTGCGGGTATCGCTGGTTGGCGCAGACTCGGTGGTCCGAAATGCCAGTTTCCCCGCTGTATCTCGAAACTAAACTAAACTAAGTTAAATTTTTTTTCCCCGTGAAGTATGAGTGTGCAATCACTGTTATTTTCCAAGATGCATCTGAGTAAAGATATTCATCAGAAAAGATAGTGGCTTTTCTCACAAACAGCTCACTTTGAGCATTTAGAACATAGAACAATACGGAACATGAACGGACCCTTTGGACCAGTAGGTCTGGTTTAGTTTAGTTTAGTTTATCATGTCATAAGTTCTCGGAGCGGAATAAGGCCATTTGGCCCATCAAGTCTACTCCACCATTCAATCGTGGCTGATCTATCTTTCCCTCTCAACCCCTTTTCTCCTGCCTTCTCCCCATAACCCTGGACACCCGTACTAATCAAGTCACCCGCACTAATCCCGTTTATAACTGTTGCTTATACCGAGGTACAATGAAAAGCTTTTTTTGTCCAGTCAGCGGGAAGACTATACATGATTACAATCGAGCCGTCCACTGTGTGCAGAGACAGGATAAAGGGAATAACGTTTCGTACAAGTTATTAGTCCAATAATAGTCCAAGGGTCTCTAGTGAGGTAGATGTTATATTAGGGCATGTTTCCATGCAATATCCTTAAACTAGACTAAACTACCCGCATTTATCCAATACCCTTCCATTCCCAGCATAGACATATCCTATCCAAAAAGCCTCTTAAATGTCAAATGTCAATCACCAAACATGGCAGCGCGTTCCAGGCACTCACCGCCCTCTGTGTAAGAACACTTGCCCCCCACACATCTCCTTTTGTTGTACACATCACAACTGTGGCATTATTACTTAGATTCATCTGCCTGCATTGCATGCATTGAGTAAAAAGAATAAAGGTGTATTACCCCTATATTTATAATGAAATGCACATCTGCAGTGCAAGTACTATAAAAAATAATACTTTTCTTTCTCACCTTCTGGCATCATCAGTTTAACAGATGGCTGTGTGAAAATACACCTAAAAGCGTTTATTCTGGTTTTATTAGCTATAAAATAGCAAAGTTTACTGAAATTAAAAGCTCCAATGTGACATTGTAGGTCAGGAGGCAGCTGAGTGCAGCAGCGCATTTGTCAGCAGAGTGTTCTGTACTGTATTACCCATTCATATCTATTCAATGTTCAGTGCCTGGCGTGCTGTAGCCGGTGGGAAACCATCCAAGTTATCTGCACATCAAGCACCGTGCTCATAAGTTCATAGGTTCCCCCAGCAGAATTAGACCACTCGGCCCAAATCAAGTCTACCCCGCCATTCAATCATGGCTGATCTATCTTTCCCTCTCAACCCCTTTCTCCTGCCTTCTCCCCATAACCCATGACACCCGTAATAACCAAGAAACTATCTAACTCTGCCTTAAAAATATCCACCGACTTGGCCTCAACAGCATTGGACAAGAGAGGGAGGGGGAAGACCAATGGAGGGCCTAGCGTGGGGTTTTCCCCGGGTGCTCCAGTTTCCTCCCAGAGCTACTAATTCGGCGCGGACACAGGCTCTTCAGCCCATCGAGTCCGCAACAACCAGCGATCGAGACCCACCCATTAACACTATCCGCACACGCCCGGGACAATTTACATTTATTCCAAGCCAATTAACCTGTAAACCTGTACGTCTTTGGAGCGTGGGAGGAAACCGAGGATCTCGGAGAAAACCTGTCCCGCTGAGTCACTCCAACATTTTGAGTCTATCTTCCGTAGAGACAAACACCCGTAGTCAGGATCGAACCCGGGTCCCTGGCGCAGTAAGGCAGCAACTCCACCACTGCGTCATGAAGGACATAATGCCATGCCTTTAATTTCCAATGAGTTGCAGAATTACTGAACAATCACAGAACAATATAATGTAAAATATATGATCCCTCATAATTCTGTGTCTATCTTCTATAATTTAACATAGGCAGCACAGAAAGTGATCAAAAGGGATAACAAAAAAAATGGTCTCCACTTGTGGATGCTTCAAATACAAAGGTTAGTTTAGTTTACATCTGACAATCATGCATTTATTCGAAATACCTGGTTAATGTACGGAAGTATGTGTTTAGTTGAGGGATATAGTGCGGAAACACCGAGTCCACCGAGTCCGCGCCGCCCAGCGATCCCCGCACATTAGCACAATCCTACACACTAGGGACAATTTACAATTTTACCGAAGCCAATTAACCTGCAAACCTGTACGTCTTTGGAGTGTTAAATGTTCCTGATTCGGGAGAGATACAGCCAGCTTAATTAGGGAGATGTCAGAGAGTATTTGCATGGGGTGGGAACAAAGTTGTCAGAAAAACCTGCAACATATCTATCTGCAGGACTGGAAACAAGTTTGACATCGCATGCAAACAACGCGCAGCTTGTGAGAGATAGCAAGAGAAGCAAAGAGTGTTATTTTCACAGCAGGGACAGTGAAAGGAAAGAAAGAAGAGGAATTTGCTAGATTAATGACAGAGAATTCGGTGTTGACATGAGAATGAGTTTTGTTGACTGTTTTTGGAAAGGGGAAGGAGCGATGTTGGCACAAAGGAAAAAAGGAAAAAGAATTGATGGTGCCAGGGTGATGAAATTGGGCAGGGACACAGATGCGGAGACAGGCAAGAGGCAGAGCAGCAAATGTAGTATTGCCCTGCTCTTGAATTGACTGAAAACGCTCCGTCATCAACAAGATGACGAGCAAAATGCCAGCTTAACAAAGCCCATAATCACACCAGATAATTGTGTTAAAACCAAAATTATTTCAAATGTTAATAGAAACAAAGAAACATAGAAACATAGAAATTAGGTGCAGGAGTAGGCCATTCGGTCCTTCGAGCCTGCACCGCCATCCAATATGATCATGGCTGATCATCCAACTCAGTATCCCGTACCAGCCTTCTCTCCATACCCTCTGATCCCTTTAGCCACAAGGGCCACATCTAACTCCCTCTTAAATATAGCCAATGAACTGGCCTGAACTACCCTCTGTGGCAGAGAGTTCCAGAGATTCACCACTCTCTGTGTGAATCAAACTGTACTTTCAACAGCAATTCATTTCTCCTTCATTTCATAATTTGTGTAACAGCATACTGGCACTGTCTAACCTTGTAAATAGGTGGATAAGGTTCAAATTGATTAGTATGAGTGTCAGGGGTTATGGGGAGAAGGCAGGAGAATGGGGTTAGGAGGTAGGGATAGATCACCTGTGATTGAACAGCAGAGTAGACTTGATGGGCCGAATGGCCAAATTCTGCCCCTATCACTTGTGACCTTATGACTTTAAATCCCACTCTAATACATCCATACATTAACCAGGCTGGCATTTCTAGCAATGCATGATTGTCAAGTGTAACACCGAGGGGCACGGTGGCACAGCGGTAGAGTTGCTGCCTTACAGCGGCAGAGACCCAGGTTCGAACTTGACTAAGGGTCTGTGCGGTGTTTGTTCGTTCTCCCCGTGACCTGCGTGGGTTTTCGCTGGGTGCTCCGGTTTCCTCCCACACACAAAAAACCTTTATGCTTGAAGGTTAACTGGCTTGGTATGAATGCAAAAATTGTCCCTAGTGTGTGTAGAATAGTGTTAAGTGTGTTGGGATCTCTGGTCGGAACAGACTTGGTTGGCCAGAGGGCCTGTTCCTGTGTTGTATTTCTAAACTAAACACATTCCGAAGGAGTTTCATTTTGTATTTACAGGTTTAGAGTTATTATTACTGTCATGTGTACCGAGGGACAGTGAAAAGCTTTGATTCACATGTTATCCACACTCAGGTACAATAGGTAGAGTGAAGGGGAAGGTACAGAGTGCAGAATATAGTTCTCAGCATTGTACTACAGCAATTCAATTGACAAAGTCCAATGTCCACAATGGGGGTAGAGGTGAATCGAACTGTACCCTAGCTTATGTGTGGGAAGGAACTGCAGATGCTGGTTTAAAACGAAGGTAGACATAAAATGCTGGAGTAACTCAGCGAGACAGGCAGCATCTCTGGAGAGAAGGAATGGGTGACGTTTCGGGTCGAGACCCTTCCTCAGACTGGTTAGGGATAACGGAAACGAGCGATTCCCTAGTGTATGGAAGGACTATCGGAAGCTTGAAAACAGAGGGGAAGAAGCTGTTTCTGCACTCGGCACAGTGCATCTGTAACTGTAAGTGTGTGGGGACCGCTGATAGGCACGGGCTCGGTGGGCCGAAGGGGCCTGATTCCGCGCTGCATCTCTTAACTAAACTTAACTAAGCACCGCCACAGACACTATGTAGACGTTCAAAATGTGTCAGGGATTACAAGAGTTCACCAGAACGTTCAGACAACCCTGTAATACACGCAGTGATCCAAGGTTCCCACAGACCTGACAGAGCAGATTCACTTGCAGCGTGTTCATCCTGAGGAGAGGCCATTAATTACAGTGGCAGCCATGAAGCCTCCATCACATGAGTTACCAGGCAATTTAATTAGTCATCAGATCCTCAGTCACTCTCTGTCCAGTATCAAGATGACGTCTTGAATTGGCGCTCAATATCTCACCTTTCCCCTTTTGGAGACTTCTTCATGCAGATCCACCACCGATTTTCCAGCACCTTTGGTTCCAGAGCTTTGCTGGATTTTCCATTTAGCCGGAACCAACAGAGGTCACGGCCTCAGGGAAACCAGCCGGCAAAGTCAGCCTTGGAAGTCGGCTACGGGAACGGATCTGCCTGCTCCAGGCCGGGCCAGGCCGGAGTTCCAGAGCCCCGGCCTCATGGAGGCAAATTCGACCCGCCGATTGGCCGCGGAAGTCCCGATGAGGTCGAGATCAGCCGCCTCACCCGGCCTAGGCGCCACATTTTCGGGGAGTGGGGACTTCCAGGGGAGATATCAAGTGCACTCTCGTAATTTTGTCCAGATTAAAGGAGGACCACCAGTTGTCTGAAAATTGGTGGTGGATCTTTTGTTTAGTTTAGAGACACAGCACGGAAACAGGCCGTTCAGCCCATCGAATCCACACTGACCAACAAATCCTGTATCCTACACACGCTAGGGACAATTTACAATGTTACCAAAGCCAATTAGCCTACAAACCTGCACGCCTTTGGAGTGTGGGTGAAAACCAAAGCACCCGGAGAAAACGTACAAACTCCGTACAGACAGCACCCTTAGTCAGGATCGAACCCGGGTCTCAGGCGCTGTAAGGCAGCGGCTTTACCAATGCGCCACCGTGCTGCCCTATATCAAAAATCTGTTTTAAAAATGGATCTGTATTTAAAATCTGTGAAATAAAAAAGCCACAAATTGTCTGAAGAAGAGTCTCGACGCCAAAATGTCACTTAATCATTTATTTCACAGGTACTGCCTGATCCTTTCAGTAAATCCAGCGCATTGCATGTTTTACTCAGGATTCCAGCATCAACAGTTCTTTGTGTCTCTAGTACATTAGATCCTCTCTCTCATTCAACAGGTCTGAGATTAATAAAGAGAGTCTGGCAATATTTCAAATAGACCTATTAATCTTTTCCTTTCCCCACAGGCAGTTCTTCCCAAGTGATATCCTGTGTGTTTCATTTATAACAATGCCATTGGTTTAGTTTAGTTTAGTTTAGTTTAGTTTAGTTTAGAGATACAGCGTGGAAACAGGGCCTCCGGCACATTGAGTCCGCGCCGACCAGCGACCCCCGCACATTAACACGACCCTACACACACTGGGGACAATTTACATTAATACAAAGCAAAATTAACCTTTGGAGTGTGGGGGGAAACTGAAGATCTCGGAGAACACCAACACCAACACGGGGAAAACGTACAAACTCCATACAGTCAGCACCCATTGTCATGTTCGAACCCCTTGTCCTCGGCACTGTAAGACAGCAACTCCACCGCTGCGCCACCGTGCCACTCAGAGTAGGATTTGAACCGTAACTACCTATTTCCGAGGTTCCACAAAGACGGTTTGCTGATAAAAAGGTTAAGGAATGAAAGGAAAGTGAAAGTAGACAAAAGTACTGGAGAAACTCAGCGGGTGCAGCAGCATCTATGGAGCGAAGGAAATAGGCAACGTTTCGTCTGCAGTTCCTTCTTAAACAAAGGAAAGTGAAATGCTTTTTTACCGAAGCTATTTAACCTACAAACCTGCAAGTCTTTGGAGAGTGGAGGGGGAAACAGAAGTTGTTGGAGAAAACCCACGCAGATCACAGGGAGAACGTACAAACTCCGTACAGACAGCACCCGTAGTCGGGATCGAACCCGGGTCTCTGGCGCTGCAAGCGCTGCGAGGCAGCAACTTCTTGCCAAAAAGAAATAATTTCGTTTGGCCGGAAGCCTCTCTTCATTCCCAACCCTACTCTGATAAAATGACAATGATAAAAAAACAGAAGCGCTCATTTCAACCAACCTGCTGTAATATTGGTAAAATTGCTATTAAAACATGTAAATGAAAACAACTGCCAAGCTACTCTATGAGGCCTCTGTGCAACATGATTGCTCCAGCACTAAAATAAAAAGGTGGAACCTGTGTGGCCAAAGACCCAGTTAAAACCTCTTGATGATATTAATCGCTTCTTTCTCTTGTTTTCCCCTGCAATAAACGAGGAGAAGAAGTAATTATATCCTGTGGCAAAGCATAAAACAACCATTCATTCCAAAATTGAGTGCTAATAAAAAGTAATTCAAAATAAATAAACCTGACCGCAAATACTAAACCAGAAATAACACTTGCAAAGTAATGTTCAACATCTACTGGGGGTAAAAAACCAATGGTACATCTTAGGAAAGCATGGGTCTTTATAGAGTCACTTGACCAAGGGGGACCCGTTGGGTCCCATCGCCTCGACACGCGGGGGAGGGGGAGAGGGAGAGTGGGGGGGAGAGATGGGCGGGGGAATGAGGGGTGGAGGGAGGGGGAAGAGGGGGGGAGGGAGGGGGAAGAGAGAGGAGGTGGGGAGAAAGGGGGGAGGGGGGTAGTGGAAAAGAGGCCCTGTGGGGGGTGGTGAAAGAGAGGCCGGGGCGGAGAGAGAGAGAGGCCGGGAGGAGAGAGAGCCTTTCAGACTTTTAATAGTTAAGGGCCTGTCCCACTTGGACGACCTAATCCACGAGTTTAGAAGACCCTAGACGAGTTGGAAAAAAATGTCATGGTCGTGTTGGCTCGACAAAGTAAAAGACCTCCTGCGACTATGTCTACGACCTCCTACGACCCCCCTCAACCTCAGTCTTCCACACCTAAGACCAACTACGATTAGCTGCGAGTGGAAAATGGTCACATGATAAAATGATGTCATGTTCGCATTTTTTTCTCGGGCCAGTTACCAACCTACGACTATCAACGACTACCGTCACGGCCAACTACAACCTACCTACGATATTCCTACCAGTAAAAAGTATCAATTTTTTCCATGCCAACCTTCTTTTTACTCGTGGACATTTTTTATCAGGCTGGAAAAAACGCCACGACCTACTTGAGGCCACGAGCACGCGGAGACCACTCACGAGCATGAGGAAGTGTTACCAAGACCTGCTACGACCTACAACTTTGTGGCGATCATGCTGCGAGTATGAGTCAAGGGCAAACTCGGCAGAGGTCACCAAATAGGTTGTGAAAGTGGGACGGGAGCTTTATAAGATAGGGTCACACAGCATGGAAACAGGTCTTTGGCCCACGCCGGTCAACATGCCCCATCTAAAACCTATCCAATACAATTTTACCAAGCCAATTAACCCACAAACCTGTACATCTTTGGATTGTGGGAGGAAACCGGAGCTCCCGGGAAAAACCCACGCAGGTCACAGGGAGAACGTACCAACTCCATACAGACAGTGCCTGTATAGTCAGGATCGGACCCGGGTCTCTGGCGCTGAGAGGCAGTAACTCTACCGCTGCGCTGCCGAGCGGCCTACGAGCCTGTGGGCTTTGTTGGCTGTCGGGAGTGTTTCAGGATGGGGCTACCTGCCCGTGGTGGCAGTGGCCATTCAGACCATGCTGCTGGAGTCAGGGAAAACAGGTTTAGCTGTACCCATCCACGCCAAGGGAGACTGCAGGCGGCATCTCTAAGCTTGGTAACCGGGCTATCACAATTTCACTGATCGCAACTCTTCAATCCTGTTAGACTTTACTTTAGACTTTAGAGATACAACGTGGAAACATGCCCTTCAGCCCATCGAGTCCTCGCCGACCAGTGATTACCCCGTACACTAGCACCACCCTACACATCCTAGAGACAATTTACGGGTTTTACCAAAGCCAATTCGCCTACAAACCTGTATGTCTCTGGAGAGTGGGAGGAAACCAGAGCACCCGGAGAAAACGCACGTGGTCACAGGGAGAACGTACAAACGCCCTACAGACAGCGCCCGTACTCAGGATCGAACCCGGGTCTCTGGCACTTTTGTTTCACAACTTCAGTCTTTTCATCTCTGTCCTTTGCCAAAGCATCTGCCGATCTCAAACACCCACCTCACCTGTATCAATATTACCTGCCAGGGTTTATCCCGTCCCGGCTTTCTCCACACCCCCCCTCCCCACCCCTCCCTCCCTACTCATCAGACTGAAGAAGGATCCAAACCCAAAACGTCACCTATCCATGTTCTTCACAGCTACTTCCCCGCAGGGTTACTCCAGCACTTTGTGTGTTTTTTTGTACGCCAGCATCTGCAGTTCCGCGGTCCTCCATTTTAAAGGAGAGGTTTGAATAGGTTATTTTAAAACATGCTCTGTGTGGAACAAAAAGTCATCCTTCTTTGACACGTACAGTGCCTGTTGACGGCAATTCCTGTTCCTATACTGCTCATGAATGGAAGATCAAACTTTGACAATGACAGAATAGTTCATGCTCGATTAACTGATTAATGCCTCTAACGACCATTTTGAGAGCCAAAGAAAGCAACACCTCTTAGAAACTATAACAACCAATCACTTGGTCTGGATGACAGCTGTCTGTGACATGGTTTATGTAACGTTAGGAGTTGTGTAAGCATCCCTTTCAGGGATTAGAATATTATATCCAGTACAGGCAAAAAGTACATTGATATCAAGGTAAAGTGAAGCCAGATTTGCAAACTGATTACTGCTTGTCAGGGTTTGAGGGTAACTAACACGAGGCTGGGACATCACGGCGGCTTTACAGCGGCGGAGATCTGGTTTCGATCCACTCACGCTGTCTGTACGGAGTTCGTACGTTCGCCCCGTGACCTGCGTGGGTTTTCTCCGGGAGCTCCTGTTTCCTCCCACGCTCCAAAGATGTACAGGTTTGTGGGTTAATTGGCTTGGCACAATTGTAAATTGTCCCTAGTGTGTGTAGGATAGTGTTAGTGTGCGGGGAACGCTGGTCGGCGCGGACTCGGTGGGCCGAAGGGCCTGTTTCCGCGCTGTATCTCTAAAACAAAAAAAAACTAGCACTGTGAATG
Source organism: Amblyraja radiata (assembly GCF_010909765.2). NCBI lineage: Eukaryota > Metazoa > Chordata > Chondrichthyes > Rajiformes > Rajidae > Amblyraja > Amblyraja radiata. Next base: position 46,444,625 of record NC_045970.1, on the reverse strand, counting down.
ATGATTTTGAATATACCTGGCATAGTTACGATCGACCGTTCCCAGCAATGGCATAACCCTTAATTCAACCCGATGTTACAGGATGCCACAATTATCTGAATTAGGATCTCCATCTCCTCTATTTCAGAATCCTGGTCACAACATTCCTTAATTAGTATGCTCCAATCATCACAGATAAAGAGTTCATCAGTGATAGGAGCAGAATTAGGCCATTCCGACCATCAAGTCCACTCCGCCATTCATTCATGGATGATCTATCTCTCCTCCTTAACCCCATTCTCCTGCCTTCCCCCCATAACCCGACACCCATACTAATCAAGAATCTGTCTATCTCCGCCTTAAAAATATCCAATGACATGGCCTCCACAGCCTTCTGTGGCAAAGAATTCCACAGATTCACCACCTTCGGACTAAAGAAATTCCTCCTCATCTCCTTTCTAATGGTGCTTCCTTTTTATTCTGAGGCTGTGGCCTCTGGTCCTAGACTCCCCACTAGTGGAAACATCTTCTCCACATCCACTCTATCCAGGCCTTTCACTGTTCATGTATCAGTGGGAGTCCTCATTATTACAAGACTCCAGAGAGTATAGGTTAAGGAATAAAGGGGAAGTTTACATCTGTTGCTGCGAAAAAGCTAGTAGAGAATAAAAAGTGTAGCAGTGAAATTGAAAAGGATATACGGAACACAAAGTGGAGATGCAAGAGGCTGCAGATGCAGTCCGGAGCTAAAAGCAAACTGCTGGAGGAACTCAGCGGGTTAGGGATGAAAGGTTAGGTCCAAGGGTCTATTATGGGCCTGTCCCACTTAGGCTATTTTTAGGCGACTGTCATAGGCGTAGCAGGTTGCCGAAAAGCCGGCTACTGGACCCCCCTTCGACATAAAATTTGAAATAGAATCATTACTTTAACAACAAAAATAAACAAAGTCAGCACCGGCGACAACCTAAGTTAACCTGGCGATAACTACGACAGCACCTACGTCAGGTGAAGTCAAGCTACGCTCATTGATGTCAAACCCACTGTCGCCGACTGTCTCCGAAAATTTTTAAAACATGATGAAAATCCAGCGGCGACCAGAAAGACGCTACGACTCTTTGAGCGACTGAGGAGACGACTCACGACCATACAGGCGACACCGCGGTGACCATGTGGCGACTGCCTAGTCACCTAAAAAATCGCCTAAGTGGGACAGGCCCATAAAGTAGCAGTTAGGGAGCAAAAAACAAAACCATACATGGAGAAAGAAGAGGTGGGCATGGTCTTTTATGGATACTTTCCAGCTGCCTTTACAGTAGAGGGGGATGGTGCTGAGTAAGAGATGAGCTGAGCTGAAGATGCCGGCTCTCGACCCGAAACGTCACCCATTTCTTCCCTCCAGAGATGCTGGCTGACCCGCTGAATTACTCCAGCATTATTTTTGTCTACCTTCGGGATGAAATAGTAAATAGGTGCAGGAGTAGGCCATTCAGCCCTTTGATCATGGCTGATCATCCAGAATGTTCCTGCTTTCTCCCCATATCTCTTGATTCCGTTAGTTCTAAGAGCTGTATATAACTCTCTTGAAATCATCCAGTGAATTGGCCTCCACTGCCTTCTGTGGCAGAGAATTCCACAGATTCACAACTCTCTGGGTGAAAAAGTTTTTGATGCTGAGGTTGTTATTAACAAGGATGTGTGCGAAATATTGGAAGACATGGCTAAGGGGGCATTATTGAGGCATTTATTATCTCTGAAAGTAGATAACTTGCCAACAGCGTATGAAATAGAACCTAGGCAGTTAACAACAAAAAGGGGCGACATTGCAGAAGTTCTGATCATCATTATTCGGCTTCTCCCCGGGTGTGAAAGTTGTGCCAAAGGATTAGAGGCCTGTTAATGGAGTTCGTGAAGAGGGACACACTGAGCTAATGCAGGCCAGTTAATTTACTGGAATTAAATCTGATGGACAGGATAAACCTTCATTCAGAATGGCAAAAGAAAATCAGTCAAGGACATTCAACATGTACACGATTTACATAGGGAGGTCTTGTCTGACTAAATTGATGATTGATTTCTGTGTGAGGGTGACAAGGAGTTGAGTCAACCCGACATGGATTTTAACAGGGTGGTCGACTCCACGACAGGCTGGTGGAATAAAGATGAGTGGGGTTGAAGGCAGAGTGACAAACTGGATTTACATCAGAGGTCAATGACTGACTGGCATGTTTGTGACTGGAAAGCTGTTACTGGTGAGGCTCCACAAGGCTCAGCATTTAATCCCTTGCTTCTCTGCTGTATGTATATATGTGTGTATCGGAAGGAACTGCAGACGCTGGTTTAAACCGAAGGTAGACACAAAAAGCTGGAGAAACTCAGCAGGACAGGCAGCATCTCCGGAGGGAAGGAATGGGTGACGTTTCGGCTCGAGACCCTTCCTCAGACACATTTATTGTGTCTACCTTTGGTATTATTGATAGGGGGGGGGGGGGGGGGGGGTTGACAATGGAGTTTGCAAATAATATAAACATTGGTCATGTGAACAGAATTGGTCTGGTGAATCAGGAGCAAGAAAATTAGTAAATGGAATTTAATCCAGGGAAACGTGAGGTAATTTACTTGAGAGTCTGAAGAGAGGATTAATTGACGTAGACTTTACTTCAAACTTTAGAGTTACAGCGCAGAAACAGGCCCTTTAGCCCACCGAGTCCGTACCCACCTGCGGTCACCCCGTACACCAGCACTACCCTACACACACTGCAGAAAATCAGCAATTTTACCAAAGACAATTAACGTACAAGCCTGTACGTCCTTGGAGTGTAGGAGGAAACAGGAGCACCTGGAATAAACCTACACATTCACAGGGAGAACGTACAAACCCCGTATGGACAGCACCCGTAGTCAGGATCGAACCCGGGCCTCTGGCGCTGTTGGTCAGTAACCGTACCGCTGCTCCACTGTGCCCTCCCGCGGTGTATAAACCATGTTGGGTCAGGCTAGAGGAAATAGGACAGGCCAATCTACTTTAGTTGAGAGCTCAAAAACCAGAGGGCTGTGATAAAGATAATCGATTGGTGAATTAGGGCATAGATAATTAGAGATATATGCAAGACCTGGTCTACAAAAGAAGAGACAAAATGCTGGAGTAACTCAGTAGGTCAGACGGCCATCCACAAAGACCATGGATAGATGAAGTTTCGGTTCGGGACCCTTCTTCAGAAGGACATGTGTGAAGAAAGCTCCCAACCCGAAATGTCACTTAGTCATGCTCTCCAAAGATGCTGCTTGATCTGCTGAGTTTCTCATGCACATTGGGCCTTTTTTTCATCTCAAAGGTGGCAGGATTAGTACAGTGTAGCTCAGACACAGGCCCTCCAGCCTACAATGAACATGAAGCCAAGTTAAAGTAATCTTGGTATGTTTGTGTGATTGTGTATTTATTTGGCCTCTTTCCTTCTCCAAATGCATGACAGTATACGTCTCTTGATTGAATCACATTTACCACTTTTCTGTCAACCTAACATGTCCACAGATTCCTTGAAGCTTTCTACAGTTTTGTTTACATAGAACAGGTTAGCATAGGAACAGGCCTGATGGCCCTGCAGGCCCGTTAAAAGTTGGCGACGAGAGCAGTCTAGGTTTGGATCAGATTTCAGGAAGCAAGACACCAAAATGATTTTCAATTGCAGCAAAGATAAACACAAAATGCTGGAGTAACTCAACTGGACAGGCAGCATCTCTGGGATGTTGAGGGGAGTCTAGAACCAGGGGTCACAGTTTAAGAATAAGGGGTAGGCCATTTAGGACTGAGGTGAGAAAAAAGGGTTTTCACCCAGAGTTGTGAATCTGTGGAATTCTCTGCCACAGAAGGCAGTGGACGCCAATTCACTGGATATTTTCAAGAGAGAGTTAGATTTAGCTCTTAGGGCTAACGGAATCGAGGGATAGGAGGAAAAAGCAGGAACAAGGTGATGATTTTGGATGATCAGCCATGAATGGCGGTGCTGGCTCGAAGGGCAGAATGGCCTACTCCTGCACCTATTTTCTATGTCTCTATGTTTCTATGATCAGTGTCCTCCCTCTCTGGAGATTTGCATTGTCCTTTCCCTTGATCTATTTGCAGGCCACATACTCAGCAATTCATCAAATGCAAATCCTGACTCCGAGCTGACCTCTAAATTACGTGCAGCATGACAATCCGCACTAATAGCTAAAAGTGTCAACTCAAGTGACAGATACGTCTTCATTAGCCCCTTTCTTTTTGCATTTCTACCATCACTTGGCCAGGTTACATTTGGTGACTACATGAAAGAAGGAAGTCACACGGATTTAAAATCACAAGAGGAAGGGTAGATGCGCAGAGTCTCTTGGTCAGAGTAGGAGAACCGTGGACCAGAGGATATTCAGTAGTTTTAAGGTGAAGGGGACAACTCCACAAAACCATAAGCCATAGGAGCAGAATCAGGCCATTCGGACCATCTAGTCCTTGCCAGGACAAGAGGGTCGGAGCTATAGGCAGAGGTTGAGTAGGCTGGGGCTCTATTCCTTGGAGAGCAGGAGGATGAGGGGTGATCTTATTGAGGTGTATAAAATCATGAGAGGAATAGATCGGGTAGATGCATAGACTCTCTTGCCAGGAGTAGGAGAATCGAGGACCAGAGGACATAGTTTTAAGGTGAAGGGGAAAAGATTTAATAGGAATCTGAGTGGTGACTTTTTCACACAAAGGGTGGTGGGTGTATGGAACAAGCTGCCAGTGGAGGCAGCTGAGGCTGGGACTATCCCAACGTTTAAGAATCAGTTGGACGAGTACATGGATAGGACAGGCTTGGAGGGGTATGGACCAGACACAGGCAGGTGGGACTAGTGTAGCTGAGACATGTTAGCTGGTGTGGGCAAGATGGGCCGAAGGGCCTGTTTCCACACCGTGACTTTAGGTAGAGTTGCAATGAATGAAGTAGTAGCGATAGGAAGTTGGGGAGCAATCTAGAGGAGCACGCTCATGATACATTTCCTTGACCATCGTCTGCTTTGATCTATCTTTTACACATCTTAAATTCACTTTGTACCTTTCCATATCTCCATTTCCCCTCTCCCGACTCTCAGTCCAAAGTGTCTCAACCCGAAACATCAGCCTCTCCTTCTACCCAGGGCTGAGTTACTCCAACATTTTGTGTCTATCCTCACCCTCAGTATATATTCATAATGGCTTCGTAGATGTTGTGAACATCGTGATTTCATAAATTATTCCTTCATGCAAAATATTTTGAACCAAAATTTGTTCCTAGTATTTTACAAACATTTGAGGAATACAGTTTATGAGTTATGCATGGTTTTCAGGTTACACTTGGCCTCCCTGTATAGATGTCATTGTTTTTGTGTGACCTCTCCCGACTCTCAGTCCGAAGAAGGATCTCGACCCGAAACGTCACCCATTCCTTCTCTCCAGGGATGCTGCCTGTCCTGCTGAGACTACCTTCATTTTGAATGTACTTTCATTTTGAGTCTACCTTCATTTTGAGACTACCTTCATTTTGAGTCCACCATTTTTTGTCTACCTTCAGTGTAAACCTGCCTTTTCGTCCTACACATATATAATACACATATATAATCTACAGGTTGGATTGGAAACAGAATAAACTGTAGAATGATTAGGAATGAGACTGAAGACTGAAGGGCGAGATATGAGATGCATACTTAGCCACGGATTCAATCACACTGTTAATCACGCTAACTGGTATTGGCCATTCAAATTAAATCAACCACTTTCCCATCACAGAGCAAGGTGACATTGTGGTGCTTCTCCCCCATCAGTTGTCTATGGCTGCCTGCATTTATCAACTCTCTCTCCCAGAAGAGACAGGAAGGGTTGTTCGTGAATGCCAAGTGCATGTTTACGTTCTTTGCTTGTTGGCAATGCATTCATGTTCTAGGTCAAGGGTGCTGAGAAGGCATGTTAGATATTACTACCGATTGACAAGAGATTGTTGGACACAAAAAGCTGGAGTAACTCAGCGGGTCAGGCACCATCTCTGGAGAAAAGGTGACGCGTCGGGTCGAGACCTTCCGAGACTGAGAGTTAGGGGAAAAGGAAAAGAGAGATAGAGATGGTAATGTAGAACAAATGGATGAAAGCTATGCAAAAAAGTAATGATGATCAAGGAAAATGCGTAGGAAGGAGCTGCAGATGCCAGTTTAAACCGAAGATAGTCACAAAAACCTGGAGTAACTTTGTGAGTCAGGCCGCATCTCTGGAGAAAAGGAACAGACAACGTTTCGGGTCTAGAACCTTCTTCAGACATGGAAAGGTGGATCCGACAAGGTGCATCATTGGCTGTGGGCTAGGTGATATCGAGCTATACAGACAGTGAAACTGAAGAAGAACGGGGTTTGATGAACAGGATTTGATGAACCAGATTTGATAAGGGATCTCAAGGTAAAGGAGCCATTGGGAGGTAGTGACCATAATATGATAAGTTTTAATCTACAATTTAAGAGGGAGAAGGGAAAATTGGAAGTGTCAGTATTACAGTTGAGCAAAGGGGACTACGGAGGCATGAGCGAGGAGCTGGCCCAAGTTGAATGGAAAGATACCCTAGCAGGGATGACAGTAGAACAACAATGGCAGGTATTTCTGGGAATAATACAGAAGGTGCAGGATCACTTCATTCCAAAGAGGAAGAAAAATGCTAAGGAAAGTAAGAGGAGACCGTGGCTGACAAGGGAAGTCAAGGATAGTATAAAAATAAAAGAGAAGTATTACATAGCAAAGATGAGAAGCCAGAGGATTAGGAAACTTTTAAAGAGCAACAGAAGATAACTAAAAAAGCAATAAGGGGAGAAAATATGAGATAGGAAGGTAAGCTAATAGGATATAAAGGAGGATAGTAAAAGCTTCTTTAGGTTTGTGAAAAGGAAAAAAATAGTTAAGACAAATGTGGGTCCCTTGAAGACAGAAACAGGTGAATTTATTTTGGGGAACAAGGAAATGGTAGATGAGTTGAACAGGTAATTAGGATCTGTTTTTACTAAGGAGGACACAAACAATCTCCCAGATGTACTTGTGACCAGAGGACCTAGGGTGATGGAGGAACTGATGGAAATTCACATTAAGTAGGAAATGGTGTTGGCTAGACTGATGGGACTGAAGGCTGATAAATCCCCAGGGCCTGATGGTCTGCATCTCAGGGTACTTAAGGCTTTAGAAATTGTGGATGCATTGGTGATCATTTTGCAATGTTCTATAGATTCAGGATCAGTTCCTGTGGATTGGAGGGTAGCGAATGCTATCCCACTTTTTAAGAAAGGAGGGAGAGAGAAAATGGAATTATAGACCAGTTAGCCTGACATCAGTGGTGGGGAGGATGCTGGAGTCAATTATTAAAGATGAAATAGTGGCACATAGTGGCACATTTGGATAGCAGCAACAGGATCGGTCCGAGTCAGCATGGATTTACGAAGGGGAAATCTTTTTTTCACAGATCCTTAATTTTTTGAGGATGTAACTAGGAAAATGGATAAGGGAGAGCCAGTGGATGTAGTGTACCTGGACTTTCAGGGAGCCTTTGATAAGGCCCCACATAGGAGATTAGTTGGAGAAATTAGAGCACATGGTATTGTGGTAGGGTACTGACATGGATAGAAAATTGGTTGGCGGACAGGAAACGAAGAGCAGGGATTAACGGGTCCCTTTCAGAATTGCAGGCAGTGACTAGTGGGGTACCACAAGGCTCGGTGCTGGGACGGCAGCTGTTTATAATATACATTAATTATTTAAATGAAGGGCATGTTGACCTTCATAACAAGAGAAATTGAGTTTAGGAGTAAATAGGTCCTTCTGCAGTTGTACAGGGCCCTGGTGTGCCACATCTGGAGTATTATGTGCAGTTTTGGTCTCCAAATTTGAGGAAGGACATTCTTGCTATTGAGTGCAGCATAGGTTCACAAGGTTAATTCCCGGGATGGTGGGACTGTCATATGTTGAAAGAATGGAGCGACTGGGCTTGTATACACTGGAATTTAGGAGGATGAGAGGGCATCTTATTGAAACATATAAGATTATTAAGGGATTGGACATGCTAGAGGCAGGAAACATGTTCCTGATGTTGGGGGAGTCCAGAACCAGGGGCCCCAGTTTAAAAATAAGGGTATGCCATTTAGAACGGAGATGAGGAAAAACCTTTTCACCCAGAGAGTTGTGAATCTGTGGAATTCTCTGCCTCAGAAGGCAGTGGAGGCCAATGTTCTGGATGCTTTCTAGAGAGTTAGGTAGAGCTCTTAAAGATATGGGGAGAAGGCAGGAATGGGGTACTGATTGTGGATGATCAGCCTTGATCACAGTGAATGAAGGTGTTGGCTCGAAGGGCCTAGTGGCCTACTTCTGCACCTATTGTCTATTGTCAATTAAGACATCAGTGAAAGTAGTTCGACGACTAGGGTGGGGGAACGATGGAGAGAGGTTTAAGAGGTTTGTCTGAAGAAGGGCCTCAGCCCGAAACATCACCCATTCCTACTGTCGAGGTGCTGCCTGTCCCGCTGATTTACTCCAGCATTTTGTGTCTACCTTCGAGAGATAGTTGATAGTTGAATGATGAAGGTGTGATGCATCTGGTAGTGATTGCTGATGGGACAGCAATGACATGAAATGCATCCACTGACACAGAATAGGCAACGTGAGGTCTAAGACTATCCTTGTGCTTACTGCTTCCATTATCTCTAAGCCTTCACACTTGCCTCCAGCCCTCCGTGGTGTGTTTGGAGGCACCAAACCCACTCCCTCCTGCGCCTCTGTGAAAACGTCCATTTGGGCAAGTGTGCAGGAGGACTCACAGCGCAGTCGTGGTAATCAGCGGAGCTTGTTCGCTCCCATGTTGAGCTTTTCGTTGAATACCTCTCAAGTCGGAAAGACTACCTGAATATTTATCGGCACCTGCTGTTTTAAACACTTCCTCTTTGGAGATAGAGTCTGGTGTTAAGTACGCGGGATAACGTTAAGTAGTGCCACTAATCAGACACGAAGCTGGACTCCCTGCCGAGATGATGGGACAATGAACCACGGAGATGAGCAGTAAACGCAAGGACAAAATGCCTCAGAAGCAACAGTTGTGGTGCTAATCGCACAGCGTGATCTATTTTTCTGGAGCTTTCTAATTCTGTCTTCTATTTTTGACCATTGTGTTAAATTAGCTCTGCTCCATATTAGTATTTCATCTTAAAATGTATTTAGCTATTTTAAAATATCCACAATGGGCACATTCTCATTATCTCACCGAATTTACCGTAAGTCTACTGTATCTTTGTTTCCAAGTGCCCTATTTAAATCTGGTGTAAGTAGCACGAGGGGAAGATATCTGGAATGGTATTTCAGAAAACAATTCTCAACGACGGTTCGTCTTTCACAAGGAGGCTTGCGGGGGTACAAAATATGAAGAGTGGATCATACTCTGGTCAGTGTCCAGAATGGACAAACTAACCAAATTCTGGACAGCGAGAACGGCTATCTAAGTTTTCAAAAGGATCTGGATCAGTTCCATGCTCCAAAAAAATAATGTCCTAACCTGCCCAACGTCTTCCTGTACCGCGGACCCTGAAGTCCTGGCAATATCCTCACAAATCTTCTCTGCAGATTCAGATTCAGATTCAGGTTCAAACTTTATTGTCATTGTGCAGTGTACAGTACAGAGACAACGAAATGCAGTTAGCATCTCCCCAGAAGAGCGACATAGAATATGAGCAATAAATATATATACGTACATACAGTCTCTCCACTCTCTCCAGCTTAACAATCTTAATGAGCAAATTGCTGAAAGGAAAACTGACTGGCTGTGTCCGACAGATTCAGGAGACTCAAAATGCTGGAGCAATTCAGCGGGTATTCTGCGGGTCTATCTTCGGTACAAACCAGCATCTGCAGTTCCTTCCTACAGGGCAGTACGTGGTGCACCGGTAGAGATGCTGCCTTACAGCGCCAGGGACCCATGTTTGAACCTGACTACGGGTGCTGTCTGTACAGAGTTTGTACGTTCTCCCCGTGACCTACATGGGTTTCCTCCGGGTGCTCTGGTTTCCTCCCACAGTCCAAAGACATACAGGTTTGTAGGTTAATTGGCTTTGGTATAATTGTAAATTGTCCCAAGTGTGTGTAGGATAGTGATATTGCAAGGGGATCGCTGGTCGGTGCGGACCCAACAAAAAGCAATTTTGTTGAATGCTATCCCTTCAGGTCGGCGACACATTTTTTTTTATGCTGGTGGAATAAATCCAAATAGTACGTGCATTGCTGCAAGATGAAGTTAAGGATAAGGGGGAAATCTTTTAGGACCGAGATGAGAAAAACATTTTTCACACAGAGAGTGGTGAATCTCTGGAATTCTCTGCCACAGAAGGTAGTTGAGGCCAGTTCATTGGCTATATTTAAGAAGGAGTTAGATGTGGCCCTTGTGGCTAAAGGGATCAGGGGGTATGGAGAGAAGGCAGGTACAGGATACTGAGTTGGATGATCAGCCATGATCATATTGAATGGCAGTGCAGGCTCGAAGGGCCGAATGGCCTACTCCTGCACCTAATTTCTATGTTTCTAACATAACCTACAGAAAAGCTTTCTTTAAGACCAGCTAATTGTTTCTTCAAACTGATCTAACTGTTTGAACTGTAGGTATCTTGCCTACAATAGTATGTCAGAGGTTACGTGGAAAAGGCAGGAGAACGGGGTTGAGAGGGAAAGATAGATCAGCCATGGTTGAATGGCGGAGTAGGCGCGATGGGCTGAATGGCGTAATTCTGCTTCTATGACACAACTCAAGAAGTGGACCAATAAACAGCATATGGAATTTAACACTGACAAATTTAAGGTGGTGATAAGTCTAACCAGGCCAGGACTTGCACAGTAAATGGTTGGAGTGTTGTAGAGCAGTAGGACCCAGGAGTATAGACACACAGTCCCCTCAAAGTAGTGGCACAGATGAACAAGGGAGGTGAAGAAACATTTTTATCACTCCTGACGTCATACTTCATAGTGAGTACATGAAGATAGACACAAAATGCTGGAGTAACTCAGTGGGTCGGGCAGCATCTCTGGAGAAAAGGAATAGGTGACGTTTCGAGTCAAGACCCTTCTTCAGTACATGAATTGAGAAGTCATGCTTCAAATGAACAAGACGTTGGTGAGATCGCAGATGGAGTAGTGTGTGGTTCTGGATACCCTGCCATGGAAGAGATACCCACCCAGGCCACGGGGAGAACATAGTCGGGATTGAACCTGGGTCTCCGGTGGTGTAAGCGCTGTAAGGCAGCAACTCTACCGCTGCGCCACCACGCCGCCTAAAGGTTAATGTCATATACACCAGGGTGCAATAAAAATCCTTGATCACATGAAGTTCAAGGTGTGTATACTTACAGTAATGATAAATACAACAGGTATTTACGTTTGTGTAGGAAGGAACTGCAGATGGTGGTTTAAGGGCCTGTCCCACGAGCATGCGACTCTATGCGGCAAGCGTTACCTAACGTGGTCGCTTGAGCCGTACGGCCTCGCGGGGCCGGTCCCACTTCGATCGCCGGAGCCATATGGAGTTGTGCGGAGCTGGTCCCGTCATCGCACAGGGCTCCGAAAAACTGACCGTGTTCAAAAATTCCGCGCGGCAACGGCCTGCCTGCCCGCAGCCGCCTCAACGGCGTACGTCACGCACGAACTTCCCGTGGACTTCGCTCGCACTTCATGTCACTCACACGACCTCCGCGCGGCCCCCGCTTCTGGTTAGGTCGCGCTTGCCGCATGGAGTCGCTTCGGTCGCGCTTGCCGCATGGAGTCACTTCGGTTGTCGCTTGCTCGTGGGACAGGCCCTTTACACTGAAGACAGACACAAAACGCTGGAGTAACAGCGGGACAGGCAACACCTCTGGAGAGAAGGAATGGGTAACGTTTCGAGTTGTTTTTATACCAAGCCAATTAACCTACAAACCTGCACGTCTTTTGAGTGTGGGAGGAAACCGAAGATCTTGATGAAAATCAACGCAGGTCACGGGGAGAACGTACAAGCTCCATACAGACAAGCACCCGATCGAACCCGGGTCTCCGACGCTGTAGGCAGCAACTCTACCACTGCGCCACCATGCTGCAGCTTGGCAAGTGAAGGGCCTGTCCCATGATGCGAGTTCACCCAAGAGCTCTCCCGAGTTAAAAAAAATCCGACTCGTGGTACCTCATCACGAGTATCTTTTTACTCTTGGAAATTTTTCACACTGTTGAAAAAACTTCACAAGTTTCCGCGTTTCCTTGAGTACATGGCATTAGCATTACGAGCCATTACGAGACATCCACGAGCTCTGACGTACCCACTACGTACATTCTACATACTTACCACGAGTTTGATTATTTTTAAACTCGGGAGAGATCTTAGGTGAACTCGCATCGTGGGACAGGTCCTTAAGGCTGTTTCAAGGATCAAGTCGGAGCGGGTGAGAAGTTGTTTCAGGTACCAAAGCTGTTACACTTACATATGTAACTCCTGTCAATGAGGATCAAAGGCCTCTGCTCATCACCATGTTAAATTCAACATCGTTCTTTGTGGAGATAATACAGCAAGCAAAAACTGAGCTGCTGCCCACAACAATCTACACACGTTGATTTTACATCAAAGATTGCTGCTTGATTTTTGACAGCTAGAAGAAACCTATCAACAATAACAATGCAAGACTCAGGATCATTTTTATAATGGATTTAGAGAAGATGCACATACTGTCAAAATGCTAACAATATTTTGATATTGTGGAAATTCACTGCACATGGAATTGAATATTAAAATATAAAACAGAACAACTGCTGCAGATTTCACCTTCAAATAGTTTAACACAGCTTGAAACGTTGCAGTCACAGGAAAATACGAAAGAAATGTTACCCAGGATGGAAAAATTTAATACTAGAAGGCATTGCTTAGTTTAGATTAGAGATACAACGTGGAAACAGGCCTGTCGACCCACCGAGTCCGCACCGACCAGCGATCCCCGCACATTAACACTATCCTACACACACTAGGGACAATTCACACTTACACCAAGCCAATTAACCTACGTATCTGTACGTCTTTGGAGTGTGGGAGGAAACTGATCTCAGAGAAAACCCACTCTGTCACAAGGCGAACATACAAACTCCGTACAGACAGCACCAGTGGTCAGGATCGAACCCGTGTCTTCGGCCCTGCATGCACTGTAAGGCAGCAATTCTATCAGAGATAAACAACACAAGCTTTGTCTATTAACTAATATTGACAGAATTATAGGTGGACAAAAATGCTGGAGAAACTCAGCGGGTGAGGCAGCATCAAAGAAAGAACTGCGGATGCTGGAAAAGTCGAAGGTAGACAAAAATCAGCGGGTGCTGTCGTTTCTCAGCAGACGCTGAGTTTCTTCAGCATTTCTCCAGCATTTCTGCCTACCTTCGATTTTTCCAGCATCTGCAGTTCTTTCTTTGACAGAATTATGGGATTTAACATGAACAAGGCTGGTAAACATGGCTAAGATGGTAACTCAAATTTCACTGTACCTCAATTGGTACATGTGACAATAAACTGACCTTGAAACCTTGATCTCAAGGTCCAATCATTCCATGTCTGTAGGATGCTGTGCAGAATAGCACTTGAAGTTCAATGAACTGTAACCTCACGAGTTATTATAGTCATAGTCATACAACATGAAAACAGGCCCTTCGGCCCAACTATTCCTGTGCTGTACTGTTCTATGCTTGAAACTACTGATATTCATGGTCATAGACCATGGTACTCATGAGAAAGTGAACTACGAAATTGTTTTTTGAGCACAGAATATCAATGGATTAGTAAACAGTACCAAAAACCTTCTTGAGATTGAGTCTACAAATATCTTCTGAACATCTTTACAATTTCACTGGGAATAAATAGTTTGACATGCATCATTGGGTCTTAAGATTTACCATTCAATGCTGAAGTGTCATAGAAAGTGTGAAGTGCCTTCTACATTCAGGGCAAGATCAAGAGCGCAAAATAGCGAGAGTTTTATAGTCGTATGTCAAAACAGAACAATAAAATTCTTACTTGCAGCAGCACAACAGAATATGTAAAAATAATACTGTAAACAGTATAATAAATACGAAAAAGCTATATATATATATATATATATATACACATATACATATATCTATATATACATATATATATGTGTGTGTGCGTGTGTATATGTATCCGTGTGTATATATGTGAATATATATAAGTGTGTAGGAAAGAACTGCAGATGCTGGTTTACATCGAAAGTCGACACAAAATGCTAGAGTTACAGGGGGACAGGCAGCATTACTGGAGAGAAGGATTGGGTGCGAGGGCGGGTGGGTGGGGGGTGGGGGGTGGCCAATGAGAGTCTTCCCCCCCCCCCAAACCCCAGATCGGCCCTCCCTTGTGCCCAAAAACCAGGATCGTGGGACCAAAATACAACGAGAACATGATGAGCAGTCCCTTCAGATATTGGTATAGGGGCAGCTACCTCGTTACCGTTGGGAACGTCCCATTGTGATGTCACTGTGGCAGTTGGCCGCCAGCTTGAGAGCCCATTGTGATTGGTGCACTGTGAGAGGCATGGTGATATCATCACTGTGAGAAGGCTGGAAGCTGTCTGTGATGGTTTTGGCTGGTTTTTACATTTCAACGATTAATAAGTTTGGAAATATAGGTGGAAATGCGACGGGAAGATGTTTATCACCAGGGGAAAAATGTGAGTAGGATGTGTGAAAATGGGAAGGCTGTAACCTAGCATTTGGAAGAAGATAGGAATTAACCAGATTGGCACACACACACAGACACAAACAAGATGAAGACTTTTAGTTACGTAGAGATATATACATATAGCCTTTAATGTCATGTATATGACTTTATATATATATACACATATACACACACACACACACCTCCGCTGCGCAGGACAAGAGGATTTTTCCCATCGATGAAAGATAAAAGAGTTATTAGTGTTTAAAAAGTGTTGAGATTCTTCCGGAGGGACTATAAAACCCTGCAGTGTTGAGTGCCGCAGTCAGTCTCTGCAAGGTGGGGGAGCGAGAGGGTCATCTCTCAGTCTGAGCTGTGAATAACACTAAACTGTGATTGGTTTTAATGACCTGTCAGTGCCCTTAATGTGGTTTGAAAATATAGTTTGGAAATGCTAAACCTGTGTTGCCTTTGGTTTGTAAATGCTAAAGCTGTGTTGCCTTTGGTTTGGAAATGCTAAAGCTGTGTTGCCTAATTAAAGTTGCCTTGCCTGATTAAAGTTGCCTTGCCTAATTAAAGTTGCCTTGCCTTCAATATAATTAAAAGTCTAATCTTGACCACTTTCTGTTTGCGCTTTATATTGATTTTAGAAAAAACGTTACCACATATGGCTGTGAATTTTGGCCATCTTTCTCAGTCCCCCTCCGCTCATCAGGTGCAGAGGATTTTTCACATCGATGAGTTATTAGTGTTTAAAAAATGTTGAGATTCTCTTTCCTGTCAATCACGCCATGAAGGCCACGCCCCTTCTGGTGGGAGGGGGGAAGGGACTATAAAACCCAGAAGAGTGGGCGTGGTTCAGTCTCTGCAAGATGGAGGAGGGAGAGATCATGGCTCGCTGTCTTTAGTGGCCTTGCACCCTGCTTGAAATGGAATTTCAAGGAATAGCCGTGAGTCAACTGCCAGCCCACCAGCCGTGAGTGAGTGAGCTGCCAGCCCAAGGATCCATTCAGCCCACAATGTCCATACTAGCCCTCTGGAAACCAGTCCCTTCAGCCCACAACACCCATACGAGCGCTCCAGAAAGCCAGCCCCCCCCCCCCCCACTGGCCACCAATATAGAAATTGGTGGAGAGGTGGAATATTGCGTTGGAGGACCAGCCCTCCCGTGTGATGCTGGGACCCAACGAGTCCCACTTAGTCTAGTATCTATATTACTTTTTATTGTTTATCATATTGTTTACAGAGTACTATGTTTACAGATCTGACTTCCCTGTCGATAGCACATGGCACAGCTGGTAGAGCTGCTGCCTCACAGCACAAGAGACTCAGGTTTGATCCAGATTTCGGGTGCTGACTGCATGGAGTTTACTTGTTTCTACATGACCTCGTGGGTTTCTTCTGGATGTTCCAGTTTCCTCGCACATCCCAAAGACCTGCGGGTTTGTAGCTTAATTGGGATAAAGTGGGATAACATGGAACAGGTGTGAATCGATGATCGATGGCCTGCATGGCCTCGCTCAATGGGCCGAAGGGCCTGTTTCTATGCTGTATCTTCAGATCTTCCAATATCCCTTTGTAACACAGTGACACAGCGGTAGAGTTGCTGCCTTGTAACGCTTTTAGCGCCAGAGACTCGGGTTCGATCCCGACTACAGATGCTGTCTGTATGGAGTTTGTACATTCTCCCCGTGACCGCGAGGGTTTTCTCCGGGATCTTCGGTTTCCTCTCACATGCCAAAGACATACTGGTTTGTAGGTTACTTGGCTTGGTATGAATATAAAATTGTCCCTGGTGTGTGTAGGATAGAGTTAATATGCGGGGATCGCTGGTCGGCGCGGACTCGGTGGGCCGAAGGGCCTGTCTCCACGCCGTATCTCTAAACTAAACGTAAAAATGAATGATGGTGAAAATACCTTTCGCCACAAAGGACAAAAAAGGACACAAAATGCTACTGTGAACTTAATTTTACTACTCAGTTTTAGTTAAGAGTGAATTTAACAAGATCAAATGGAAGAACAATAATTCACTGAATTGTGAAGTTCGTATTCATTAAATCGGACAGCTGTATTTTATAATTTATATATTACACAACCTTATCTTAGGTTGAGTTAAGCTGTGTGCTGAAATTTTCTCTCCATTCCACCCACACTCACCCGTCATCACCAAAATATTGGAGCCAGTACTTTCAGCTGATTTAATCCTGCTCATAGATCTATCTACAAGGTCCTAAGGTAAATAAAGCCCCTGTAAACTTCATGTCATAGGTTTTATTCAATTTTTATCACAAAAATGCAAAATACATTTTCTGTCATCAATCTATCTGAGACCTAGATGATGTGCAATTTTGGACTTCACTCCATATGATAGATTTGCAATCAATAGACAGGTTACAGTGAAGATTAAGTGGTACATCAGAGGAAAAATGCAAAAAAGATGTGAAAAGAATGAGGATTGATTTTGCTAGTATGGCAGGCCTTCGAAGCTGTGTTGTCAGGAGTGTTGTCGCTAAAGGAATAGGATACAAACATGAATATTGGACTAAGGCATGCTGTTGATCTTCGATTTAAACCAGCATCTGCAGTTCTTTCCTACACAAGGCGTTTAATTTTCATTGTCCTTATTGTATTCGGATCCAGGCAAGGATCTGATACTAAAGAACACCCACTTCATCTATCGATGCACCAGGATCTCATCTCTTGGACTTGACCAGAGCTTCTCTAGGTACGAGTAGTACTTGACACTCCTTTACATTCAATAAGCACAGTCCCCGTATTATATACTCTGGGTTTTTCTTGTTGATTTTGCTAACCTGACCCATAATTTAAAAAATAATCTTGTTTCTGCCAGCATGAGGATTGGTAACCAAAGCACGCGGGTTACAGTAATTGGCAAGAGAACCTGAGGGGAGATGAGAATGTATTTTAATGCAGTGAGTTGTTATCGACTGGAGAGCACCAGTTTAAAGGTGTCGGGAGAAAATGCAAGAGCAATTTTGATACATATTCGAGATAAAAAAAGAAAACAATCATTTTGGGTAAAGGGTGGAAGAGTGATATTAATTGGATGGCAACATGGCTACTACAGGCATCAATGGGACAAAATTGCCGTCTGCAGTGGTGTCATGTTCTGTGTTTCAATACTGGGTGGGAAATATGCTCTCATTATGTAATATCTCCATGTTTGCGGATGACACAAAGCTGGGTGGCAGTGTGAGCTGCGAGGATGATGCTATGAGGCTGCAAGGTGACCTGGATAGGTTGGGTGAGTGGGCAGATGCATGGCAGATGCAGTATCATGTGGATAAATGTAAGGTTATCCATTTCGGTGGCAAGAACAGGTAGGCAGATTTATTATTTGAATGGCGCCAGATTTGGAAAAGGAGAGGTGCAACGAGACCTGGGGATCTTTGTACATTTATAATGGGAAACAAAGAAATGGCAGAACAGCTAAACAAGTACTTTGGTTCTGTTTTCACTAAGGAAGACACAAACAATCTCACAGAAATACTAGGGACTGAGAATCTAGTGGGAGGGGGGAACTGAAGGGAATCCACATTAGTCAGGAAATTGTGTTACAATACAATACAATACAATTTATTTGTGTCATTTGAACCTCATTGAGGTTCAAACAAAATTTGGTTTCTGCAGTCATACACACAAGAAAAAGAACCAAGACACAACACAATTTACACAAACATCCACACAGTGAATCTCCTCCTCACTGTGATGGAAGGCAAAGTCTTATCTCTCCCCTGCAC
Organism: Amblyraja radiata; assembly: GCF_010909765.2. Taxonomy (NCBI): domain Eukaryota; kingdom Metazoa; phylum Chordata; class Chondrichthyes; order Rajiformes; family Rajidae; genus Amblyraja; species Amblyraja radiata. The sequence continues at coordinate 46,426,162 of NC_045970.1, read as the reverse complement.
TCCTCATTCTCCTCCCGATGTCAGAGTCAAAGCCCCCGGCGGGCTGTGGTAAGTGTCCCGCGGCCATTAAAGCCGCGCCGGGTGATGCAAGGCCGCGCTCCGGGTCTTGGTGTTGGAGCCCCCAGCGGGCGCTAACAAGTCCCGCGGCCATTTAAAGCCGCGCCGGGCGATGATGTAAAGCCCCGCTCCAGGTAATTTTCAACCCCGCAACTCGTGCGGGAGAAGTCACCGTTGCGGAAGCAACGACGACTGTGTTAGGTAAACTATTGGGACTGAAGGCAGATAAATTCCCATGGCCTGATGGTCTGCATCGCAGAGTACTCCAGGGGGTGGCCCAAGAAATCGTGGATGCAATGGTGATCATTTTCCAATGTTCTCTTGACTTTGGATCAGTTCCTGTGGACTGGAAGGTAGCCAATGTCACCCCACTTTTTAAGAAGGAGGGAGAGAGAAAACGGGGATCTATAGACCAGTTAGCCTAAAGGGCCTGTCAAACTTGCATGCGACTGCATGCGTTTGGCATAAACAAACGGAAGCGGAGTTTGCGCTAAGTTCGTGGTAAGTGCGCGCTATGTACGCGGTAAGTACGCGCAAAGTTCGCGGGTGACGTAATTTACGTCATACTCACCAATCAGCTGGGCAGGAGGCGGGCCGACTGAATTTGGGCGTCGCACGGTGTCGGGCGGTGAGGTCAACCCGCAACGGCACGCCGGGCGATGACATCATCGCGCAACGCCACGTGCTAGGCGTACACCGTCTAGATGCTGCGTACGATGTCAAGACGCTGCGTACGCCATCAAGACTCTGCCTATGCCCTCAATGCGCCCGCGGGCCGACAGGCCATTGGCACGCGGAATTTTGGACAGTGCGTGATTTTCAGAGCCCCGTGCGATGTCGGGACCAGCTCCGCACAACTCCATACGCCTCCGCTCTTCAAAGTGGGACCGGGCCCGTACGCCTCAAGCGACCACGTTTGGTCACACCAGACGCATGCAATCACATGCAAGTGGGACAGGCCCTTTACATCGGTAGTGGGGAAGATGCTGGAGTCGATTGTTAAAGATGTTATAGCAGCGCATTTGGAAAGCAGTGACAGGATCGGTCAAAGTCAATATGGATTTATGAAGGGGAAATCATGCTTGACTAATCTTCTGGAATTTTTTGAGGATGTAACAAGCAGAATGGATAAGTGAGAGCCAGTGGATGTGGCATATCTGGACTTTCAAAAAGTCTTTGACAAGGTCCCACACAAGGGATTAGTGTACAAAATTAGAGCATATGGTATTAGGAGTAGGGTATTGACATGGATAGAGAACTGTTTGGCAGACAGGAAGCAAAGAGTAGGAATTAACAGGTCCTTTTCAGATGGCAGGCAGTGACTAGTGGGGTGCTGCAAGGTTCGGTGATGGGCCTGTAATTTACAATATATTTTAACGATTTAGACGAGGGAATTAAATGTGACATCTCCAAGTTTGCGAATGACACAAAGCTGGGTGGTAGTGTGAGGATGCTATGAGGCTGCAGGTGACTTGGATCGGTTGGGTGAGAGGGCAGATGCATGGCAGATGCAGTATAATGTGGATAAATGTGAGGTTATCCGCTTTGGTGGCAAGAACAGAAAGGCAGATTTTTATCTAAACGACAAGAATAAGTGGGTCCCGTTGGATTCCAGTCACACGGGAGGCCTGGTCTCCCAACAACCCATTCCCCAATGCAATATTCCACCACTCACCCGTTCCCCCAACGCAATATGCCACCACTAACCCATAGCCCTTAACTGTGCAGGCACGGCTCATTTCCCCTCATCCCCCAGCACCCCCTCCCCCTCCTCTTCATGTGTGGGAGGGGTGGGGAGGTGGGGTAGGGGCTGTGTGCGGGGCTCTCTTGCTGGACGGCTCTCGTGCTGGGCCGCTCTCGGGCTGGTTGGCTCTTGGACCGGGGGGCTCTCTGGCTGGGGGGGCTATCGGGCTGGGCGGTTGGGAGGTTCTCGGGCTAGGCGGCTGGGGGGCCTGGGCTCTCTCACTCATGGCTTCTGGACTTAGCCCCGCCTCCGGGATATTTTCTCCTCTCCCCGGTGATTGACAGTGGGTGCCGGAAGGGGCGTTACCTTCATGCTGATTGACAGGTGAGAAGACCAATCTGCTAATCTCACGTTTTATAAGCCTTCAATAAACTTTTGTAATATTCCACCGATCGGAACAGAATTTGGTGTGTTTGGAGCAGAGGAGGCGAGTAAGGTGGCATTAGGTGACATCCGAGCGATATAAGGTACCGTTTTTGCGCAAATTAAAAAAAAACGCAAACCAGAAGAGGACAAGATGCGAGTTTTTGTCATAGTATAGATGCCAGATTTGGAAAAGGGGAGGTGCAACGAGACCTGGGTGTGCTTCGACATCAGTCACTGAAAGTAAGCATGCAAGTACAGTAGGCAGTGAAGAAAGCTAATGGCATGTTGACCTTCATTGCAAGAGGATTTGAGTTTAAAAGCAAGGAGGTCCTGCTGCAGTTGTACAGGGCCCTGGTGAGACCGCAGCTGGAGTGGGTGCGCAATTTTGGTCTCCTAATTTGAGGAAGGGCATTCTTTCTGTTGAAGGAGTGCAGCGTAGGTTCACCAGGTTAATTCCTGGGATGGTGGGTTTGAAATATGATGAAAGAATGGATCGACTGGGTTTATATTCACTGGAATTCAGAAGGATAAGAGGGGAACTGAGAGAAACATTTTAAAATTCTTAAGGGATTCGACAGGCTAGATGCAGGAAAATTGTCCCGGTGTTGGGGGAGTCCAGAACCAGGAGTCACAGCTTAAGAATAAGGGGTAGGCTGGTTAGGACTGAGATGAGCAAAACCTTTTCCACCCAGAGAGTTGAGAATCTGTGGAATTCTCTGCCTCAGAAGGCAGTGAAGGCCAATTCACTGGATGTTTTCAAGAGAGAGTCGGATATAGCTCTTAGGGCTAACGGAATCAAGGGATATAGTGGAGAAAGCAGGAACAGGGTATTGATTTTGGATGATCAGCCATGACCATATTGAATGGTGGTGCAGGCTCGAAGGGCTGAATGGCCTACTCCTGCACCTATTGTCTATGTTTCTTTGTTTCTATTATCAAGAGGATAAAATATCATGCATCATTGCCCCGAGGGCACATTCACAGGTTGGCCAGTGGGTTTAACATCATTTACAGTATGAATTCAAAGGATTATGATAAGTACAGCAGATGATCTAAACCTGAGCAGAATAGATGAAACAATAAGGACGGCCTTACAGCGCCAGAGACCCAGGTTCGAACCTGACTACGGGTGCTGTCTGTGCGGAGTTTGTACATTCTCCCCGACACCTGCATGGGTTTTCTCAGGGTGCTCCGGTTTCCTCCCACACTCCAAAGACATACAGGTTTGAAGATTAAGTGGCTTTGACCATCACTTTGATCGAATCACTCTGACCATCCAAAATAACCCACGCGGTCACGGGGAGAACGTACAAACTCAGTACGGACAGCACCCGTGGTCAGGTTCGAACCCCCAATCTCTGGCGCTGTAAGGTAGCAAATCTTTCTGCCGCCCGTTGACACATTTCGAGAAATATCCTGCCATTTTAGTTTTTACATTTCCACGTGTAGGGGGTGATGATTGAACAAACATTCAGCAAATATCGAGGCTGAGATCCATCGTCACCATGTTAGGAAAAGTGCAGAAAGACATACTTGCAAATTGAAACATATTTTAAAGAGATAAACGATAAAATCACCAAAAGAAAATTGATTGAGTTGTCCAATAAGAAACCTACTGCAGAATGTATTTCAAAATGTTTTCAATATCAGTCAAAGGAGATGATCTGGATATTTAATCATTGCAATGTTTATTTTCAACGACTGCGTGATTGAATTGTGGCAAAATATTGATTGCTACATCAAACTTGAGACCAAGATTTAAATGTCCCAAGTATGGTCTCATACCTGCAAAGCTCACACAGAAATGTTTGTGTGCGTCACGCATGTACGCGCGCGCGCACACACACACATTAACACATGCAAACGTGCACATGCGCGCACACACACAAACACATGCAAACGCACACCACACACACGCACAAACACACACACAGACACATGCAAACGCACGCACACACACACACACATGCAAATGCACATGTGCACACACACACAAACACATGCAAACGCACATACATACGCGCACACACACACACACACAAACACATGCAAACGCACATGCGTACACACACACACACACACACACAGACACATGCAAACACACGCGCACACAAATACACATACACATGCAAACGCACACGCACACAAACACACGCAAACGCACACACAAACACACACGCACAAACACACAAACACTTGCAAACGCACACGTACACGAACACACACATGCAAACGCACATGCACACAAAACACACATGCACACAAGCAAACACACACGCACACAAACACTCAAGCACATGCACACATGAACAACTACTTTCCACAAGCTCAGGATAGCACCCACTAGACATCTCCACTGTGAATTAGTGCTGGGGTAGAAACACTGGCTACCCTGCAATCCACTTCATTTACACAAATAGAGATAGGCCTGGACAGAGTGGATGTGGAGAGGATGTTTCCACTAGTGAGAGAGTTTGGACCAGAGTTCATAGTCTCAGAATTAAAGGACGTTCCTTTCGGAAGGAGACGAGGAGGAATTTCTTAAGTGAGAGGGTGATGAATCTGTGGAATTTATTCCAACAGAAGGCTGTGGAGGCCGTGTCAATGGAAACTTTTAAGGCAGAGATAGACGATTAGTGCGGGTGTCAAGGGTGATGGGGAGAAGGCAGGAGAATGGCGTTGAGAGGGAATGATAGATCAGCCATGATTGAGTGATGGAGTAGATTTGATGGGCAGAATGGCCTAATTTTGCTCCTATTAGTTATGAACATGATAACATATAAAGGGAAAGCTCAATCACCACAGTGGCACCAATCGCGTACCTTATTTGTCGTTTACTGACCATCATAGTCGTTCCATCTGCGCAATGCATAAAAGACTGGGCTAAGTAAATCAATCTGCCAAATCCCAAAGACATTCAAAACTCAGATTGCAGAATTTCAGATCTTGTACTCTTTTTTGAAAGCACCACTATTAAAAAAGATGTAAAAAGAAACCTAATCCATGATAACAGGGAGGACAAATGAGCGTTTGAACAAATATGAGCCGATCAAAGGTAGTCAATAAGATGTTGAAGAAAGATTATGTTTAAATAATCTAATTGATTTGTTTTTGCAGATGTCTTAATATGACAGATGGATTATGGGCAATGAATATATGCACTTCAAAAGGGCATCATTAAGGTTCTCTAGACTTTTTAGACTTTAGAGATACTGCGCGGAAGCAGGCCCTACTGCCAATCGAGTCTGCTCTGACCAGAGATCACCCCACACGCTAACCTGCACACACTAGGGACAATTATTACAACTTAAAAGAGCCAATTAACCTACAATCCTGCACGTCTTTGGAATGTGGGAGGAAACCAGAGCACCCGGGGAAAACCCACGTGGTCACAGGGAGAACGTACAAACTCCGTACAGACAGCACCCGTAGTGGGGATCGAACCCAGGGCTCTGGTGCTGCAAGGCTCTACCGCTGCGTCATCATGCCAACCCTGCGTCACTTTGCTCTTAATCTTGCTCTTAACACGAGCAACACCAAGGAGATGATTGTTGATTTTAGGAAGGGAAATGAATGGCCCTGGACATGTCTTCAACAGCATGGTGGCGGTGGGGAGAGTCTAAGCTTCAAGTTCCTGAGCGAACACAACTCCACAAAACCATAAGGCATAGGAGCAGAATCAGGCCATTCGGCCCATCTAGTCCTTGTCAGGTTGTCAGGTTGTTTGTCAGGTTGGAGGCCAGTGACGAGTGGGGTGCCACAGGGATCTGTGTTGGGTCCACTGTTGTTTGTCATGTACATCAATGATCTGGACAATGGTGTGGTAAATTGGATTAGTAAGTATGCAGATTAGTAAGTATGCAGATGATACTAAGATAGGTGGGGTTGCGGGTAATGAAGTAGAGTTTCAAAGTCTACAGAGAGATTTATGCCAGTTGGAAGAGTGGGCTGAAAGATGGCAGATGGAGTTTAATGCTGATAAGTGTGAGGTGCTACATCTTGGCAGGACAAATCAAAATAGGACGTACATGGTAAATGGTAGGGAATTGAAGAATGTAGGTGAACAGAGGGATCTGGGAATAACTGTGCACAGGTCCATGAAAGTGGAATCTCATGTAGATAGGGTGGTAAAGAAAGCTTTTGGTGTGCTGGCCTTTATAAATCAGAGCATTGAGTATAGAAGTTGGGATGTAATGTTAAAATTGTACAAGGCATTGGTGAGGCCAATTCTGGAGTATGGTGTACAATTTTGGTCGCCTAATTATAGGAAGGATGTCAACAAAATAGAGAGAGTACAGAGGAGATTTACTAGAATGTTGCCTGGGTTTCAGCAACTAAGTTACAGAGAAAGGTTGAACAAGTTAGGGCTTTATTCTTTGGAGCGCAGAAGGTTAAGGGGGGACTTGATAGAGGTTTTTAAAATGATGAGAGGGATAGACAGAGTTGACGTGGAAAAGCTTTTCCCACTGAGAGTAGGGAAGATTCAAACAAGGGGACATGACTTGAGAATTAAGGGACTGAAGTTTAGGGGTAACATGAGGGGGAACTTCTTTACTCAGAGAGTGGTAGCTGTGTGGAATGAGCTTCCAGTGAAGGTGGTGGAGGCAGGTTCGTTTTTATCATTTAAAAATAAATTGGATAGTTATATGGATGGGAAAGGAATGGAGGGTTATGGTCTGAGCGCAGGTATATGGGACTAGGGGAGATTATGTGTTCGGCACGGACTAGAGGGGTCGAGATGGCCTGTTTCCGTGCTGTAATTGTTATATGGTTATATGGTTATATGGTTAGAGGGTCTGAGCGATCGGGAGAGGTTGAGTAGGCTGGGGCTCTATTCCCTGGAGCACAGGAGGACGAGGGGTGATCTTATTGAGGTCTATAGAATCATGAGAGGAATCGATTGGGTAGATGCACAGAGTCTCTTGCCCAGAGTAGGGGAATCGAGGACCAGAGGGCACAAGTTCCAGGTGAAGGGGAAAAGATTTAATAGGAATTTGAGGGGTAACTTTTTCACACAAAGGGTGATGGGTGTATGGAACATGCTGCCAGAGGAAGTAGTTGAGGCTGGGACTATCCCAACGTTTAAGAAACAGTTGGACAGGTACATGGATAGGACAAGTTTGGAAGGATATGGAGCAAGAGCAGGCAGGTGGGCTGAAGAGCCTGTTTCCACACTATATCACTATGACTCTTGGCTGCTCTGCAAGTCGATCATGGCTGGTCTATTTTTCCCTCTCAAAGCCAGTACAGACAGCACCCGTCGTCGGGATCGAATACGAGTCTCTGGCGCTGTAAGGCAGCAACTCTACCCCTGCGCCACCGTGTTCTGTGAAAGATTTTGCAGTCAAAACTAAAAGCTTACTAATGAATGTGACCTGTGTGGTATGTATTGCTTTGTGGGAGTTAGTGGCAAAGTGAATGTACTCAAACTGATGGAAATTCACCCCAACCCCTATGAACATATCGTGGGGCCTTGGATTTTCACAAAATATATCAATTACTTGAGGTTATTGAATATTTTCAGGTGACAGCATTTTAAGAGGGACAGTTCATTGAGAGGAGGGGAGCGTGAAATTACAGACACACAAATAAATTACGAGCACCAGCAAAACGGTGGATAATAGTTTAATGTGCAGACGTAAATAATCGACCACTCTGGATCCAAGAAGGACACTGCAATATTTTCAGGACTTTTTGATAAGAGGCTAAAAATGATGCAGAAACAAAGATAATAAGTCTACATGTAGAAATGCATGTGAGTAGATGCAAAGGGTAAACTAGGTAGTGGTCAAAAGCAAAGGTTATGCTGATGGCCATTTAAATGTCCTGTATGTGAAACGTTTCTCTCTCGTATCTCATTGCAAATGGATCTGTCACAACGCTGATTACTGGGTTTCATTACATTGCAGAAGCAACCAATCTTTTCTTTAAGGGCCTGTCCCACTTAGGTGATTTTTAGGCGACAGCCGGATAATAGGCTGTCGCCATACGGTCGCGGGGTGACGCCTGAGTTGTCTCCTCAAGTATCGTAACTTATTTCTTGCCGCCGCTGGATTTTGAAATGTTCAAAACCTTTCGGCGACAGTGGGCTTGACGTTGCCTGTCTTCTCCTGTCGTAGGTTGTCGCCAGGTTGTTGCCAGGATGTCGCCAGGTTGTCACCGGGTGATGACCTCGTTGAATTCCATTGGCGACAAACTACGTCAACCGGCGACAGGTACCGGCAACTGTCTTCAGTTGTCTTAAGTTCTCACCGACAGGGTCGTTGTTTGTCGTAGCTTGTCGCTGGTGGACTTAGGTTGACTTCCGTTGTCGTAGGTTGTTGCCTGTGTGGCCGTAGGTTGTCGTAGGTGTGGTCGTAGGTGGACGTCCTAAGTGGGTCCACAATTGGGTCGCCGGTTGTCGGTAGCTTGCAGTAGCTTGATGTTGGCTAGGTGACAGGTTGTTGAAGACATTGTCGTAGGGGGGGGGGGGTCCAGTTGCCGCTTTTTCGGCGACCTGCTACAACTGTGACAGTCGCCGGCAGTCACAGAAAAAATCACCTAAGTGGGACAGGCCCTTTAGACTTTAGACAAACAGGCCCTTCGACCCACCGTGCCCATGCCGGCCAGCAATCCCCGTTACACTATCCCACACACGAGGGACAATTAACACATTTTTTTTACCGAAGCTAATTAGCCTACACACCTGCATGTCTTTGGAGTGTGGGAGGAACCGGAGCACCGGGAGAAAACTCACGGGGAGAACGTACAAATTCCGTAGAGACAGCACCTGTAGTCAGGATCAAACCCGGGTCTCTGGCGCTGTATGGCAGTAACTCTACCGCAGCGCCACCGTGCTGCCCCGAAATTGCTTTAGAATTGTTAACACTTGATTAAAATGCCTTTAAGCACAAACTGTTATTGTTGACATAAAATCAAATTTGCACATATTCAAGTGCACAAAGCACTTCATTAATTTCTGCATGAAAAATCTCAAATCACCTTTGCTAATCTGCAATACCGAAATATTGAAAGGGAAATAATGAGCAAATTAATAAAATAACCCACAACGATGAGTTAGGAATTAAGGTGTAATTTTACTTCGGAGTCACGTGAGTGATTCCGTGAAGAGCCCGCTCAGCACGCATGCGCGACACATTACGTTTCAGCAGGCAACAGTGGGAGTCAGGCGCTCCCGCTACAAGCCTGAAAGAGGAAGCTTTAGGTAAGTACTTAACTTCAGTTTAACCAGCGATTCGCGTCTGTTTGTTGCTCCAGGTGGAGCAAAGCAGCAGACGCAAGCGGCCCCCGTTGGACTCCGGGCAAGGAGCGTTCCGTTCACGGAAGGGGGAGAGACGCCACCAGGACCGCACACGCTGCGGTCCACAGACAGGGTGCTGCGCCGGTGCCAGTCCAGACGCAAGCGGCCCCCTTGGACTCCGGGGGAGTCAGGCGCTCCCGCTACGGGGTGAAAGAAACGGACCGTCAGGTAAGCTCTGAGGTAGGGGTTTTCTTTCACAGGAGGAGCCTTCTGCTTTCAGGCAGAGAAGAAAGGCTCTAGAACAAACCTGTCCCCCAAGCCACGGAAGAGTGGGGGGGGGGGGGGGGGGGGGGCAGCAACAAGGCAGTAGGACCGCTTACCTGGCCTCCGCTATTTACCGACACCGCGTCCGAGCCCAGCCCGCTAGCGCCTGAGCAGTGGGCTGGAAGTAAAGCCACGGAAGAGGCGTCTGGCCGGTGGCTTCCGACTTGTCGGACGGGGACGTCTCTCCACCCGCCCGGGAGAGAGACAGCCGCGTGAGCCGCTGGAGTGGCTCCCGGAGCAGGAGCTCCAGCGAGACGCGCTTCGTGAGGGGCGCTCTCGCAGGGGGGAGTTCAGGCACTCCCTCCACAGTGCCTTCTGCACTGTCCATTGCTTCCTCCTTACCCAAGGGTAGCTTTGGTGACCAGGACTGGGCTGGTCAAGAAGAGGGGACGATGGCTGAAGATCTCGGGAGTATGCAAGGGGTGCAGGAACAGGAAGAGCTGCTAGGTGTGGTGGACCGCTACGTGGCAACCCCACGTGCAGGAGGCCGGTCAAGGCCCTACAGGAGAGGTGGTCAATGAGGTATACAGCTCCAGAGAACTGTGAGTCCCTTAAAGTGCCGGCTGTAAACAGCCAAAAGTGGGGGCACGTTGGGGCAAACATTCGGAACCAGGAGCTAAAACTGCAGCGGTCCTCAGGCTCCTGACGTCAGCCATCACATCGTCTGCTGGTTCCGTGGACCAATATGGAGATGACCACAACCTTCGTAAACAAATCATAAGACCTGCCATAAAATCCTAAATTTGCGGGGTTGTGCAAAACCCCAGCCACTGAGCCAGACCCACTGCTCTCTGGCAAAAACCTCACAAAGCATACGAAGGATATGGAGAGGCCTTAACAAGCTTTCGGTCTCATGAGGGCAGGCCCCGGGACAAGCAAAACCAAAAACAATAAGCAGCAGCACCCCATTGCGTCCATCAGTCGACGTCTACCATATGGGACTGATGAAAGCTCGGGGTCCGCATTCTATCACCGAAAGTCTTCTTTAGACCAGGGCCCAGAGCGGACCCCATGGAAAATGTGCCACCCCCCAACGTCACCGCCACGTCAGATGACGTGCAACACTCATTGGACCGGCAGGAAACAGAAGAATACCCATAACCATGAAGGTAGGTGGGTCTGGTTCCTACCAGCATATAGAGTAATACTAACACACGGGAGTCTATCACGAGTGATCAGTATATACTCAATGGCATTAGTGGATACAAATACAATTCATACTAGAAAAATTGCCACCAGGTCAACATTCACCCCAGAGGGTATTTTCCCCTCTCCGTTAAAGAAACGAGAGGGACAAGCTGAACTGGTGAGACTAATTACTAAGGGTATCATGGGAAAACCTGAACCCTTGCAATATATTCACTAAACCCAAACAAGATGGTGGATGTCGCATCATCATTGACTTAACTTCACTAAATATGTTTGTTAAGTATATACATTTCAAAATGGAAACAGTTGTTACTGCCAAACAACTACATTCCAAAGGATACTTCATGGCAAGCATTGATCTTAAAGAAGTTTACTATTTAGTACCATTCACAAGGATCATTGCAGATACCTGAAATTTACCTGGATGGGGCAGCTATAGCAGTTTAAAGCAATGTCTTAAATGGTAGGCAAGACCATGGAATTGACTATGTTAGCTGTGTCAGCTACAAAACAGTTATTCGAAACCCTGGGATTGTCTTACATCCAGATAAATCTAAGTTTAAGCATCCACAATCATGGACTACTTGGGCTTCACAGTTAATTCAGTCTACGTGACTGTAACATTGCCAAGAGACAAAATAGTTGAATTGGCACAATCATGCAACAATTTAATGGTCAACAAACTACCAACTACTCAACAAGTAACAGAGTAATTGGAAAAATGGTAGCAGCAATTTCCGGCTACATAATTCGGACCTTTGCACCAAAAACAACATACAGGTCATTATGATCGTGTCATGAAGTTACCCACTGAAGCAATATCAGGACTACAGTGGTGGGCAACAAACGTTTGGCATAGTTTACAGCCCTATTATCATCACTACCCCTATGTTAGTTATCCAAACAGAAAAAATCAAACTCCTGGGTTGCAGATTCTGCACAAACCACTTCTGGCACTGGGATTATCAGAACAAACCATCGACACCATGTCAGCATCCCTCCGAACATCCACTAAAAAACAGCACTTGTCCAGCATCAAAAAATGGGAGAAGTACTGCTTGGATACAGGGACCACCTACTCAACCGCTACAGTTACCAACGTACTGGAATTCCTGGCGAACCTTCACCACGATGAAGGACTCAGCTACAGAGCCATCAACACAGCTAGAAGTGCCCTGCCTGTCTATTTAATACCAGCTCCAGGACAACAGGCCATGGGGTCCCACTCGCTGGTGGTCAAACTAATCAAGGGTATTTACAACTCTAACCCCCTAGACCAAGGTAAACCCATACATGGGATGTCAGTGTGGTCCTGACATACCTCAGGGGATGGCCACCAGCCAGATCCCTCAACCTGGAACAATCTATGCTCAAAACACTCATGTTGATGGCACTTGTATCTGCACAGAGGGTCCAGTCACTACACCTATTGCGACTGGACACCATGCTCACAGCTCCAGACCAGATCTCTGTCGTTATCCAGGGAATGATCAAACAGAGCAGTCCAGGAACACCTAATCCAGTCGTGGAATTCCGGGCTTACCCGCCAGACCCTACTATCCTAGATAGACACAACCAAAATATTCGAGGGAGATGAAAAGCCTTGTGTGTCAGTCATAAAAAACATTATGGTCGGGTGACGAGCCAAACCATTTCGAGATGGCTCAAGCAGGTGCTAAAAGCTGCTGGGATAAAAATTAACATGTACAAATTTCATTCCACCAGGGCAGCATCCACGTCGACGGCTAAAAGAATGGACGTGCCTATAGACCACATCCTGGCTACAGCAGGATTGTGGGGGGAAAGGCCGTTCAGAAAATTTTATAATAAGCCGTTGGCAAAACCTGTTTTATTTGCAGGAAAGATTTTACAGACTGCAAATATTTAATTTAAGCCCAGGGGAGCAATTTAATTTCTTTGTTGTTATTGTTAAAAAATACCATTGTGTTTTTCTACAAACAGATTCATTGGTTGATTACGATAACACTTCCTCCCTCAAGGACTTCGGCAGTGCGTGAAGTAATAACTGTTACACGGTTTGAAATCACAGAGCTTTGAAGTCTTCACGGAATCACTCACGTGACTCCGAAGTAAAATAGTAAGATTAAACGAGAACTTACCAGTTTGAAGTTTGATCTGTATTTTATGAGGAGTTACGATGAGGGATTACGTGCCCTCCGCTCCCACCCTCAATAATATGGGTCAAACTGATAAACTGATGTCTCCTTGTCTTTACTATGTTTACTTCAATAACTGTGTCTATCTGTGATTCCACACCGCTGCTTTGAAGTATGCCACGCATGCGTGCTGAGCGGGCTCTTCACGTAATCCCTCATCGTAACTCCTCATAAAATACAGATCAAACGTCAAACTGGTAAGTTCTCGTTTAATCTTACTATTCTCCTGCAGAAAAAAAAATCTATTATAGTACTATATAGGGCAGCACGGTGGTGCAGCGGTAGAGCGTTACAGCCTTACAGCGCCGGTGACCCAAGTTCGATCCCAACAACGGGTGCTGTCTGTACAGAGTTTGTACGTTCTTCCCGTGACCCGCGTGGGTTTTCTCCAAGATCTTCGGTTTCCTCCCACACTCCAAAGACATACAGGTTTGTTGGTTAATTGGCTTGGTTTAAATGTAAAATTTAAAGTGTCCCCAGTGTGTGTCGGATTGTGTTAATGTGCGGGGATCACTGGTCGGTGCAGATGCGGTGGGCCGAAGGACTTGTTTTGGTGCTGTATCTCTAAAACTAAACTAAAGTACTAAGTCTGAAGAAGGGTCTCGACCCGAAACATCGCCCATTCCTTCTCTCCAGAGATGTGGCCTTGTCCTGCGGAGTTACTCCAGCTTTTTGTGTCTATCTTCGGTTTAAACCAGCATCTGTAGTTCCTTCCTACACTGAAAGTATTAAGGTGGTCCAGAACACAGATGGAGAGCCTGTCATGATTTATGCGACATGACAGAATCAAAATATACTGGTGGTCAGTTTCTAATCAATGCTCAATATCTTCCTCCACCGTCAGCCTTGTCCAGGTTAGATGTAGGGTGACTTGATTATGTGCTTTTGTACCTTCCTATTTACCGCATGCTCGCACAATGTCATCCGTGCTCTTTCAGGGCTTCCAGTTATGTCACGTCCTCAGCTACACGATTCAACACATCTCAAACATTCCACTTCGCCCACACTCTTTAACTCGGTCAACGGTCTTTACAAATTCGCCTTTGACATAAGGACTAAGATAGACACAAAACGCTGGAGAAACTCAACGGGACAGGCAGCATCTCTGGAGAGAAGGAATAGGTGACGTTTCGGGTCGAGACCCTTCTTCAGACTGATGTCAGCGGAGTGGGCGGTACAGAGATAAAAAGTGGTCGGAGACAGTAAGACTGGTGGGAGAACTGGGAAGGGATGGAGAGAGAGGGAAAGTTAAAGAAGTCAATGTTCATATCGCTGGGGTGTAAGCTGCCCAAGCAAAAAATGAGGTGCTGTTCCTCCAATTTGCGCTGGGCCTCACTCTGACAATGGAGGAGGGGAATGGGAGAGGGAGGGGGAATTAAAGTGTTGAGCAACCGGGAGATTGGGTAGGTTTATTCAAGTCGGACTTGAATCTGTTCTCCTGCAATCACAGATTTAGCTGTTCAGCTTTGCTGGCTGTCCCAGACGTTAACTAACGCAATGCTCGGTACACTGAAATCATTGCTTTACGGACTAATAACAATTTTCTCGCAGCGGAAAACGTTTCACTCTCAGAAGTGACACGCATAGAAACTGGGTTGCTGAGCACTAGATTTTCATTTGTTACACACTTTAAACTTTAAAACATTTTAAATTGTTGAATAAGCTGCGATCAATAAGAGGTGGACAATGTAGAAACAACAAGCTACAGCTGCTGATTAATACACAGAAGGACACAAAGTGCTGGAGTAACTCAGCAGGTCAGCCAGCATCTCTGCAATGGAGAACTTCGTCAAAGTACGGTGTTCGGGGATGCATCTCGACCCGATACGTCACCTATCATGTTTTCCACAGAGAGAGAGAGATACACAAAATGCTGGAGTAACTCAGCGGGTCGGACAGCATCTCTGAAGAAAAGGAATAGGCGATGCTTCGGGGTGAGACCCATCTTTCGACTGAGAGTAAGGGGAAAGGGAAACGAGAGATACAGGGACAGAGAAATAGCGGGCGGGGCCGGGTTTACCGAGAACGAAAAGGAACCATTGCGGATTAGCTTGAATAACTTTGTAACTTTATCAGCACCCTTTATGTGGCGACTCTTTGCATACTTTGTGAATGTTGTTGACAAAAACAAAGAATCTCACTGAGCAGGCATAAGCACGAATTGTGCAAACAATTTCAGCTCTAATCTCTGTTACTCTAGAAGAGCTCCAAGTTATGGATAATGTTGACGTGGTCCATCTTTAGTAATATTTTTGTAATCTATGCTGATTTGTATTCTCTGATTTTATCTGATCTTCATTTTCATTTCAGTGGGTGTATTATTAAAACATAAATTATACCTCTGCTGAGTTGAGAAAACCACTTGACATTTCAATGTATGCGAAGATCTATCATAACAAGACTAGTTGTCATACATTTACAGCTGCTTCAGACTTGCAGAGTAACACAGTATTGAAACAGGCCCGTGGGCCCACCATAGTCCTGCCGAACATCAAGTACCATCCGCACTAATCCCGCCTTTCTCCCACATCCCATCAACTGCTCTCCTGTGCCACACGACCATACAAAGGTCGATAAATGATCGCCAATTAACCTACCGAGCAACACATCTTTCACGTGAGGTGGAAACTGGGACACACTGGGAAACACATTGAGTCACAGGGAGAACATGCAAACATCCCATTAGGCCCCATTCTTAGTCACCGGTGTGACCAAAAACAATGTGAAAAATTGTGGAATACATCTCTTCTAAGTCTGAAAGTATTGCAGGTATATTGTTTTGCATTGTATATATGATTCTTTTTTTTTTTTGAAGTTTACCAAGAGAAATATTTATGTTATGCTGACAATGTTGGTTTAGGGTGAGAGGTCAAATAGGACTGGTCACGTGTGTGACCTCACACGCAAGCATTATTTTCATAATTCTTACAAACTCGGTGAATTTTAAAAAGCTAGAATGTTCATATCTTTAGCAGGCATGCATTATAGTTCTGTCGGTAGGAAAATAGCAATCAATAAGACTAATCTCTTACAATAATTTTTTTAATGTATTACTTTATGTGATGCCATTTGGTAACGTGTGTAACATTTTGACTCACTTTCCAAAGAATGACCCATAGGCAGAACCCAAGATCAGGATCGAACCCTGGAGAGGTATGGGAGCGGCACTGACTCCTGCACCTCTGACACATCTGACCAAATGCTGGAGTAACTCAGCGGGTGAGTCATAGACCTGTACGGCACTGAAGTGACCCTTCGGCCCGCCTTGTCCTTGCCAACCAAGTTGGCATTTTGGGCTGGTCCCATTTATTTGCGTTTGGTCCATAGCCTTCTAAACCCTTCTTATTCATATGACCCACCCTCATCTGAAACAAACCTAAAAGTGGCTTCAAATAACAGTAATGTTGCATCAGATGATAGAGTTCTCAGGCGATAATCCTGTTTCCTTAACTTTAATATAATAAGCAGGACTTTTCCTGGATCTGCTCCTTATACCTTACATGGACGACATGGTGGCACAGCGGTAGAGTTATTCCCCTATTGTGCCAGAGACCGGGTTCGATCCTGGCCTTGGGTGCTGCCTGTACAGGGTTTGTACGTTCTTCCCTTGACCTGCGAGGGTTTTCTCCGGGTGCTACGGTTTCCTCCGACACTCCAAAGACGTTCAGGTTTGTAGGCTAATTAGCTTCGATAAAATTAAAATTGGAAATTGTAGTGTGTAGGATAGTGCTAGTGTGCGGGGATGGCTGGTCGGCATGGACTCGGTGGGCCGAAGGGCCTGTTTCCATGCTGTATCTCTAAACTAAACTAAACAGCTCAGTTGCACCGGACGTTAAAATTCTCAGCCGAAAATCTTCTAAATTTTCTTATAACTTAAGTATGACGGCCAGGAATGTTCTTGGAGCCACGGAAGCTCTGCAGAAAGAATGTTCAGATTCTGACTGAAGATATATTTCTGCTATCAGATGGAATCAGGGGGTTTACAAATTCATCGGATGCAGTAGTAAAAAGATGGAAGGTAAACACAAAATGCTGGAGTAACTCAGCGGGTGAGGCAGCATCTCAGTAGAGAAGGAATGGGTGATGTGTTGGATCGAGACCCTTCTTCAGACTGATATCAGCGGAGGGGGCGGGACAAAGATCGAATGTAGGCGGAGACAGTAGGACCATTGGGGGAGAACTGGGAAGGGACTTGTGGGAGAACTCCACCTCTCTCCGATTTTGCCACCACCTTTGATTTTAAGCGGCATCTGCTGTTCTTTCTTGCACATTTTGTCCACTCCACTGCGAAACCTCCTCAAGATAAGTCTGAAGAAGTTCTCCTCCTCTCTCCGATGCCCCATCCTCTGACAGCAGTCTGAAGAAGGATCTCGACCCGAATCGTCGCCCATTCCTTCTCTCCTGAGATGCTGCCTCACCTGCTGAGTCACTCCAGCATTTTGTGTCTACCTTCAATTTTAACCAGCATCTGCAGTTCTTTCTTACACAAAAGATGGAACGGCCCTGTGCAACTTCCTCATCAAGCGTTTTCATTTAGGAAGTAAAATGGCCGTGCTGAGCGCTGTTCTGGTTGAAATTTATTGCGCGCTTTAAAGATAACGGGCTGGGCTCCGTTCTCTCTCCTGCACCCTCCCTGCACGGGAACCCAGCGTGATGGATGGGAGGTTGGAGAGCCAGCTCGGTGGAAGTACCGACACTTACTGCACACTGGAGAGTATTCAAGCCTGTTCTCTCATCGCTGACTCTTTGATAAAACCATCCACTGAGCCTCATTTTGTATCCGCACATTTTTTCCTATTACAAATATTTATTTTACGATTTAACTGGAAATGTCAAGCAAAGGGTATCTTCGCGGAGGCGTTTACACAGGGTTTGGAGTCACCCCACATTACAGAAGCAGCACAGGTCGGGTAGACGCACAGATTCTCTAGGGGAATCAAAAACTGGAGGACATAAGTTTAAGGTGAGGAGGGGAAGATTTAATAGAAACCTATTAATAGAAGGGTAGCTTTTTAACAGAAAGGTTGGTAAGTGTATGGAACGAGCTGCTGGAGAAGATAGTTAAGGCAGATGCTATTGCAGCGTTTGAGAACCATTTAGACAGGTACATGGATAGGACAGGTTTAGAGGGATATGGACCAACAAGGCAGACAAACAAGCAAGGGCAAAACTGCATTGGCATTGCTAAGATTTTCTGTTCGTTTTAGCTTAGTTTGGTTTAAAGATACAGCGCGGAAACAGGCCATTCGGCCCACCTGAGTCCGCGCCGACCAGCGATCCCCACACACTAACACTATCCTACACACACTCGGGATAATTTACAATTATACCAAGCCAATTAACTTACAGACCTGTATGTCTTTGTAAAAGTGTGGGAACAAACCGGAGATCCTGGAGAAAACCCACACAGGTCACGGGGAGAACGTACAAACTCCGTATGGACAAGCAAGCACCCGTGGTCAAAATCAAACCCGGGACTCTGGCACGGTAAGGCAGCAGCTATACCTCTACACCATCGTGCCAGACTATCTGGGATATGGCATATAAAGCCGCTCTCCTTGAAGGGCAAGGTGAGATGTGGTTGTTCCAACTAAAGAAAATCTAAGCGGTTTATAGTTAATGAAATGTTACCTTTCTGTTTATGGGCAAGATGCAAACAGTGAACTATAGGTTTACTGGGATATTCTGAATCGTTGGTGACCAGATACTTTGTGGAAAGGATCTGTTGAGTCCCTTTAAAGTTTTCTTTGCATTTAATGGTTGCATTCGGTGATATTAGGCTGTGGGCCGAGGAGCTTTATTCTACAGTTTTGTGACCCAAGTCACCAAACTATATGAAATTTTCACATATTGTGTAAAAAATTTATATAAATCACCCCTGAAACTCGTCATGAACAAGACTTGCACATTTTTATTAAATTAGAGAAAAACCGAATCAAAGCACGTTTAACATTGAGTTGTCTGCCAGTTGGCCAATCACGCGCTTTGCTTCAGGCCAGCACACAAAATGGCTGAGGGTGCCTCTACAGATGCCTGTTTTACTGGAGATTCCGATTTGTTGTTCTGTGGAATACATGTCGTGGAAACTTGCAGCAGGGTAATTGAATTTAGTGAGAAAAGCATTAAAAAGGCTGAAGAATGTGCTGCTAAGTGGAAGAAAGCCTTGAAAACAAAGTCGCTGCTGAGGTGCTGGAACACAAAGAAGACAGCCGGGAATCAACTCTAACTGAAAGGTAAGATCTAAAGTCTGAATTTATGAAAATCTATCTGTATGGACTTCAATTAATTTAATTGCACCCTTTTATAATGTGAATAAATTCATTCATTCATTCATTCATTCATTCATTTATTCATTCATTCATTCATTCATTCATTCATTCATTCATTCATTCATTCACTCATTCACTCATTCATTCATTCATGAAGTTGAGGGCCTAAACTATATGTTTCCATAACACAGTCAATTAAACATTGTCACTAATGCCAGCTTGTTGTAGAGTAATAAGTCTTTAACAGCTAATCTCGGAGCTGCCTGCGATAACTTACCGGGAAAAAGTGCTCCGACCGCGGGGCCTAGGTACCCGCGGTATAGTGAAGCCGCGGTCTCAATTAATAAGCGGTCGATTCGCGAACGCGGAGCCGCAGATCATCTCCGCAGGCGGGGGGGGGGGGGGGTGGGGGGGAGGCTGTACCAAGTGCCGTCTGTAGCGGCCGTTTTCAGGCCCCGACAACGGGAGAAAAACGGAGGGATATCGATCGCAATTTATAGGCTTCCATTGCAGTGAGAAATGGTCAGAAATGGTTGATGTTTCTGTATAAATGAATTGGTGATATGTGAACTTGAACTAGTTTTTCTATGGTAGTAACCTATTGTTATTCTCATTAACATTCTTCTTGGTTTCTTGGTCCTCCAAAATATTCCAAATGGAATTTAAATTGGAGGTGGAATTTTATTAAGATTAATTAACATTATTTATTAACAATTATTAATTAATTTATTAATTATTATTAATTAACAGAATTTATTAACATTAAGAAGAGGTTGAATTTTATGAATTGAAGTCCATGCAGACTTAATGACTATGAGATTTTATTTTTCTGTAGCCTCTAGTTAAACTTGAAATAACTTATCAATTGTAGTAAATTACAGTGTAAGTCTCATTGACATTAAATAGAGGTTGACACTTTATGAATGGAAGTCCATGCAGACCTAGGTACTATGAGATGTTTCTTTCTCTAGCTATTCTGCACCCTCTGCTCCTGCACTTGAACTTGTAGTCTTATCTATGGCAGTAAATTACAGTGTAAGTCTCACTGACATTAAGAAGAGATTGACATTTTATGAATTGAAGTCCATGCAGACCTAAGTAATATGAGAGGTTTTCTTTCTGCAGCTTCTGCTCCTCCACTCTTCAGAGCCTGTCCACACAAAAGTGTTTTGTGTGAACATGCATTGTGCTTTAATGAACAGTAATTTGATCATTTGCAGACTTGCCATCCCATCTACCTGGACATGCATACATGTTTAATTTCCTCATTGATATGCCGATATTGTCTTACATAATATAAAACATGAAAAGATGTAAAATACACCCTGACACATATTATCTTCTATTATTAGGAGGCAGCAGTGTATCCCGGGTTATCAAGCAGAGTGCTATAGTCACTTCAGCAACATAACAACAATAAATCGAGCGATAGCAAAGTCTAGAAGGAAGAAAGGTAATGATAGGACTCAAACAACAAATCTTCTTACTTATGGTCATAAGATGTTACTTTGAAAAATGAAAAGATATTTGAGGATGTTGATTTATTTTACTTTTTCATTCCTTTTCTGTTTTCTTTTTCCTCTTTCAATTGAGTTCAAGACGCCGAAAAGCCTGAAGCAGGTGAATCGCCTCAAGAGGCAGTTCCTGATGGTGAAGCAGATGAGCCGGCCCCAAAGAGACTGCTTCGATCCATGACAAGTCATAGTCAACAAACAGCAACTGTCGAGGACACTGACCGTAGGCATGTCCTACCAGCGCATTGCATCATTTGTAAAGGTTCAAAGTACACAAAAGAAATAAATTGTGGTAAAAAATGATTATATAATGTTTTATTTTAATGTGGTTCGTTTCACTGTTTATTTGGTCAAATTATTTAAACAATGAGTGAATTACTTATGATAATGGCGTGCCGGTGAATGACTGCGACAATCCACCCACCGATCCACATATACATACATACGCACATCCACACACACATATCCATCCATACGCACACTTCTATGCATGCAAACACACACATACATGCACACATAAATCCGCACACACACACCCACATCCACACATCCATTCACACGCTGACATACATGTACACATCCAAACATACATGCACACATACATCCATCCACACGTACATACACACTTACACCCACAGATACACGTTTGAAAGGCATACACAGACACACACACAAACAGGGGGGACAGGGGGGAAGAGGAGAGGGGGGGAGAGGAGAGGGGGGGGGGAGAGGAGAGGGGGGGGAGAGGAGAGGGGGGAGTGAGGGGGTGTGCTGACAGGGGGTGAGGTGAGCGGAGGGGAGGGGAGAGGTGGGGAGCAGGGATGGGGAGGGGGGGTGGAGGGAAGGGGGTAGGGGTGTGTGGAGGGGAGGGGGGTTTAGGGAAGGGACGGTGGGGGAGGGGATGAAGGGGAGGAGGGGGAGAGAGAGAGAGGGGGAGTGGAGAGGAGAGGAGTGGGGGAGAGGAGAGGGGGGGAGAGGAGAGAGGGGGAGAGGAGAGGGGGGGATAGGAGAGGGGGGGATAGGAGAGGGGGGATAGGAGAGGGGGGATAGGAGAGGGGGGGAGAGGAGAGGGGGTGAGGACAGGGGGGAGGAGAGGGGGAAGAGGAGAGGGAGAGGAGAGGGGGGGGAGAGAGGAGAGTGAGGGTGTGTGCTGAGAGGGGGTGAGGTGAGCGGAGGGGGAGAGGTGGGGAGCAGGGAGGGGGAGGGGGGATGGAGGGAAGGGGCTAGGGGTGTGTGGAGGGGAGGGGGTTTAGGGGAGGGACGGTGGGGGAGGGAATGGAGGGGAGGAGGGGGGGAGAGGAGAGGGGGGGAGAGGAGGGGGGGAGAGGAGAGGGGGGGAAGAGGAGAGGGGGAAGAGGAGAGGGGGGAAGAGGAGAGGGGGGAAGAGGAGAGGGGGGGAGAGGAGAGGGGGGGAGAGGAGAGGGGGGGAGAGGAGAGAGGGGGGAGAGAGAGGGGGGGAGAGGAGAGGGGGGAGAGGAGAGGGGGGGAGAGGAGAGGGGGGGAGAGGAGAGGGGGGGAGAGGAGAGGGGGGGGGGGGGAGAGGAGAGGGGGGGGGGGGGGAGAGGAGAGGGGGGGGGGCGGAGAGGAGAGGGGGGGAGAGGGGGGGAGAGAGAGTGCCTTTTTATTTCAACCCAAACCCCCCAAACAACCATTTGCAGGCAGTGCTTTTTTTTACTTTAACCATATTTTCATTTTCAAACCACATTAAGGGTACTTACACTCAGTTGTGTAGACATGTGTTCAGTGTTATTCACAGCTCAGAGAACCGTGACCCTCTGCCTTCCTCCAGCTTGCAGACTAATTGAGGCACATCACTTCCTGTTTTTTTAGTCCATCCCCCCTGCCGCCAGCGGGGGCAGCAGAGAGAATAGGGAATTTTGTAAAATCATTAATATCTCTGTCATTTTTTATCGACTGGAAAAATCCTCGGCACACATGCGGCGGAGGGGGGGCTCTGAGCGAGGTGGCCAAAAATGACGGCCGTAGGTGGCGGCGTTCTCTCGGAAATCGCAGCACAGATCGCCAATACCAGTCAAGAACAGACTTTTAGTAATATAGATCATTATACTTAATTATATGTGATAACATTCATATTAACAGGTTATATATATATATTGGTATAATAATATATAGTTTAAATTGACTGCAACATGGAAATAGGCTGCCCATGGTGTAATACGGGCATTGGCTTATTTTCCCGATCTCATTTTCTAATTAGTTTAATTAATTAAAGTGCAACTTTTGACAATGACGAGTTATGACTTCCTTCTCAATAATATTTCATCTAAATCTGTGGAAAATTTCATGTAGTTTGGTGACTTGGGTCACGAAAACCTATTTCTAGACACATTTATGGTTGGACTTAATGGTTACATAGTCTATTAGGCTTGCACCTTGCCCATGGACAAATCTGAATTGACAAATAATGCTGACAGCATCTTTGTCTATCAAGGTTAGCAAAGGTTGCTGCATTCATTATTGCCGAAAACGTATTTCCATTTTGAGTTGCTAATCTAACCCTTGATCCACAATAACCTTTCTCTTGTATTTTGACCTTCAGAAGTTTCAAAGCCTTTACGTTCAAAATAACTCTATTGTACAATGGTAAGTTAGATACGAGTTAGCAAGTGTAATTATCGTACAGATTTTCTGCCCAGTGTAGCGGCACAAACACAATGAAGCCAAATGAATAGTCCTATTTTTCTAAACCCATTTTACACTTTATACTTAAGGGAAGTCTCTGTAAGTCCGTTTAATTGGAAGGCTGGGGGTGGGTGGTGGGAGGTGAGAATCTGAAATTGTGCCACAAAAGCTTACCTCCAGAAAATTCACTGCATTCCATGTTCAAACCAGGCTCTCATACTTTGAACATTCAGCTGTAAAACAGTCATCACTTTTTTAGGCTTAGTTTTAGTTTGAGAGATAAGGCGTGGAAACAGGCCCTTCGGCCTACCGAGTCCGTTAAAGAAACATTCAGACTGGTACATGGATAGGCCAGGTTTATAGGGCGAAATGCAGGCATGTGGGACGAGTGTAAATGGGACACGTTGGCTGGTGTGGGCAAGTTATGCTGAAGGGCCTGTTTCCATGCTGTAAGACTCTATGACTCTATGAACGATTCCACATTACATTTTCCTTCAGCGAAGAGGCGAGCAAGGATGGTTAAGATGAAACAGATAATCCAGAGCTCGATGCGACTTACAAAATGTCATTAAATCACGAGAAATGACTGCCCTATGACAGGAAAACAGGAATTGCTCTGCATGAGTGCACGGGAGACACGACCTTTTCTCTGTCGGGTCTCCGTTGTCGTTGGGGCTGCAACGAGGAGCGTCCTCCAACAGGAATACCGGGGGCTCTGGTGCCGACTACTCACCTCACCGTCGCGGAGCTGGCCGAGACCAGAGCGGGTGGAGCTGTGGTGGACGCTGCTGCGGCCCGACCCCCGGAGATTCGGTGGCTGCAACTGCGGGTCTGGCGGACAGTGACACCGGGAGCCCGCGGGTCCCTGGAGGGAGACCGCTTTTCAGGGCTTCCGCAGCGGCGACTTCTCCCGCCCGAGTTGCGGGGTTGAAGAGCACCTGGAGCGGGGCTTTACAGCACCGCCCCGCGCGGCTTGGAATGGCTGCGGGACTCTGCGAGCGCGCGCCGGGGGCCCTAACATCAAGACCCGGTGCGCGACCTTGCATCACCCGGCGTGGCTTTAATGGCCACGGAACAATTCGCCATCGCCCGCCGGGGGCTTTGACTTTGACTCTGACATCGGGGGGGGGAGAGTGCAGTGGAGAGAGAAGTTTTTTTGGCCTTCCATCACAGCAATGTGATGGATGTTTATGTAAATTATGTTGTGTCTTGGGTCTATTTGTTTGTAATGTATGGCTGCAGAAACGGCATTTCGTTTGGACCTCAAGGGGTCCAAATGACAATAAATTGAATTGTATTGTATTGTATTGTATTGTATTGAGTTGCTGCTGATGTTCACGGCATTGCGATTAATGGTGGAGCAGCAGCCTTGGTGGTTTCTGAAGGTGCCGCGAATCTGTGAGAGGCTGTGGGGTCACACGAGTCTCATCATTGGAAAACACTTACAGTTACTACTTAAAACTATTGCCAGCTGTTACAGGAAACAAGTCATCATTCACCTGTTTAATACATCTGTGCAGTGCAGCTTAATTATTATTCCTGATGTTCCTTGTAGCTCTCAATAATGAACTTGTGTTGGGAACGTTGAACGGAACTGTAAAGATTGTAAATTGTCCCTAGTGTGTGTAGGATAGTGTTAGTTTGCGGGGATCGCTGGTCGGCACGCACTCGGTGGGCTGAAGGGCCTGTTTCCACGCTGTGTCTCTAAACTAAACTAAATTCAGATGATCTATTGTTCAAGCTTGTTGGTTGCAAAATACCACTGATTATTGTGTATGTAGACCATCATGTCCTGTATGCAAGTCTGATTGCTTTAAGCAGAAAAAAACCATGTCGTCCATTACCACCTGATTTTCATATACAAAGACCAAAATACTTAATAATTTGCTTATAGCAATAATGTGGCATAAATCCAGCTCATAAGATGTGCATGCATGCCTGCATTCATTTATTTTCTTTATTTATTCTCAGGAATAAATAAATGTATGAATATAGGAATAACTATCACCAGCAGTTTGTCCTGGACCAGGCACATTGACGCTATGGCTAGGAAAGCACACCAATGATTCTACTTCCTTAGATGGCTAAGGAAGTTCTGTATGTCATAAGGTCATAAGTGATAGGAGTTGAATTAGGCCATTCGACCCATCAAGTCTACTCTGCCATTCAATCGTGGCTGATCTCTCTCTCCCGCCTAACCCCATTCTCCTGCCTTCTTCCCATAACACCCGACACCCGTACTGAATAAGTACCCGTACTAATCAAGGTTGTCGAGCATGTACCCAACAACCTTCACCATTTTAAGCAAATGCATCACAGTTTGATTTTGGAACAGCACCATACAAGACAGCAAGAAATTGCAGAGTTGCGGACGTAACTCAGACCATTGTGCAAGCCGACCTCTCCCTTCCATTGATTCCGTCTTCACTTCACGCTGCCTCGGCAAGGCCACCAGCATCATCAAGGACCAGTCTCACCCTGGGTCACTCCCACATCTTCCATCTACCATCAGGCAAGAGGTACAGAAGTTTGGTTTAGTTTAGTCTAGACATACTGTGGGGAAACAGCCCCTTCGCCCACCGTCGGTCCGCGCCGACCAGCAGTCCCCGCATATTAACACTGTCTTACACCAAGCCAATTAACCTACATACCTGCACGTCTTTGGAGTGCGGGAGGAAACCGAAGATCTCAGAGAAAACCCACGCAGGTCACGGGGGGAACGTACAAACTCCGTACTGTCAGCACCCGTAGTCAGGATAGAACCCCGGTCTCCGGCGCTGCATTCGCTGTAAGACAGCAACTTTACCGCTGCGCCACCATGAAAACGCACACCTCCAGATTCAGGGATTATTTCTTCCCAGCTGTTATTAGTCCCCTCACTAGTTAGAGTGCGGTCCTGACCTCCCGTCTATCTCACCGGAGACCTTTGAGATATATATAATCGAACTATAACTTGTGCTAAATGTTGTACCCTTTATACTTTATCTATACACTGTGGTCGGCTTGACTGTAATCGTGTCGAGTCTTTTCTGGATAGCACACAACAAAGGTTTATCTTTCTCCCTCGATCTACATGACAATACCAAACTCAACTAACCACAGGAAGTGCAACATGTACACACTATCTGCCCAACAAATGAACCAAGTATTAAATATTAGAAATGTAACAAAATAGGTTGCAAAGCAACCATTTTCTATGTTGAAGGAGAGAAAGTCAATTTTACCATTTGATAAGTGGTTGAATGGGACATAATTAACGACACGAAACTTGCAGAACACAATTTAGTTATGATAATAGGAGAAAATGTTGAAATGATAAAGCAGGTCAGGAAGGATTTGATTAGATATATTTAATGAGCTCGATCTAGATAGAAAATGTCAAAAGCTCCACAAGGGATTTCTATCATTCAATCTACCTGGTGCAAGCAGGTTCATGATCTCTATGTTAGTGTTGGAAGCCGAAACGCATTGACTTTAGTTTAGTTGACATTAGTTTAGAGATACAGCGCGGAAACAGGCCCTTCGGCCCACCGAGTCCGTGCCGACCAGCGATCCCCGCACATTAACACTAGCCTACACACACTAGGGACAATTTACCGAAACCGAAGATCTCGGAGAAAACCCACACAGGTCACAAGGAGAACGTACAAACTCCGTATAGACAGCACCTGTAGTCGGGATTGAACCCGGATCTCTGGCACTGTAAGGCGTTGTAAGGCAGCGACTCTACCACTGCATTACCTTACTGCCCTATGTTCTCCAGAGATGCTGCTTGTCCCTCTGAGTTACTCCAGGAGAATGTGTTAACTCCTAGACACCCGAGGCTGGGATCAAACCCGGGTCTTTGGCGCTGTGAGGCAGCAGCTCTACCAGCTGCACCACTGTGCCGTCTATGTGGCAATGTACACTACAGCATAGCCTTTCTTCACCTGGCTCTGCCAATGAGTAGGTGATTGATGGTGGGGAAGGGAGCAGATTGAGGATCTCTAAATTCAGTTCAGTTTAGTTTACTGTCACATGCACCGAGGTACAGTGAAATGCTTTTCGTTGCATGCTAACCAGTCAGCAGAAAGACAATACATGATTACAATCGATCCATTTACATGTATAAGAGATACATGATAAGGGAATAGTGTTTAGTGCAAGAAAAAGCCAGCAAAGTCTGGTTAAGGATAGTCCAAGGGACATCAAAGAGGTAGACAGCGGTTCAGCACTGCTCTCTGGTTGTGGTAGGATGATTCAGATGCCTGATAACAGCTGGGAAGAAACTGTCCATGAATCTGGAGGTGTGCGTTTTCACACTTCTGTACCTTTTGCCAGATGGGAGAGGGGAGAAGAGGGAGAGGCCAGAGTGCAGCTCGTCCTTGATTATGCTGCTGGCCTTGCCGAGGCTGCGTAAGGTATAAATGTACTCAATGGAAGGGAGGTTGGTTTGTGTGATGGTCTGGGCTGTGTCCACAATTTGTTGCAATTTCTTACCGTCTTCCAAACCAAGCGGTGATACATCCTGATAAAATGCTTTCTGTGGTGCATCTGTAGAAGTTGGTGAGAATTGTAGAGGACATGCCAAACTTCCTAATCCTTCTGAGGATGGAGAAACTCTAAATTGCCTTGAGCCTCAAGCGCCACACAGAATTTCAACTCGGGGAGGACATTTCACCAAATCGCCGTGGAATCCCAACAAAGGGCTCCTACAACAAGGGCTCCTAAATGAGTCTTTTCAGCCCATGTTGAATTTCTAGAGTCCACTGAGTTTAATTCCCCCAACCATGTCCAGCTTTCCGACCATTGAGTGTGTAAGGTCACTGAAATATTAACACAAATGATCAAAAATGGGGATTCATTTGCCAGGATAGGTCTTTAAGTCAAGAACTAGCATTTTTGATGCGTTGCAATGAAGTTAAATCAGGCTGCAAATCGAAGAGTTATCTGCAGAAACCAGGGAAACAAACAACATTGGCAATAATTGCATTTCATTTGCATATCCAATAAATTACAAAAATAAAACAGTACCATCTAGCATTCTAGGTGGGAATTCCAAAGGACTGGGTGAGTTTGTTTTTTTAGTTTAGAGACACAGCGCGGAAACAGGCCCTTCTGCCCAGAGTCCGCGCCGACGAGCAATCCCCGCACATTAGCACTACCCAACAAACAGTTTGGAAGTGCTTTGGATACAATTTTACCGAAGCCAAATTACGGGCAAGCCTGCACGTCTTTGGAGTGTGGAAGGAAACCGGAGCACCCTGAGAAAACACTGGCAGGTCACGGAGAGAACGTACAAACTCCATACAGGCAGCGCCCGGAGTCACAATCAAACCCGGGTCTCCGTTGCTGCTACCGCTACTCCACCTTTGGTGGCTTGGTCACAACTTGCTTTTAGTTATTCTATATCAACACTGTTGCATTCGATTCCATAGCTTTATAAAAATGGCAATTTCAACCTAATCTATTTTTCCATTTGTTCGTGATGCAGGAAATACAAAGCCTTAAGGCCCAGTCCCACTGTACGAGGAAATTCACGCGTTCTTCCGAGTTTTCCCCTGATTCGAACTCGGAGAATGTCCGTAGCGGGTCCGTAGGAGTTCGTGCATGTCTCGTAGCGGCTTGTACGAGTTATGGTCGGTATAAAGAGTAACAATTTTCTTGATCACTAGTATTTTTTTACACATGGACATTTTTTGCAGGGATGAAAATACGTCACGAGTTTACTGGATTTCGCGAGTACCTACCGTTAGCATTACGAGCCGCTACGAGACAGCCACGAACTCCTACGGGCCCGCTACGCACATTCTCCGAGTTCGAATCAGGGGAAACTCAGGAGAACTCGTGAATCACCTCGTACAGTGGGACAGGGGCTTTACTCTCTTTAAAAGTGAACTGTGCGTAAACATGGGTACACCAAAGGTTTTGCAAATCGTAAAATTCAAAGTGATTACCAACACTGTCTTTGTTGCAGCAATTCAGCAAACTAACAAATCATAAATGGAATCAGGGTCGCATTAAAAGAAGTTTCATTCATCGAGGTGGAAAGCACACAGGGCTTTATGAAAACCGCTAATTAACAGATTACCAGTGAACAGCAATCACACTGCTACTAGTTTCAGATTAAATGGGAAGCTTTGGCTGTTGATGATGGATAAGTGAAGAAATACACAAGCCAGCTGTTGCTGAAAATATCAAATCTGAATCTTGAAGTAAAGGTCAACATTCATAAAAACTGGAAAGATAAAAGGCTAGAAACTCTGCAGGAAGGAACCACAGATGCTGGTTTAAACCGTATAGAAGGCACAAAAAGCTGGAGCAACGCAACAACTGGTCAGACAGCATCTCTGGAGAAAAGGAATAGGTGATGTTTCGGGTCGAGACACTTCTGCAGACCGTTCTGAGGAAGGGTCTTGACCAGAAACGTCACCTGTTCCTTTTCTCCAGAGATTGCTGCCTAAAGGCTAGAAACTGCTGCATGCTGAACCTGTTTCCTATCCACAAATCAAACTTATCAGTAGCAAAGAGATGCAGCCAGTGTTCACTCTGTGCAGAGGTTCGGCCCACTGACAGGTTAGCAACTGTGGTAAAGCCTATAAATCATTGTAGGTTAATTGGCCTCCGTAAAATTCCCCCTTGTGTGTGAGGAGTGAATGTGCAAGTGGGATAACATGGATCGAGTGATCGATGATCGTAATGGACTCGCTGAGCCGGAGGCCCTGTTTCCATGCTGTGTCTAGCCATTAATCAATCAGAATTATGAAGATAGACACAAAATCCTGGAGTAACTGAGCGAGCCAGGCAGCATCTCCAGAGAAAAGGAATAGTTGACGTTTCAGGTCGAGACCCTTCTTCAGACTGAGATTCATCTTGCCAGACATTCCCTCACAATCATAGAGTTTGAGTTTAGTTCATTTACTTCCACTTCAGCTTTGTGGAATCTGAGGTGGCAAATTAGTTTAGTTTAGTTTAGTTTAGAGATACAGCGTGGAAACAGGCCCTTCAGCCCACCGTGTCCGCGCCGACCAACAATCCCCGCACATTAACACTGCCCGCACACGCTAGGGACAATTTACAATTAGATTGGGCAAATTCACTTACAAACCTGTACATCTTTGGAGTGTGGAAGGAAACTAGAGATCCCGGAGAAAATCCACGCAGGTCACGAGGGGAAGGTACAAGTGAGTTCCATGTGTTGCCCCGGATTCTACCACAGACGAGGCCGGAGGTGGCGGATGGAGCAGATGTGTGGACAGTTTGTGATCTGCTCTGCTCCTGCCCCCACTCATGCTAGACTTCAGTGCGCTCCTGATTCATAATAATAATAATGGATGGGATTTATATAGCGCCTTTCTAATACTCAAGGCGCTTTACATCGCATTATTCATACATTCCTCAGTCACACTCGGTGGTGGTAAGCTACTTCTGTAGCCACAGCTGCCCTGGGGCAGACTGACGGAAGCGTGGCTGCCAATCTGCGCCTACGGCCCCTCCGACCACCATCAATCACTCACTCACATTCACACACATTCACACACAGGCAAAGGTGGGTGAAGTGTCTTGCCCAAGGACACAACGACAGTATGCACTCCAAGCGGGATTCGAACCGGCTACCTTCATGGCCTTGAGGTTCTCAACACCATCCCGAATGCTTCTTCACCACTTTGAGGAGTCATGGTCCAGAGGTTCCCAGCGGAAACGGATAAGGCTTTGGAACCTTGGGTGCCGGAGAATCAGTAGAGGGCGTGTACAGGAAAAATGTGGAGTTTCTGGAGATGGTGCCAATGGCGTTTACCGGGATGTTGACTGGATTAGAAAATGTTCACCAGGAGGAGAGATTGAACAAACTTGTATCATTTTCCCTGGAGCATTGGAGGCTGAGGAGAGACCTAATAGATGTTAGGATGGCCAGAGATAGGGTAGACAGTCAGAAGTTTTCGCTCAGAGAGGAAATGCCAAATACTAGAGGGCATAGCTTTGAGGAGAGAGCAAACATACTTAAATGGAAACAACCTGGAGTTTTTTTTAACAGAGCATGGTAGGTGCCTGGAAACGTGCTGCCAGGGTTGGTGGTGGAAGCAGATATGACAGTGTTGTTTAAGAGGCTTATAGATAGGCACATAAATATGCAAGGAATGTAGGGATATAATGTTTGTGCAGATGGAAAGGATTAGTTAATTTAGCATCATTTTTTGGCACAGACATTGGAGGTCGAAAGGTCTATTCCTGTATTATACTGTCTATATACTGTCATGAGTAATAGGAGTAGAATTAGGCCATTCGACCCATCATGTCTACTCCGCCATTCAATCATGGCTGATCTATCTCTCCCTCCTAACCCCATTCTCCTGCCTTCTCCCCATAACATCTGAACCCATACTAATCAAAAATCTATCTATCTTTGCCTTAAATATATCCACTGACTGCCTCCACATCCTACTGGGCAAATAATTCCACAGATTCACCACCCTCTGACTAAATATATTTCTCCTCATCGCTATCCTAACAGAACGTCCTTTAATTCTGAGGCTATGACCTCTAGTCGTAGACTCTCCCACTAGTGGAAACATCCTCTCCACATCTACTCTATCCAAGCCTTTCACTGTTCTGTATGTTTCAATGAGGACCCCCCCACATTCTTCTAAACTCCAGAGAGTGCAGGCCCAGTGCCAGCAAATGCTCATCATAGGTTACCCTACTCATTCCTGGGATCATTCTCATAAACCTCCTCTGGACCCTCTCCAGAGCCAGTACATCCTTCCTCAAATATGGTGCCCAAAATTGTTCACAATATTCCAAATGCTGCCTTACCAGCGCCTTATAGAGCCTCTATGTTCTTATACTCTATGTTCTTGCGCATCCAAAACCTTGTGGTGCAGGTCGAGATTGTCCATCACATTCTATTTCCCTCTGCCAGCATTTCAAGCTCAAAAGACACAGGGGCGGCACAGCGGTAAACCTGCTGCCTTACAGTACCAGAGACCCCGGTTCGATCCTGACTATGGGTGCTGTCTGTCTGGCGTGTCTCTGTTCTCCCTGTGACCGGGTGGGTTTTCCCCAGGTGCTCCGGTTTCCTCCCGCACTCCATATATTGGGCCACACTGGGGCTGTGCACCTGGAACACCTTTGGAGGGTGTATCCTTCCAGCAAGAGTCCTTTTTGCCCATCACTCCCACCTCTTGAGAGGAACGGCAAGGTCCATACCCATGGGAACTGAGTAAAATTGGAGCTCATCTGATGGGGGAAAAAAAGATTCGGAGAGGGCTTACATTGAGAATCCCAAAAGGATGTTTCCACTCCTGGGCAGAGTCAGGACACAGATTCTCCGTTGCAGACTGAGGAGGAGATGAGACGTTTCTTCCTTCAGCCACGTGAATCTTAGTGATTCTCTACCTCGGAGAGATGTGGGGGTCTGAACCACTGCGCACATCAGATGGAAATAGATGTTTTGGATGAAAGGAAAGCCTAGGTTTTCCTGCTCTTATTTATATTTCCTATTTATATGGAAAACAGACAAGAAGCCTGGAGCCAAAATCAGGTCTGCTGCAAAAAACTAAGGAGCTGATCGTGGACTTCAGGAGGGCACATCATCCGAGGGCGTACACACCATTGAAGATAAATGGGAATACTGTGGATAGGGTGAGCTGTTTTAAATACCTGGGAGTCCACATCTCTGAGGATATGACATAGACATCACACGCTGCAGCACTCGTGAGTAAGGCAAGGCAGCGCCTTTACCACCTCAGGCAATTGAGGAAATTCAGAGTGTCTCTGAGGATCCTCCAGTGCTTCTACTCAGCGGCTGTGGAAAGCATCTTGTCCGGAAATATCACAATTTGGTTTGGGAACTGCTCTGCCCAGGACAAGAAGCCTCTGCAGAGAGTAGTGCGTTCGGCCGAATGCACTATGGGAACCACACTCGCCCCCCTGCAGGAACTATACATCAGAAGGTGCAACTCCAGAGCAACTCCAGAGCTAACAAGATCATGGGAGACCCCTTCCACCCCAGCAACGGACTGTTCCAGCTGCTACAGTCAGGCAAACACCTCCGTTGCCATGCTGTGAGAATGGAGAGGATGAGAAGGAGTTTCTTCCCAGAGGCCGTTAGGACTGTAACTCCTATCTCACCAGGGACTGTACCATTTTACTGTTGTGTGGTGTCTTTGTAATATTGCTGTTTTTCTCCCTTTTCTTTCCTCCCACAAATATGTAATATGTTGAATATGTGATTCTGTTCCATTCTGTTTGTAGTTTGTTTGTTTGTTTTTTTTTGCACAATCCGCAAGCATTGCCACTTTTCGTTTCACTGCATATCTCATATGTGTATTTGACGAATAAACTTGACTTGACTTGACTTGAAATGTACTGAATGGTGAAGAAGGTTTTGAATGGCCATTTGACTCCTCTTGCTTCTTACCTTCCTTGGCCATCCTGTATGTTAACTTAAATACAGTGGTGCAGTGGGCACAACGGGCTACTGCCTGACAGTTCCAGCAACACGTATAATATCTTGTGACCCACTGTGTCTTTTCGCCATATCCTGAAGGTGCGCAAGTTGCTAGATTAATTGGCCCTTGAAAACTACACCCCCCCCCCATGTCATAGAGTGATACAGTGTGGAAACAGGCCCTTCAGCCCAACTTGCCCACACCGGCCAACATGTCCCAGCTACACTAGTCCCACCTGCCCGCGCTTGGTCCATATCCCTCCAAACCTGTCCTATCCATGTACATGTCTGTTTCTTAAACGTTGGGATAGTCCCAGCCTCAACTACCTCCTCTGGCAGCTTGTTCCCTACACCCACCACCCTCTTTGTGAAAAAGCTACCTCTCAGATTCCTATTAAATCTTTTCCCCTTCACCTTGAACCTATGTCCTCTGGTCCTCGATTCACCTACTCTGGGCAAGAGATTCTGTGCATCTACCGGATCTATTCCTCTCGTGATTTTGTACACCTCTATAAGATCACCCCCTCATCCTCCTGCGCTCCAAGGAATAGAGACCCAGCCTACTCAACCTCTCCGGATAGCTCACACCCTCTAGTCCTGGCAACATCCTCTTAAATCTTCTCTGAACCCTTTCAAGCTTGACACCATCTTTCCTATAACATGGTGCCCAAAACTGAACGCAATGTATCAGTAGGTGGCCAAATCTGGGAGGAATTGATGGGGTCGTGTCAAAGATAAATTGCAAACCTTCAAGAAGACAGCTAGAGACAGCTAGGTTGAGTGCTTAAAAGTGCTTAAAGTCCTCTTCATGGGTTATAATAATTCTGTGCTTTGAAGAAGGTTGAAACTGAGCATGGGCAAATACTGTCTACTTTAGTCAGATTCTGTTCTCTGTTGTCAAAGGACAAATGGCAATTGTAAAACAATAAAATAAGGCCCAACGGGTAACAGGACATTTGCTTATCTGTAATGGTGTGGAATTGGGATGTGTTTACACTGCTGTGTCTTTCATAGGTGCATGATGTATATCTGTTATAAGACCATTTGGAAGATGGAAAAGTTCTCAAGTGCCTTCTGCAATAAACAAAACATCAAAAGGAAAATTATATATATAGGAAGTAGATTAATATATGTTTATTGAGCAATCTTCTAGATTTCTCCCAGTGATCACTGTATTGGGAGTTAAATAAATTCTTGATTGTATACCCAATCTTTGTGTTGTGTTTTAAAGTTTTCTTTATCAGTCGGAAGGAACTGCAGTTGCTGGTTTACTTCACAGATAGACACAAAATGCTGGAGTAACTCAGCAGGCAGGCAGCATCTCTGGGTGACGTTTCAGGGTCGAGACCCTTTGTCAGACTGAGTCGCGGGAGAGGTAAACTAGAGAGATGGAAGGGCAAGGTGTGAAAACAACAGATCAAAGCAGACGATGGTGAAGGGGATGTTGAAATGCTCATTGTTGGCTGAGGGGAAGGTGACAACGAGGCGTACAAACAGTAAAATTAATCAGGAGGACGGCGAAACCAAAGATCTTATAGCGGAGAGAGCTCTGCTATAGGATCTTTGGCGAAACTAGTCGGAGAACTAGGGTGGGGGAGGAACGGAGAGAGAGGTAAAGCAAGGGTTAGTTGAAGTTAGAGAAATCAATATTCATACCGCTGGAATGTAAGCTGCTGCAAATCAGTGGGAACGTGGGGAGAGTAGGTTGCAGAGAAAATTAGGGGAATGGGATTGCTCTATGAGCTGGCATAAACGCAACAAACGGTGGAGCAACGGTAGAGTTGCTGCCTCACAGCGTCAGAGACCCAGGTTCGATCCTGACTACGGGTGCTGTCTGTATGGAGTTTGTACAGTCTCCCCGTGACCGCGTAGGTTTTCCCTGGGTGCTCCAGGTTTCTTTCCACACTCCAAAGACGTACAGGTTTGAAGATTAATTGGCTTCGGTAAAAAATTGTGAATTGTTCCTTGTGTGTGTAGCATGGTGCTAGTGCCCACCTATCTTCCATTCCTCACAAGAGGAGTGAGCAATGGGCACAAGGACTCTTGCCAGAAGGACATAGCCTCCAAAGGTATCGCAGGTGTACAGCCCCAGCGTGGAGCAATATATAGAGAAATGGAGGTTCCCAAAAGATCTGCCACCTGCTGCAGGAAAAGCCACAGAAGCACGGCCAGGTAATAACAACAGCAGAGATCAGCAACACCTCCTGATCCTGGAC
Organism: Amblyraja radiata; assembly: GCF_010909765.2. NCBI lineage: Eukaryota > Metazoa > Chordata > Chondrichthyes > Rajiformes > Rajidae > Amblyraja > Amblyraja radiata. The sequence goes on along the minus strand of NC_045970.1, from coordinate 46,390,034 downwards.
GTAGCACGCCACAAGGAACTAGGAGGAGACTTCATGGCTGAGAATAGAGACTTCAACTCTCTTTCCCTTGGGTTCAGACTGAATGCAGCACAGACAAATGGCTTTACAAGTCAGCAGGTTTCCCCAAGGTGGGGAGAGTGGTAACTCCAACCTCTTGCCATTTATTAAACCGAGAGAGAGAGGAGCCTGGGAGTGAAAGTGCGGCAATGTGTGTCGCAAGTTACTGGATTGATGGGGGGTGTGTGTGTATGTATGTGTGTGTGTGTGTGTGTGTGTGTGTGTGTTTATGTGTTTATGTGTGTGTGTGTGTGTGTGTATGTATGTGTGTGTGTGTGTGTGTGTGTGTGTTTATGTGTGTGTGTGTGTTTGTGTGTGTGTGTTTGTATGTGTGTGTGTGTGTGTGTGTGTGTGTGTGTGTGTGTGTGTGTGTGTGTGTGTGTGTGTGTATGTGTGTGTGTGTGTGTGTGTTTATGTGTGTGTGTGTGTGTGTGTGTGTGTTTATGTGTGTGTGTGTGTTTATGTGTGTGTGTTTATGTGTGTGTATGTGTGTTTATGTGTGTGTGTGTGTTTATGTGTGTGTGTGTGTGTGTGTGTTTATGTGTGTGCTTGTGTGCAAGAGAGCGAGTGTGTGAGAGCATGTGTGAGAGCGAGTGTGTGTGTGTGCTTGGGTGTTTTTATGTGTGCGAGTGTTTGTGAGAGAGTGTGTAAAAATGTGTGTGAGAGTGTGTAGGTGTGTATGAGAAAGTCTGTGTGAGTGTGTTTGGGAAAAGTGTGAGAGAGAATGTGTGTGAGAGTGTGGGAGAAAGTGAGGGAGTGTGAGAGCGTGAGAGAGAGTGGATGTGTGAGAATGCGTGAGAGTGTCTGTGAGTGCGTATGTGGGTGAATGTGAGTGTGTGAGAGTGAGAGTGTGTGAGAGTGTCTATGAGTGTGAGAGTGTGCTTGTGACCACATATGTTTATGTGCACATACGTGTCTATACCATGTGCACTTTACCAGTCTTGTGGGGAAGATATGACGGGGTATATGACTATTAGGCAGGGTTCATGACTGAGACATTTTTGTTGCTAAATGAGTGATGGAGTTGTCTATCAGACCAGTGTACAAGACCAATGGCACATCTGTCGATAACAGTGCGTAGAGTGCACACCTGGAGTGGTCAAAGTCAATAAAAGGTTGTTCTTTGCATTCATCAGTCTCCGAGGTACTTCACTTCTGCATGCAAAAAGCACCCTTTACTGCATAACGCATCAGATTGCTTTTTAAACCCTGGGTCTAGGCAACATTTCTTTGGCCAAGACAACCAGGGCCTGATCTGAAAATCAATGCACTCCTTCCATGCTGTGTTACACTAGTTTATTGTCACGTGTACTGAGGTATAGTTGAAAGCTTTTGTTGCGAGCTAACCAGTAAGACAATACGTGAATACGATCGAGCCATCAGCAGTGTACAGATACACGATTAAAGGAATAATGTTTATTGCAAGGTGAAGTCCAGTAAATTCCAATTAAACAGAGTCCAAGGGTCTCCAATGAGGTAGATAGTAGCTCAGGGTCGCTCTCCAGTTGTTGGGAGGATGGTTCCGTTGACTGATAACAGCTGATTAGGAACTGGAGGGGGAAAAAGCTGTCCTTGAATCTGGAGGTGTGCTTTTTCACACTCCTGTACCTCTTGCAAGATGGGAGGGGGGGGGAGATGAGCGGGATGAGAGTCGACCTTGAATATGCTGCTGGCCTTGCCGAGGTAGCGTAGAGTGTCAATGGAGCCAATGGAAGGGAGTTAGTTTGTGCGATGGTCTGGGCTGCATCCACACACTTCCAAAACACTCCCTATAACATTGGAAAGTTTTTCAGCAGATATTGGAAACAGTGAGCTTTCAGAGTTTCACATCTGCTTCAGTCAGTACTATCTACCTTCAAATTCCGCTATTCAGAATGCGATACAGTGACACGGGTAATAGACCTGCCGCTTCCCCGCTTCAGCTGGATGTGGAGAGGATGTTTACACTCGTGGGAGAGTCTAGGATCAGAGGTCTTAGCCTCATAATTAAAGGGCGTTCTCTTAGGAAAGAGATGAGGAGAAATTTAGTTAGTCAGAGGGTGGTGAATCTGTGGAATTATTTGCTACAGAAGGCTGTGGAAGCCAAGTCAGTGAATATTTTTAAGCCAATTGAGATAGATTCTTAATCAGTACGGGTGTTAGAGGTTATGGGGAGAATGCGGAGAGAGAGATAGATCAGCCATGATTGAATGGCGGAGTAGACATGATGGGCCGAATGGTGTAATTCTATCCCTATTCCTTATGAACCCAATTTTAAACCTGACCTCCAGTGCGAAATACATGGAGTTTGCACATTCTCCCTGGATTTCAAGATAGGAGCGAGAGAGATGACGGGGAATTACAGACCAGTTAGCCTGACTTCGGTGGTGGGAATGATGCTGGAGTCAATTATTAAAGAGGTAATAATGGGGCATTTGGATAGCAGTAAAAGGATTAGTCCAAGTCAACATGGTTTTATGAAAGGGAAATCATGCTTGACTAATCTTCTGGAATTTTTTGAGGATGTGACAAGTAAATTGGATGAAGGGGTGCCAGTGGATGTAGTGTATCTAGACTTTCAGAAAGCCTTTGATAAGGTCCTGCACGGGAGACAGGTGACTAAAATTAGAGCACATGATATTGGGGGTAGGGTGTTGACATGGATAGAAAATTGGTTGGCAGACAGGAAGCAAAGAGTAGGAGTGAACTTGTCCTTTTCAGAATGGCAGGCAGTGGCGAGTGGAATGCCGCAAGGCTCGGTGTTGGGGGGCCGCAACTGTTTACCATATATATTAATGATTTGGAAAAGGGAATAAGGAGCAACACTAGCAAGTTTATGGATGACACAATGCTAGGTGGCAGTGTCAACTGTGAAGAGGATGTTAGGAGGTTAGGATATTATACTGCATCTGCAGGTGCGTGGCAGATGCAGTATAATATAGATAAATGTGAGGTTATCCAACTTGGCGGCAAAAACAAGATTATTATCTCAATGGGGTTAGGTTAGGTAAGGGGGAGGTGCAGTGAGAGCTGGGCGTCCTTGTACATCAGTCACTGAAAGTTGGGGTGCAGGTACAGCAGGCAATGAAGAAAGCTAATGGAATGTTGGCCTTCATAACAAGAGGATTTCAGTATAGGAGTAAAGAGGTTCTTCTGCAGTTGTATAGGGCTCTGGTGGGACCACATCTGGAGTATGGTGTACAATTTTGAGGAAGAACATCCTTGTGATTCTCCCAATTTTGTTAGCCTTTGTGATTGAGGCAGTGCAGCGTAGGTTCACAAGATTAATCCCTGGGATGGTGGGACTGTCATGTGAGGAAAGAGTGAAAAGACTAGGCTTGTACTCACTGGAGTTTAGAAGGATGAGGGGGAATCTTATAGAAACATATAAAATCATAAAATGACTGGACAAGCTAGATGCAGGAAAAATGTCCCCAATGTTGGGCGAGTCCAGAACCAGGGGCCACAGTCTTAGAATAATGGGGAAGCCATTTAAGACTGAGGTGAGAAAAAACATTTTCACCCAGAGAGTTGTGAATTTGTGGAATTCCCTGCCACGGAGGGCAGTGGAGGCCAAGTCACTAGATGGATTTAAGAGAGAGTTAGATAGAGCTCTAGGGGCTAGTGGAATCAAGGGATATGGGAAGAAGGCAGGCACGGGTTATTGATTGGGGATGATCAGACATGATCACAATGAATGGCGGTGCTGGCTCGAAGGGCCGAATGGCCTCCTCCTGCACCTATTTTCCATATTTCTATGTCCCTAGTGTGTAGGATAGCACTAGCGTAAGGGGTAATCGCTGGTCGGCGCGGACTCGGTGGGCCGAAGGACCTGTTTTCGCGCTGTGTCTCTAAACTAAACAAAACAAGACAGAATGGGTCAGATTGGAAGTCAGGCAGAAAATTAAAATGGCCTGGTGGGTTAAATGTGTTCTGAGGGCATTGATGACCAAACAAATGGTTTGGGAGCACGAATGGGATTGGAAATGGGAGTGCACTCAACCAAGCCCAGATGGCAGGATCTTCCCCTGTGGGACATTAATGAACAGACTGGCTTTCCGTTACAAAACGTTGCTTGCCACAAAGCAACCACTTTTTACTTTTATTTCACAACCTGGCCCATTACGTTTGTGAACGCATTAAGATCTGCATGGATGATCTCCTGTTGCGAAACACGATATTCATTGTCCTATCCTTGAAAATTACAGTAGTGTAATTTTTTATTAACAAGCCTCTGATGCTCCTTGGAGCATTAAATACAAATCGATACAACATTCAAAACTGGAGAAGTAAAAAATATATATAAATTCTAATTAATTGCAAAGATGCCAAATCAGACCAGCTGTTTTTTAATCCTGGAGTTTTGGTTAAAAATAAAAAAAGAATCTGCACTTACTTCGACTTTATAGTTGCTTCATTTGTAATTAGACATTTTTAGTGGAAATCCAAAACACCAGATGCTAGAAATTAGGGTTTATTGAGCTCAGATGTTAACTCTTGTTCCTTTTTTTTTTTTCTCTCTATTGAACTGGAAATGTGAATTTTAATCTCACCATTTTTTTTTTATTTTTTTTTCATTTTTTTTAAATTATGAAACTACTTTTATTCAAAAAATAAACATAAACATAGAGTATTAACACAATCAAAGACTGCCTATGCTGACAGTTTACAAACAAATGATCGTCAAATTAATAACATCAACGTCAACTGGACCCACGAATGGCCGTTGAAGGTCGAGTGTTCCGTTTATCAACAAAACACTCGACCTTCAACGGCGACCAGTATTCATGGAAAGCCTCCAAAGTCCCCATGGACACCACGTGTTCCCTCTTAACACTTAAACAAAATTATCAAATTAAAATATTAACATTCTTATCGATAATATATTCAACCTCCTGTGGTGACCAGCGTGCACAGAAGACCTCCACAGTCCCCATGGACACTGCGTGTTCCTTTTCTAGGGACACGCGAGCTCGGATGTAACCCCGGAAAAGGGGCAGGCAGGCGACCGGTGTGCGGCCATCGACTGCCCGCTGCCTGGACCCGCGAATGGCCATCCTGGCCAGGCCCAGGAGCAGACCGACAGGGAGGCCCACTCCTCCCTCCCATCCTTCCCCCCTCTGCACCGGATGCCCATAAATTAATAATGTTGGACTAAAATGTAGCCAAAACTTGAGGAGCAGCCCTTTCAGATATTCGAACAGTGGCTGCAACCTCTCACACTCTATGTACACATGGAACACGGTCTCTTCCTCACCGCAGAAATGACAAGCAGGGGAGGAGTCCGTGAACCGGCTCAAATACCTATTACAGGCCACGGCTTTGTGCAACACTCTCCACCCCAGGTCCCCGATGTAAAGGGGGAGGACTCCCTTGTAGAGAGACCTCCACTGGGGACCGCTCCCCTCGTCAGGTGGTAACACGGACCGCCAAAGTGTGTCTGGACGAAAGACGAGGGCGAGGAAGTGGAGAGTGTGCAGGAGCAGCCTGTACAGTACGCGCCTCTCCGCGTCACAGAACGGGACGCTGGGCATCTCGGAATGGCGGCTCATGTTGCATGGGGCCGACTCTCGGGGAGGGACCCGGGCCTTGGGCCCTATGAACAATTCCGACTGAATGGGGGCAAGCTCGTCCGGAATCGTTCCATGCACACGTCTCTCCTCAACACCCACCATCACAGCCACGACACCCCCCTCCCCCTGAGGAGTAGGGCCCTGGCTGAAGGTGACCAAATTCCTTCTTGTTCCTGGGACTTCCGGTGGCGTCATGGAGTATTAAGGCGCGGCATTGAGCTTCTCCCCCGTAAAAAATTGTAAAAAGCCGTTTTAAAGTCAGCACCGATTTAAAAAAAACTCACCGGAGTCGCCTGGTGTTGTGTAAGGGTGATATCATCAGAAGGTGACGTGAAAATCGGGGAGATTAATGGTGAAATCGGGAGTTTAAATGAGCAGAGATAATCGTTCAAGGGCGCCAGAGAAAAGCACTATCAGTCTTCAGCTCGAGAAAGTATTGGATACTCTGCAAACGACAGAAGAAGGTTCAGAAGAAGAAGAATATTACAGCCAAGGGTCTCTGCTTGAAATGGCAACAAAAGGAGACAAGAAGGAGGAGAAGGAGGTAAAGCGAATGCTTTTAGATATGACTGCTACAATCAACATTACACTGGAGAAGATGCAAAGTATGGAGTCTCATATGGAGAGTAACAAGCAGAGTATGAAGACTAGCATGGAGAGAATTTCTCAAAAAATTGATAATACTTGCAGTGAGTTAAAAGAACTGAAAAAGCAGTATAAGGAATTTGATAAGAGATTAAAATCAATACCGTGGGGATAATGTGCGAATATTTCGTGATTACTCTCCCGAGGTAGTCCAGAAAATGAGATTGTTTACAACGGCAAGACACACTTTGAGGGATGTCCCGGGAGTAAGATATGGAATTTACTTTCCCGGAAAAATGAAGGTATCTTATAACGGCGTAGAACGCTCATTTGCAGATCCCGGAAAAGCTTTAAAGTATGCAGAGGATATCGTTAAGAAAACACCGGGGCAAGCTGCCGACAAGGAAGAAGATTGAACTTTTTACAGAGTTTTGAACTGATTAAAATGGCCGAGCTACCCAGACAATTATACAGCTTATCTCGCTGGAATGTGTTATTCAGAGAGCTTGGTTATATTCAACCTTGGATGAAAAGCTCAAAGTTTAACCCCTTGGCACCTGCTTGTACGGTAGTTAACCCTTTGGTGCCTGATTGTATGATTGGTACGCTTGTATGGTAGTTATAGAATGGGATATTATGTAAGAATCCTGGGTGGATATATATGGGAAAGTTTAGATTAGATTAAGATTGGATAAATTGGAAGGACATATATACTTATATAATCGTGTATATGTTGTGTTCTATATTTGGGTTGGTTTTTTTACTCCTTGTGTCTCTTCCCGATAATTTTTTTTTCTCTCGGCTTTCACTGGCGCTGGTTTGATAAACTCATATAAGAAAAGACAAAATATGAAACGGTATGTAACTTTTTATGAGGCTTCACCAAGGGGGAGGAGCTCAATGTATAACAACATCACGGAGGTCTATACATTTTTTGCCATCATTGATGGCTATTCGTCTTTAAGGTATCTTTCCTTAGATACCTTAATAGCACCTTTTTTTTTTTAAGCACAATCAAGATTTTTATCTGTTTATTTTTTTTTAAAGTAATTGTATATCACATTTTTTCTTTCTTTTTCTAAGGCACTTTACAAGAAGGAGATGCAATATAAATCTAATAACCCGGGAAGACCACCCAACTCCTAAAATTCTGAGGTATTTGGTTGCACCATATGATTCAGGAATATTACCTTGATTTACAATGCAAGACGATAGACAAATAAAGAATGGAGGAATTACATTTTGTAGTTGGAATATAAGGGGTGCCAACGAACCAATTAAGAGGGGTAAAATTTTTGCCCAACTAAAATCGTTGAAAAGCGACATAATGTTTTTGCAGGAAACACACATGAAACAACAAACACAAATGAGATTAAAGGCGAATTGGATAGGCCAGACATACTACTCCTCATTTACTTCTAAATCTAGGGGTATGGCTATTCTTATTAGAAAAGGTATTCCTTTTAAATTAAAGAATACTATATCAGATAAAGAGGGAAGGTATATTATAGTTTCGGGAGAAATTTACGCAACCCCACTAACTTTGATAAATATTTATGCTCCGAATTTTGACAACCCCCAATTTTTTGATAAAATTATAGACATAATATCAGAGTTTAATTACCAAAATGTGATAATAGGGGGGGAATTTAACTGTGTTTTAGATTAATATCTAGATAAATCAGCAAAATAAAGGAAGAGTAATTTAAAATCTAAGACTAGCGAACTTCTAAATACATATATAAAAAATACTAATATAATAGATGTATGGAGATCTGTTAATCCAGTTGGAAGGGAATACTCGTTTTACTCTTCGGCACATAAAACTTATTCAAGAATTTATTATTTTTTAGTGGATATGAAATTAATGCCATATACAAACAACCCAACATACCACATTAGTAGGTTTAATACACATATTTCAAATGACGTGCAAGGCTATCAATATTTAAAACAACAAATGAAACTTTTTTTCGATACAAATGATACACCAGGTACTTCGCCTTCTTTATTATGGGAAACTTTTAAGGCATACAGAGCTATATCACTTTTAAATACAGATCAGAAAATTTTAGCAAAGATTTTAGCAAGAAGATTAAGCTAATATATTAGTAAATTGATAAACCCTGATCAAACGGGGTTTATACCTAAAAGATACTCATTTAATAATCTGAGACGTCTGTTTAATATAATGTACTCTCATAAAGTAGAGGAAGAAGATATATCAATTATTTCTTTGGATACAGAGAAAGCATTTGATCAGGTAGAGTGGCAATACTTATATAAAGTACTACAAAAATTAAATATGGGAGAGAATTTTATAACATGGGTAAAATTATTATATGATAAACCGATGGCAAGAATTTTAACTAATAACATGTTATCTCAAAAATTTCAACTATCAAGGGGTAATAGGCAGGGATGTGGATTATCACCCCTGCTATTTGCCCTTATGATAGAACCCCTGGCTGAAAGTATAAGAATTCATCCGAATATTAAGGGCTATAATACCAGGGACTCAAAGAATAAAATCTCATTATATGCAGACGATATACTTTTATATATTACAAAGTCACAAACGAGCATACCAAATTTATTAAATTTAATAGAGGAATTTGGGTCTTTTTCTGGATATAGAATAAACTGGAATAAAAGTGAAATCATGACATTAAAACCTCAAGAACCTACACACTTATTGAAGTTCCCCTTTAAAATCGCAACAGAAAAATTTAAATATTTGGGTATTCAGATTACTAGAAAATATAAAGCATTATTCAACGCTAATTTCATACCTTTATTAAATAAACTTAATACGCTGATTAAATTTTGGAAAACACTTCCCTTATCATTATTAGGTAGAATAAATGCAATAAAAATGATCTTCTTACCACAATTACTATACCTATTTCAGTCTATACCGGTATATATACCAAAATATATATTTTTAAATTAGACTCTAATATTACTAATTATATTTGGGACTATAGATCACATAGAATCACAAAAAAACACTTATGTAAACCAAAAGAGGTCGGGGGACTTTCACTTCCGAATTTTATGTATTATTACTGGGCAGTGCATACTAAGAATATGATTTATTGGTTGGATAGTTCTACCCAACAGACAGAATGGATAAAAATGGAGAAGGAGGATTGCCATCCTTGTAATATAGGAACGATCCTCTTCTCCCCAAAAAAACTGAATAACACAATATATAAGAAGAACCCAATTATATATGGTACAATAAGAATTTGGAAACAAATAAAATTATCTTTAAAATTAAGAAATCTATCATTGTTAATGCCAATAGCGAATAACCCTTTATTTAAACCATCTCTTATTGATAAGACATATAACCAATGGGAAAGTCTCGGAATTAGAAGGATCGGGGATATGTACGAAATGGGAAACCTACTATCATTCCAACAATTACAATTAAAATTTAAATTGAAAAACAACCAATATTTTAAATATCAGATTTGCGATTTCATGAAAAAATATATACAAGGATATCAAAAAATAACCTCTGAAGTATTGGAAGAAGCAATGAATATTGAAGCTGACTCACAAAAATTAATATCATATTTATATAATAGTATTCTAAATATAGACCTACCATCGACAGAGGTACTTAGAGAAGAGTGGGAACGGGAACTAATGATAAAAATCACGAAGGTTACATGGGAAAAATACTTTATATATATTCACAAATGTTCAATTAATGTAAGACATAATCTAATTCAATTTAAAATTGTACATAGATTATATTATTCAAAAACAAGATTGAACAAATTTTATCCAAATATATCCGCCACTTGTGATAAATGTCTAGCCCAAAATGCAACTATAACACACTCCTTAGTTTCCTGCATAAAACTTTATAGATTTTGGAATGATATTTTTGAAATATTTACAAAATTATTCAAGACAAGAATGGAACCTAATACTGAAATTATTATATTTGGCGTAATGGAAGATGGGAATAAATTGAACACATCTCAAAATCTATTCTTTAACTATGGTTTAATAATAGCAAAAAAATTAATACTTAAATTTTGGAAGGGTACATCAATACCAACGCTTAAAATGTGGATTGCAAGTATGTTGGACACCGCTCATCTTGAGGAAATGCGATTCCTCCTAATGGATAAATCAGACCAATTCATAACGAGTTGGTCTCCACTCATCGTTTTTTTGGAATCATATGGTGCAACACAATTGTAAAAAATAACTGATTCAGGACTGGACGAGGGTTGGTCAAGATTATAAATAATGATCTCCTTTTATAATTTTATTTTATTTTTTCTATTTTCTCTTTCTCAACTTTCTTCATTTACTCGTTTTCTTTCTTCACACACTATATATTTCACATCCTTCTATCCTTTACTATCTAACTTCTTTTTCTTATTCTAATCTTTTTTCAATGCAACAAAAAAAAAAGTTGTACATAAAATGTATTATGAAAATATATATTAGGCACTTTGGTGCCATATGATTGTGCTTACTTCTAATAAAATTAAAAAATTAAAAAAAATTAAAAAAACTTCAGAAAAAAACTCTTGTTCCTTAGATGCTGCCTGACAATGAGAATCCCTTAAATTTTCTGTTTTATTGTTAGAAATTCTCACCCCCTTCCATCAGGCAAAAGATATAGATGTGAAAATGTACACCACTAATTTCAGTCCTTGCTTTCTCCCTCCTTCCCCTCCCCCTTCCCAGCTCTCCCACAAACCTACTGTCTCCGCCTCTTCCTTTCTTCTTCCCCTCCCCCCCCCCCCCCCCCCCCTCCCCCCACCCACCAACAGCCTGAAAAAGGGTCTTGACCCGAAAAGTCCCCTTTTCCTGCTCACCATAGTTGCTGCCTCACTCGCTGAGTTTCTCCAGCATTTTTGTCTACCTTCCATTTTCCAGCATCTGCAGTTCCTTCTTAAACAATACTATGTTTACATATTCTGTTGTGTTCCACTGATTTTTCCAGCATCAGCAGTTCTTTCTTAAACACCAGATTCAGGAACTTCCCAGCTGTTATCAGGCAATTGAATCATCCTACCACAACCAGAGAGCAGTGGTTAGCACGCAACAAAAAAGCTTTTCCCTATCTACATGTGACAATAAACTATACAGTGGAATCTGAGAACCTGGGGGGAGGGGGGGGAATGACCGGATGGAAGTGACGGCTCTGGCAGGCTTGTATGGCCTGCTCTAGCTGGGACTGTGAATTGGCACCAAAAGCTAATGACATACACTCTGTGGGCTGCTTCTCAGTGGTCGACCCAAAGACATACAGGTTTGTAGGTTAATTGCCTTCTGTAAATTGTCCCCAGAAATCAAGATTTCTTTTACTTCAGGTAACCCTACGCATTCCCTCTCTCTCTCCATCCCTTCCCCACCCGAGTCGCACCAGCTTCAAAGTCGTCTTGTTGCGTCTCATTGACTGTAACTCGTTTTCACCTAGCTCACACTCTGTTTCCTTTATCATTATTACTTTATTGCATTTCTTTCATTCATTTGTTGTATATCTCTCTACATCACCGTCTATATCTCTCGTTTCCCTCTCCCCTGACTGATGAAGGGTCTCGACCCGAAAAACGTCACCTATTCCTTTTCTCCAGAGATGGAGAAGCCTGTCTGACCCATTGAATTACTCCAACTTTTTGTGAAATCTTAGTTTCAACTAGCATCTGCAGATCCATCCTCCACAGTGGGGGTGTTGCGATGCTTTAGGTGCTTAACCAGGGCTGTACTTGTGCACGGCAATAATCTTACCATCCTGTATACAAGAAAAAGTACCTCAATGTTCCTTGGAACACATTATTATAATAAAGGAACCATTGAGCTATTTAAGTTTACTGAAGATCTTCTGTGGCAATTTCTTTATTTAATCATTTGTTTTTTTACAATTTAGTTTAATTTAACTTATTTAGTTTCGAGATACAACGCGGAAACAGGCCCTGCGGCCCACCGGGTCCGAACCGACCAGCGATCCCCGCACACTGACACTATCTTACACACACTAGGGACAATTGCACACATACACCAAGCCAATTAATCCACAAACCTGGAGTGTGGGAGGAAACCGAAGATTTCGGGAGAAAAGCCCATGCAGGTCACGGGGAGAATGTACAAACTCCGTACAGACAGCACCTGTAGTCAGGATCAAACCCAGGTCTCCAGCACTGCAAGCGCTGTAAGGCAGCGACTCTACCACCGTGGCCACCCTAAATAGTTATAAATCAAATTTGTGTTCCAAGTTTCTCTTCAGAATATTTCTAGGAATTACCTCATCTGGATATTACCTGGATGAGATTATTATCTGAACCAGATGACACTTGTAACCATAAATTTTACTTCGGAGTCACGTGAGTGACTATGTGAGGAGCCCGCTCAGCACGCATGCGCGGCATTACGCCAGCAGTGCAACAGCGGCCGCATCGGGAGTCAGGCGCTCCCGCTACAGGGTGAAAGAACGGACCGTCAGGTAAGCTCTGAGGTCGGGTTTTCTTTCACAGGGAGCCTTCTGCTTTTCAGGCAGAGAAGAAAGGCTCTTGGACAAACCTGTCCCCCGCTCGACTCCACGGAGGAGCGTCCCATCTGGGGGGGGGCAGCAACAAGGCGGTAGGACCGCTTACCCGGCGCTCCGCTATTCCCCAACACCGTGCCGAGCCCAGCCCGCTAGCGCCTGAGCAGCGGGCTGGAATTAAAGCCACGGAAGAGGCGTCCGGCCGGTGGCTTCCGACATGTCAGACGGGGACGTCTCTACACCCGCACGGGGGGAAAGACAGCCGCCTGAGCCGCATGGAGCGGCTCCTGGAGCAGGAGCTCCAGCGGGACGCGCTTCGTGAGGGGCGCTCTCGCAGGGGGAGTTCAGGCACTCCCTCCACAGTGTCTTGTGCACTGTCCATTGCTTCCTCCTTACCCGAGGGTAGCTTTGGTGACCAGGACAGGGCTGGTCAAGAAGAGGGGACGATGGCTGAAGATCTCGGGAGTATGCAAGGGGTGCAGGAACAGGAAGAGCTGCTAGGTGTGGTGGACCGCTACGTGGCAACCCCACGTGCAGGAGGCCGTTAAAAGCCTGACGTCAGCCATCACATAGTTTGCTCGTTCCGTGGACAAATACGGAGATGACCACAACCTTCGTAAACAAATCATAAGACCTGCCATAAAATCCTAAATTTGCGGGGTTGTGCATACCCCAGCCACTGAGCCAGACCCACTGCTCTTTGGCAAAAACCTCACAAAGCATATGAAGGATATGGAAGAGGCCCTAAAAAACTTTCGGTCTCATGAGGGCAGGCCCGGGACGAGCAAACCAAAAACAATAATTCCTAAGCAGCAGCACCCCATCGCGTCCATCAGTCGACGTCTACCATATGGGACTGGTGAAAGCTCGGGGTCCGCATTCTATCCCCAGAAGTCTTCTTTAGACCAGGGCCCAGAGCGGACCCCATGGAAAATGCGCCACCCCCCAACATCACCGCCACGTCAGACAACGTGCAACACTCGTTGGACCGGCAGGAAACAGAAGTATACCCATAACCATGGAGGTAGGTGGGTCTGGTTCCTACCAGCGTATAGAGAATAGTGGCTTAATACTAACAGGGGGGAGATTACACCTGTTTAAAGAAGCACGGGAGTCTACCACGAGTGATCAGTATATACTCAATCGCATTAGTCGATACAAATACAATTCATACTAGAAAAATTGCCACCAGTTCAACATTCACCCCAGAGGGTATTTTCCCCTCTCCGTTAAAGAAACTAGAGGGACAAGCTGAACTGGTGAGACTAATTACAAAGGGTATCATGGGAAAACATGAACCCTTGGAATTCGTATCAAATATATTCACTAAACCCAAAAAAGATGGTGGATGTCGCATCATCATTGACTTAACTTCACTAAATATGTTTGTTAAGTATATACATTTCAAAATGGAAACGGTTGTTACTGCCAAACAACTAATTTCCAAAGGATACTTCATGGCAAGCATTGATCTTAAAGATGTTTACTATTTAGTACCATTCACAAGGATCACCGCAGATACCTGAAATTTACCTGGATGGGGCAGCTATAGCAGTTTAAAGGGTTACCCAATGGGTTCACATCAGCCCAAGATTGTTCACCAAGATACTAAAACCAGCTCTGGCAATATTCAGAAGACAAAAACATATTGTCATGGCATTTCTTGATGATATCTTAAATGGTAGGCAAGACCATGGAATTGACTATGTTAGCTGTATCAGCTACCAAACTGTTATTCAAAACCCTGGGATTGTCTTACATCCAGATAAATCTAAGTTGAAGCCATCCACAATCATGGACTACTTGGGCTTCACAATTAATTCAGTCTACGTGACTGTAACATTGCCAAGAGACAAAATAGTTGAATTGGCACAATCATGCAACAATTTAATGGTCAACGAACTACCAACTATTCGACAAGTAACAGAGTAATTGGGAAAATGGTAGCAGCATTTCCGGCTACATAATTCGGACCTTTGCACTGTCAAAACTTACAAAGAACAAAGGTACAGGCACCAAAAACGACATACAGGTCATTATGATCATGTCATGAAGTTACCCACCGAAGCAATATCAGAACTACAGTGGTGGGCAAAAAAACGTTTGGCATAGTTTTCAGCCCTATTATCATCACTAACCCTACGTTAGTTATCCAAACAGATGCCAGTGCTCAAGGCTGGGGAGCAACTAACTCTATATCCAGCACAGGTAATAGATGGACTAACCCAGAGTCATCATTGCCACTTACACTGGGCATTAATTATCTAGAGATGTTGGGTGATTTTTATGGTTTAAAGCATATGCACAAATATGCATCACTTGCATGTACGGTTACAAATAGACAATACTATGGTGGTGGCCTACATTAACCATATGGGCGGCATAAAATCGGTATCATGTGACAAGTTGGTCAACACAATTTGGCAATGGTGTGTCGAAAGACATATTTGGCTATCAGCAACTTACCTGCCAGGTAAGCTAAATACAGTGGCAGACACCAGGTCACGTAAATTTAATGACAACATCGAATGGATGTTAAAACCCAAAAAAAAATTGCAAAATTTATCAAGCAATATGGCACGCCAGATATCGATTTATTTGCATCAAGGCTAAATCACCAGGTACCTATGTATGTCGCTTGGGAACCAGACCCTGAGGCAGCAGCGGTAGATGCATTCGCGCTGGATTTGGGAAATTCTTCTTCTATGCATTTCCTCCTTTCTGCCTCATCAGTCGGGGACTACGCACAATACAAATGGACTCTGCTTCAGGTATTTTGATAGTACCCGACTGGCCTACGCAGCCATGGTTCCCAATACTCCATGACATGGTTGTTGAAACTCCGATGGTATTCTCCAGTGACCCAGAGTTATTAACACCCACTGTCGGGCACAAGCCACCCGTGCCATGAAAAAAAAACAAAACAAAAAAAACTCCTGGGTTGCAGAATCTGCACAAACCACTTCTGGGACTGGGATTATCAGAACAAACCGTCGACACCATGTCAGCATCCCTCCGAATATCCACTAAAAAACAGCACTTGTCCAGCATCAAAAAATGGGAGAAGTACTGCTTGGATACAGGGATCACCTAATCAACCGCTACAGTTACCAACGTGCTGGAATTCCTGGCGAACCTTCACCACGATGAAGGACTCAGCTACAGAGCCATCAACACAGCTAGAAGTGCCCTGCCTGTCTATTTAAAACCAACTCCAGGACAACAGGCCATGGGGTCCCACTCGCTGGTGGTCAAACTAATCAAGGGTATTTATAACTCTAACCCCCTAGACCAAGGTACACCCATACATGGGATGTCAGTGTGGTCCTGACATACCTCAGGGGATGGCCACCAGCCAGATCCCTCAACCTGGAACAATCTATGCTCAAAACACTCATGTTGATGGCACTTGTATCTGCACAGAGGGTCCAGTCACTACACCTATTGCGACTGGACAGCATGCTCACAGCTCCAGACCAGATCTCTGTCGTTATCCAGGGAATGATCAAACAGAGCAGACCAGGAACACCTAATCCAGTCGTGGAATTCCGGTCTTACCCGCCAGAACCATGGTTATGTGCCATAACCCACCTACTATCCTACATAGACACAACCAAAAATATTCGAGGGAGATGAAAAGCCTTGTGGGTCAATCATAAAAAACCTTATGGTCGGGTGACGAGCCAAACCATTTCGAGATGGCTCAAGCAGGTGCTAAAAGCTGCTGGGATAAACACTAACATGTACAAATCTCACTCCACCAGGGCAGCATCCACATCGACAGCCAAAAGAATGGACGTGCCTACAGACCACATCCTGGCTACAGCAGGATGGTGGGGGAAAGACCGTTCAGAAATTTTATAATAAGCCGTTGGCAAAACCTGCTTTATTTGCAGAAATTTTTTTTTTTACAGACTGCAAATATTTAATTTAAGCCCAGGGGAGCAATTTAATTTATTTGTTGTTATTGTTAAAAAATACCATTGTGTTTTTCTACAAACAGATTCATTGGTTGATTACGATAACACACTTCCTCCCTCAAGGACTTCGGCAGTGCGTGAAGTAATACCTGTTACACGGTTTGAAATCACAGAGCTTTGAAGTCTTCACGTAGTCACTCACGTGACTCCGAAGTAAAATAGTAAGATTAAACGAGAACTTACCAGTTTGAAGTTTGATCTGTATTTTATGAGGAGTTACGATGAGGGATTACGTGCCCTCCGCTCCCACCCTCAATAATATGGGTTCAACTGATAAACTGATGTCTCCTTTTCTTTACTATGTTTACTTCAATAACTGTGTCTATCTGTGATTCCACACCGCTGCTTTGAAGTATGCCGCGCATGCGTGCTGAGCGGGCTCTTCACGTAATCCCTCATCGTAACTCCTCATAAAATACAGATCAAACTTCAAACTGGTAAGTTCTCGTTTAATCTTACTAATAAAATGCATTGCAAACATAAAAAAATCACCACCTGAATGAATCCACTCTGCCTCTATCTGCATGGAAGACAGGTCTTGTCTGATGGTTTTTCCTGTTTCTTCTAGTCTGTAAATGCACAATAAGTGACCTTGAGGAAAAGCATGCGGCAATTTTATATGCAAACCTTATCCTCTCACGTGTCGCAATCTAGCTAAGAACAGATGTTAAACTGTTGCTGCAGAACATTCCATCTGCTGAAAAAGAAAGATATCGAACAGTCCTGCGAGCTATAGCTTAGTTGTGTGTTTTGAGTATTTGCAGGGGAGATTTGTGCGAGATACAAATGCAGATAAATTACTCATACATCAAACAATACAGTCGCCCAAATTACACACACATTCTACACGGGCAGAGGCAGAGTTGCTGCCTCACAGCGCCAGTAGGCCCGGATGCTTGTCTGTACGGAGTTTGTACGTTCTCCCAGTGACCACGTGGGTTTTCTCAGAGATCTTAGCTTTCCCCCTACATTCCAAAAACGTACAAGTTTGTGGGCTAATTGGCTTGGTATAAGTGTAAATTGTCCCTGGTGTGTGTCGGATCATGTTAATGTGCGGGGATCACTGGTCAGTGCAGACTCGGTAGGCCGAAGGGTCTGTTTCCGCGTTGTATCTCTAAACTAAACATTTTCCTTGAACATCGTCCCCTTTGATCTTTCGTTTTCACACCTTCTATATCTCGAAGTCTCCCTCTCGCTTGACTCTGACTGGAGAAGGGTCTTGACCCAAAAGGTCACCCATTCCTTCTCTCCAGCAATGCTACCCGTTCATCCTGCTGAGTTACTCCAGCATTTTGTGTCTATCTTCACCAAATTGCGCATCCTATCAGAATTCACGAGTGCTTTATGAAAGCAATAGTTGGTTTAACGTAATAATAGGTGGACAAAGGCGA
The DNA here is from genome assembly GCF_010909765.2 of Amblyraja radiata. Lineage (NCBI taxonomy): Eukaryota > Metazoa > Chordata > Chondrichthyes > Rajiformes > Rajidae > Amblyraja > Amblyraja radiata. Next base: position 46,371,949 of record NC_045970.1, on the reverse strand, counting down.
TGGGGGGGGTTGACTGGAAGATAGTTGGAACAAAGGCCAGAGATAAGAACAACAGGTTTGCGACAGGTATGAAGAGTTACGTATTGTGAAGTGAGAGGGAGGATAGTTGCGAGGGGTGGGGAGGGGAGAAATAGGTGTGAGTCTAGGTAGGGGCATAGTGGTAGAAAGGGGGAGGGAAGAGAGAGGGGGGGCAGGGGAGGTGGAAAAAAGGGGAGGAAGTGGGGGCATAGCTGGAGGTTACCTAATATTGGAGAATTCAACGTTCATACTGTTGGGTTGTCAGCTACCCAAGCAGCATATAAGGTGCTGTTCCTCCAGCGTGCGTGTGGCCTCACTCAAGCAGTGGTAGAATCACTGACCTTTCCATCAAAGGCAGATGGATTAATAAAAGTGGCCACTGACACCTGATAACAAAAACCAGGAATCTAGCATATATTGGTGGACATTGACTTCCCATCCCGTGGCCTGCAGGGGGTGGAAGATGCAGAGACGTCTCATGCTCATTCCCTGCGGCCGAACGCAAGTCCCACTTGTTCCACGAACACCGGAGGGACCGGGGGGATGGAGCCGGCGGCGAAGCACGGGATGGGCTTTGTCGGTCGGAGAGGGGGCCAGGGTTCCGGCCTACCCCGCCCTCGAGGCCGGCTGCAGGTGGGGCCCCCGGTGCTCAATGGTGGATGGGAGCAAGGAGAGGGAAGGAATAATATTTTGTCATATTTCTTCATTATTGGCAAAGATCTTTGTGCAGGCGCTTCTGATCAACGTTAGCTATTCAGTAATTCCGTGCGAACAGTGCGAAGAGAGCTGTGATGTTAAACAGCAGAATGTTGAAGCATGGGTGCGCAGATGCTGGTCCATGCACAGAAGGTCACAAAGTGCTGGTGACTAACAGATCAGGCAGCATCTTTGGAGAACATGGATAGGTGATGTTTCAGGTTGAGACGTTGCTTCAGACTGATTGTAGCTGGGGGTGGTGGGGGGGGGGGGGAAGAAAGAAGAAAACTGGAAAAGGGGAGGGGAAGGACAAAGTGTGGCAAGTTAATAGATGGACGTAGGCGAGGGGAGGTACAGACAGACAGACTCAAACACGTCCAAGGAAGACGACGGTTGGAGGCCCGACCGCAGCCTGGGGCTCTCCTGGATCGGGCACCGCTCATAGGAACCACAGCACGGACTGTGCTTTGAAAATGTGCCAAAACATGGCGTCTCTTGCATGCGGGGCTCAGCGAACTATTTCTGTACACTTTGCTAATCGGGGATGTGCTTAGGTATGGCAACACTTCACTGGACTGTATGTAAGTAAAGAATTTCACTGTGCTTTTTCACCTGTGATAATGAAAGCACCGTTGAACCAAATTAATCTATTCCATTATGTAGGAAGGAACTGCAGATGCTGGTTTTAAACTGAAGATAGATACAAAAAGCTGGAGTGGGACAGTGGGACAGGCAGCTTCTCTGGAGAGAAGGAATGGGTGATGTTTCGGGGTGGAGAAGTCACCCGGTCTGAAGAAGGGTCTCGATCCAAAACGTCACCCACTCCTTCTCTCCAGAGACGCTGCCTGTCCTGCTGAGTTACTCCAGCTTTTTCTGTCTATCTTTGAATCTATTCCATCGCCATCTTCAGCATGGAAAACCTGCCCATTAGTACGACTGCTCTTTTAGTTAGCCGTAGAGGCAAAATAACATTCCCTCTGTGCTAGGAACCATGCTTTGTAAGCATGCAGGTGCAGCAGGCAGTGAACAAAGCAAATGGCATGTTGACCTTTATAACAAGAGGAGTTGAGCATAGGAGCAAAGAGGTCGTTCTGTAGTTGTACAGGGCCCTAGTGAGACCACACCTGGAGTATCGTGTGCAGTTTTGGTCTCCAAATTTGAGGAAGGACATTATTGCTACTGAGTAGGGAGTGCAGGTAGGTTTACAAGGTTAATTCTCGGGATGGCGGGACTGTCATATGCTGAGAGAATGGAGCAGCTGGGCTTGTACACTCTGGAATTTAGAAGGATGCGAGGAATTCTTATTGATCCATATAAGATTATTCAAGGTATGGACACTCTAGAGGCAGGAAACATGTTCCCGATGTTGGGGGAGTCCAGAACCAGGGGCCACAGTTTAAGAAGAAGGGGTAAGCCATTTAGAACGGAGATGAGGAAACACTTTTTCTCACAGGGAGTTGTGAATCTGTGGAATTCTCTGCATCAAAGGGCAATGGAGGCCAGTTCTCTGGATACTTCCAAGAGAGAGCCAGATAGGGCTCTTAAAGATGGCAGAGTCAGGGGATATGGGGAGAAGATAGGAGCGGGGTACTGATTGGGGATGATCAGCCATGATCACATTGAATGGCGGTGCTGGCTCGAAGGGCCGAATGGCCTACTCCTGCACCTATTGTCGATCATCTATTTATGATTAATTGTAGTAGGTCTTTATTCCTTGGAGCGCAGAAGGTTAAGGGGGGACTTGATAGAGGTCTTTAAAATGATGAGAGGGATAGACAGAGTTGATGTGGATAAGCTTTTCCCATTGAGAGTAGGGAAGATTCAAACAAGAGGACATGACTTGAGAATTAAGGGACAGAAGTTTAGGGGTAACATTAGGGGGAACTTCTTTACTCAGAGAGTGGTAGCTGTGTGGAATGAGCTTCCAGTGGAAGTGGTGGAGGCAGGTTCGATTTTATCATTTAAAAATAAATTCGATAGGTATATGGACGGGAAAGGAATGGAGGGTTATGGTCTGAGTGCAGGTAGATGGGACTAGGGGGGGGAAAAAAAAGTGTTCGGCACGGACTTGAAGGGCCGAGATGGCCTATTTCCGTACTGTAATTATTATATGGTAAAGGAACAGCGCTTTTCATATAGAGGCACAAATTGCTGGAGTAACTCAGCGGGTCAGGCAGCATCTCTGGGAAAAGGAACAGGTGATGTTTTGAGTCAAAACCCTTCTTCAGACTGAGAGTCTGGGGAGAGGATAGGTGAAGTTTCGACCCCAAACATCACCTATTCCTTTTCTCCAGAGATGATGGCTGACCCGCTGAGTTGCTCCAGCATTTTGTGCCTATTTCTAGCTTTTCCTACGTTGTTCACTTAACTGCTCTGATTCCATTCAAAAGCAGGAGGCTGCAAATGAAGAAAGCAAAGGTCTGGTAATCGACAGCACAGTGCTGTAACATATGCTGTGTTTCAGCAAGGAACCCCACTAGGAATACACGGCTGGCTAATTCATCTTGTTTCTTCAACAAGCAAATGACAGGGTTGTCTAGTCCAGGAAGAGAGGCAAGTTTTACGCGCTGAGGTTGGAACAATATTTTCTTTCCAAAGACTTGCAGCTGTTTCACAGCTTCTCATGCATACACACTCCAACTTTGCACACGCAGAAGCTGTGAGCCATCACCTGGAGCCTTGCATATGCACATTTTCAAATGTTTTCACAAATAAAATCACAGCAAGCACGGCCCAGCAGACTGGTTGGTCTATGTCCAGCGGTGGGACAGCCCGTTAAAATGCTCCAGAAATGGCAACACGTGCCGATCTGTTTAATGCAATGAGGATAGACACAAAGCTGGAGTAAAAAGCGGCACGGTGGCACAGCAGTAGAGTTGCTGCCTTGCAGTGAATGCAGTGCCGGAGACCCGGGTTGTCTGTGCGGAGTTTTACGCTCTCCCCGTGACCAGCGTGGGTTTTCTCCGAGATCTTCGGTTTCCTCCCACACTCCAAAGATGTACAGGTCTGTAGGTGAATAGGCTTGGTAAATGTAAAATAAAAAATTGTCCCAAGCGGGTGTAGTATAGTGTTAATACGCGGGGATCGCTGGTCGGTGCGGTCCTGGTGGGCCAAAGAGCCTGTTTCCGCGCTGTATCTCTACCCTGAACTAAACTAATCTCAGCGGGACAGGCAGCATCTCTGGAGAGAAGGAATGGGTGACGTTTTGGGATCGAGACCCTTCTTCAGATGCAATGAGGGATGGGCAACAAATGCTGACCATGCTGGAATGCCCACAGCCTTCAAAATGAATCAATAAAGAACGACAGATAGTTCTGAGTTAGGTGGTTGTCTATCACCCCACAGCTCTTCTTTAGAAGAACTCAAAGCAACAACACTGTATGACCAGGTGACAGTTAACATTGGGCGACACAGTGGTGCGGCGGGTAGTGCTACTGCCTCACAGCCCCAGAGGACCTGGTTCGATCCTGACCCAATGGTGTGCTCTGTATGGAGCTTGTACCTGTTCTCCCTGTTCATTCGTTCATAAGTGATGGGAACGGAATTAGGTAATTTGGCCCATCAAGTCTTCTCGAGCTGCAGTAGAGCTGATGAAGGTGTACAAAATCATGGAGAGCATAAACAGGCAGTAAGAAACTCTTCCCCAGAGCAGAGGTACAAAACCCAAATGGCATAGAATTAAAATTAGAGATTATAAATTTTTATTTTAAAGATTATAAAATTTCAAAAAGGATCAGAGGCAGAATTTCTTCACCCAGAGGATTGCTGGGATCTTGAATGTACTGCCTGAGTGGATGGTCATAGAGTCATAGAGTGATACAGTGAAACAGTGTGGAAACAGGCCCTTCGGCCCAACTTGCTCACACAAGTCCTAGCTACACGAGTCCCCCCCTGCCTGCACTTAGTCCATATCTCTCCAAACTTGGCCCAGCATGGTGAAGGCAGAGATTCTCACAACACTTCAGCACCAAGACAATTTCTTGAATCACCAAGGTATATAATGCTGCTGTTTACGTGCTAGAAACTGGGAATAAAGTAGGTGGCTATTGCATACATGGCGAGCTGAAGAGCCTGATTCTGTGCTGAATAACTAATATACTGGCTACAACACCAAATATTTGTGCGCTAGAATCTCTGAACGATACGCTCCATACAAACACAATGCTGGAATCTATCAATAATCCAGAAAACGTTGCAGGCTTTCCTGCCTTATAGCACCAGAAACCCAGGTTCGATCCCAACTATGGGTGTTTTCTGTATGGTGTTAGTATGTTCTCCCTGTGCTCCAGCTTCCTCACACACTCCAAAGACGTATATGTTTGTAGGTTAACTGGTTTCTGTAAAGTGTGTTGGATAGAACTAGTGCCTGGATGATTGCTGGACTGCATGGACCTAGTGGGCCGAAGGGCCTGTTTTCATGCTGCATCTCTAAACTAAAGAAGACAAAATTGCAATTGGGCCAATTACCTCCCTGTCAAGCTTCTCCCAATTTGCAGCAAAATGTTGTTCGGTGTTTTGGAATGTACTGTGAACTGATAGTGAAAAATAACATAAATGATCATACTCAATTCTGTGTCCCATCTGGATCACTTATCGTGTATCTGCATGCTGTGGATGACTCGATTGTAATGATGTCATTGTCTTTCCGCTGACTGGTCAGCACGCAACAAAAGCTTTTCACTGTGCACGTGACACTGAACTAAAACTGAAATCGCACTGATCACTTTTGCGTGCAATTTTGATTGAAAAAGAAATAAAACATCTCGACCCCAGGGACTCCAGTTAGTGCTGTTGACTGCCTTTGAGAAAGAAAAAAAAAGTCCTAGAAAAATGAATGCTAATCAAAGCAATCTGACGTAACACAGAGGAAGTCAGAAGTGGTCGGCAGTGGTCAATTATCTAAGTTAGCATGACAGGGCAGGCATTTCTCAGATTAATGAGATATTTCTCTCTCCATCAGATGAGATGAGGTTAGTGATCTTCCTGGACGTTGTAGGGGTGTCCTAGAAACATAGGAATTAGGTGCAGGAGTAGGCCATTCGGTCCTTCGAGCCTGCACCGCCATTCAATACCATAATTGCTGATCATCCAAAATCAGTACCCCGTTCCTGCTTTTTCCTCATATCCCTTGATTCCTTTAGCCCTAAGAGCTAAATCTAACTCTCTCTTGAATACATCCAGTGAATTGGCCTCCACAGCCTTCTGTGACAGAGAATTCCACAGATTCCACAACTCTCTGGGAGAAAAAGCTTTTCCTCATCTCAGGCCTAAATGGCCTCCCCCTTATTCTTGAACTATGACTCCTGGTTCGGGACTCCCCTAACATGGGGAACATTTTTCCTACATCTAGCCTGTCCAATCCCTTTAAGAATTTTATATCAATATAATTAAAACTCAAATCTTGATCACTTCCTGTTTGCACTGCATATTGATTTTAGGAAAAAAGCTACCACTTACGGCTGTGATTTTTGGCCATCTTACTCAGAGTCCCCCTCCGCTGCGCAGGACAAGAGGATTTTTCCCATCGATGAAAAATAAAAGACTTGAGTTTGGTGGCCTTGTACCCTGCATGAAACGGTATGAAACTGCACTTGAATTTGGTGGCCTTGCACCCTGCATGAAACGGTATGAAACTGCACTTGAATTTGGTGGCCTTGCACCCTGCATGAAACGGTATGAAACTGCACTTGAATTTGGTGGCCTTGCACCCTACTTGAAATGGAATTTCAAGGAATAGCCGTGAGTCAACTGCCAGCCCACCAGCCGTGAGTGAGTCAACTGCCAGCACACCAGGCTTAAGTGGCTGAGCCGCCAGCCCAAGAATCCATTCTGCCCACAATGTCCATACTAGCCTTCTGGAAACCAGTCCCTTCAGCCCACAACTCCCATACTAGCACTCCTGAAAGCCCCCCCCATCGGCCACCATTATTGGAATTGGTGGAAAGGTGGAATATTGCGTTGGGGGACCAGCCCTCCCGTGTGAAACTGGGACCCAATGGGTCCCACTTAGTCTAGTGCTTCTATAAGAATGGAGGGCACCATTTGTTCTGAATGTGGATAAGAAGGATTGGCAGCCACCCACAATCGTAAGACCACGCTAGCCTTCTGCAAACACCAACATATATTGCATCAATGAACCAACTTTATTGCTTAGTCAGACAGCCATAAAGAAGAAAACATTTTCCCCAACAGGACTGAAAACTTGACAGATTTTAAAATCTAGTAAATTGCTTTGATTTGCAATTCTTATCCTTACGAAGCTATGGAACTTATACGTCTTTGGAGTGTGGCAGGAAATTACTGAAGGGCTAAAAATAAAGTTATTACAAGCAGGCAATGGAGCAGCTGCACTTTCTGTAAAGTAGTGGACTAAATTAAAGAATGAGAGAGGAGAAATATAGTTTATTTTGATAAGTTTCAGAGCACTTTCCTTTATAAAGCTTATATGAATCTCTGTGGAAGCTCCACCTTTTCATCGTTCTTGTACTAAAATGTTAAGAATGTTCAATCAATGTGGCATCATTTTACTTTACATTTTGCAGTCACTTAGTTGAAGGGAACCTGAAGGGCAGCACTGTGGCATTGTGGCAGTGCCAGAGACCAGGGTTCAATCCTGAATACGGGTGCTTGTCTGTACGGAGTTTGTACGTTCTCCCCGTGACCTGCTGGGGTTTTCTCAGAGATCTTCGGTTTCCTCCCACACTCCAAAGACTTGCAGGCCAAGTCAATGGATATTTTTAAAGCAAAGATGGATAGATTCTTGATTAGTACGGGTGTCAGGGGCGACGGGGAAAAGGCAGGAGAACAGGGTTAGGAGTGAGCGATAGATCAGCCATGTTTGAATGGCAGAGTAGATTTGATAGGCTAAATGGCCTAATTCTACTCCTATCACTTATGACTTTATGAGGAGTTGGCGGCCTTGTCTGGAGACTGAGTTTTGAGAGCTCCACCGTGGGGAGCCTACGGGACTTTAACATCTTGGAGTCCCGCGGTCCCTTTGCCAGGGATCGACCTTGGAGCTCCAACCGTGGGTGCTTACGGACTTAACATCACAGAGCACGTGGTCTCTCATCAGAGACCGACTTCGGGGAACTCCAAGCCGCATGATCTACGATCGCCCCAACACGGGTGCTTCGACCGCTGGCCGTGGGAGCTTCGATCGCCCCAACGGATGGTTCGACTGCCCCGACCGCGGGAGAATAAAGAGGAAGAAAATTGGACTTTTTATGCCTTGCATCACAGTGAGGAATGTGGGGAATCCGCTGTGGTGGGTGTTTATGTTAAATTTTATGTAGTTGGGGGTCTTGTTGCTTTTTTCTTCGTATTGCTGTATGGTCATTTGCATATCACTGTACCTTAATTGATGCATTTGACAATAAAAGACCTTTGAAACCTTAAATATTTCAGCTCCACACTTGTTGCCTGACCTGCAGAGTAGTTCCAGCAGATAGACACAAAATGCTGGAGTAACTCACCGGGACAGGCAGCATCTCTGGAGAGAGGGAATTTCGGGTCAAGACACTTCTTCAGACTGAAGTTCCAACATCACTAATGTCCATAGAAATGTGCAGCACACAAACAGGCCCTTCAGCCCACAACGTCTGTGCCGAGACCAACTCTTATCTGCATGCACATAATCGATATCCTTCCATTCCCTGCATATCCATAAGCCTATCCAAAAGTCCCCTAAACGGCACTATCGTATCTGCCCCAACTATCATCCTCGGCAGTGCGTTTCAGACACAATCCCCTGTGAAAAGAACTTGCCCCGCACATCTCCAGTAAATATCCTCTGCAACCTTTCCAAAGTCTCCACATCCTTCCTGTAATGTCGTGACCAAAACCCTATGCCATACTTTTGATCACTCTATCTACCTCTGTTACGACTTTCATGGAGTTATGGACTTGGACTTCAAGGTCCCTCCACACGTCAATGCTGGTATGTACTTTTCCCCCTTACATTTGACCTCCGAGTTCAACACGGTGCTGGTCACGTTGGCGCAGCGATAGAGTTGCTGTCTTACAGCGAATGCAGCGCCAGAGACCCGGGTTCGATCCCGACTATGGGTGCTGCCTGTACGGAGTTTGTACATTCTCCCCGTCCCGGTGGGTTTTCTCCGAGATCTTCAGTTTCCTCCCACACTCCAAAGACGTACAGGTTTGTAGGCTAATTGGATTAGTAAATGTAAAAATTGTCCCTCGTGGGTGCAGGGTAGTGTTAATGTGCGGAGATCGCTGGTCGGCACAGACCCGGTGGGCCGAAGGGCCTGTTTCCGCGCTGTATCTCTCAACTAAACTAACACCTTCAAAGCTGCTCAGATTAAACTCCATCTGCCAGCCTATTCTCTTTCACTTTCTATTTACACTTCCAAATGAGTTCCAGCGGATTCATTGGAGAGCTGCAACATTCTAGAGTTATGACTAGCGCAATATAAAATGCAAGATTTTCTTGAGCAGCCCCTTGTGAATGGAAAGTTTATCTTACCTTTCATTTTGCTGATTTTCCTGCTACATCATTAACACTTTGGCAACGAGATGAACAGACATTTTTGACTAGTGCACCCATTACACTAATGGTGACTCAGATAGAGCCAAAAGCCTATATTCTCCGAGGCTCGTCTCATACAAGGATGCTTTCATTTGCAACCTTCGGTCTGAAGCAATTTTCATGAGAACATGCAGTACCCATAATAGAGCAATTCAAAGATATTTCCTACTATGAAGCCTGCATTGTGTCCAACAGCCTCGGGGCCTGAAATACTGTTGGGAGATTTTCTGGCTCCTCGTCTAAAGGAAGAAACTCGGTGTACCTGCAACTTGATAACAAATTCCCGAAAGGACATTCAATTTTTAATGGAGGAAGAGCTGCATAAATTAGAGGAAAGGGAAGGGAGACGGTGCCTTACAAACACGTCGCCAACCTCTCCAAAGGACTGCACAGATCTAATGAGGGATTTGGTGAGAAGAGAGGGCTCTGCCTGCGGCAATAGTGATGCTGTTCCAGCTCCTATCTGATAGCATACTGTTCAGATCATCTGCTTCAGCAGGTCTACGCTGTGTTGTGAAAGACCAACAGCAGCAAGATTTTTAATGCCACCAATAGATGAGTTTAGTTTAGTTTATACAGAGATACCAGAGATCAGAGACACAGCACGGAAACAGGCACTTCGGCCCGCGCCGACCAGCGATCCCCGCACATTAACACTATCCTACACACACTCGGGACAATTTTTACATTTACCAAGCCAATTTACCTACATTTACCAATGTACGTCTTTGGAGTGCGGGGGGAAACCGAAGATCTCGGAGAAAACCCCCGCGTTCATGGGGCGAACGTACAAACTCCATAAAGACAGCACCCGTAGTCGGGATTGAACCCGGGTCTCCGGCTCTGCAAGCGCTGTAAGGCAGTAACTCTACCTCTGCGCCACTGTGCCCCCCCAATGTGGCACCACTCTCTGTCTGAAGAATGGTCTCGACCTGGAACATCACCCATTCTTTCTATCCAGAGATGCTGCCTGAGTTACTCCAGCATTTTGTGCCGAACTTGGATTTGCACTTGTGCCAGCATTTGGAAGGTTACCGAGACCATGTTCACCAAATGGCACCTCCTTTCAATCGAATAAAAACTGCTCTAAATATGGACCGTTGAAAGCTGATGAATCACATTAAGGGGTTTAATGAAGTTTGCAAACTTTTGTGTGGAATTATAAAACTCCCTCTTCGCCCCTCTCCTGTCAGGCAAAAGGTATAGAAGTGTAAAAAAATGCACACTACCAGATTCAGGGACAGTTTCTTTGCAGCTGTTATCAGGCATCCGACCACAACCAGAGAGCAGTGCTGAACTACTATCTACCTCTTTGGTGACCCTCGGACTACCCTTGATCAGACTTTGCTGGCTTTACCTTGCACTAAACGTTATTCCCTTATCATGTTTCTATACACTGTAAATGGATCGATTGTGATCATGTATTGTCTTTCTGCTGCCTGGATAGCACGCAACAAAAACGCTTTTCACTGTACCTTGTGACAATAAACTAAACTGAATGAATGTACAGATCCATGATTCCTTGATTGGATTGCAATCTTACAGATATCTCTGGAGAGATTATTCAAACAAGATCTGTTTCCATGTACTCTGGCAGCTGGACATAGTTCAGAGATAGATTCGAGATGCAGTAAGGCCTTTGACAAGGTTCCTCACGGAAGGTTGGTTAAGAAGGTTCAATTGTTGGGTATAAATGGTGGAGTAGCAAGATGGATTCAACAGTGGCTGAATGGGAGATGCCAGAGAGTAATGGTGGATGGTTGTTTGTCAGGTTGGAGGCCAGTGACTAGTGGGGTGCCACAGGGATCTGTGTTGGGTCCACTGTTGTTTGTCATGTACATCAATGATCTGGATGATGGTGTGGTAAATTGGATTAGTAAGTATGCAGATGATACTAAGATAGGTGGGGTTGTGGATAATGAAGTAGATTTTCAAAGTCTAGAGAGAGATTTATGCCAGTTGGAAGAGTGGGCTGAAAGATGGCAGATGGAGTTTAATGCTGATAAGTGTGAGGTGCTGCATCTTGGCAGGACAAATCAAAATAGGACGTACATGGTAAATGGTAGGGAATTGAAGAATGCAGGTGAACAGAGGGATCTGGGAATAACTGTGCACAGTTCCCTGAAAGTGGAATCTCATGTAGATAGGGTGGTAAAGAAAGCTTTTGGTGTGCTGGCCTTTATAAATCAGAGCATTGACTATAGAAGTTGGGATGTAATGTTAAAATTGTACAAGGCATTGGTGAGGCCAATTCTGGAGTATGGTGTACAATTTTGGTCGCCTAATTATAGGAAGGATGTCAACAAAATAGAGAGAGTACAGAGGAGATTTACTGGAATGTTGCCTGGGTTTCAGCAACTAAGTTACAGAGAAAGGTTGAACAAGTTAGGGCTTTATTCTTTGGAGCGCAGAAGGTTAAGGGGGGACTTGATAGAGGTCTTTAAAATGATGAGAGGGATAGACAGAGTTGACGTGGGTAAGCTTTTCCCACTGAGAGTAGGGAAGATTCAAACAAGGGGACATGACTTGAGAATTAAGGGACAGAAGTTTAGGGGTAACATGAGGGGGAACTTCTTTACTCAGAGAGTGGTAACTGTGTGGAATGAGCTTCCAGTGAAGGTGGTGGAGGCAGGTTCGTTTTTATCATTTAAAAATAAATTGGATAGTTATATGGACGGGAAAGGAATGGAGGGTTATGGTCTGAGCGCAGGTATATGGGACTAGGGGAGAATACGTGTTCGGCACGGACTAGAAGGGTCGAGATGGCCTGTTTCCGTGCTGTAATTATTATATGGTTATTATATGGTTATATACAGCATGGAAACCGTCCCTTCGTCCCACCGAACCATCGATCACTCCCTCACATTAGTTCCATGTTGCCCCGCTTTCGCATCCGCTCCCGACACATTAGGTGCAATTTACAGAGGACGATCAACCTACAAACCCGCACGTCTTTCGGATGTGGGAGGGGAAATGAGCACCCGGAGGAAACCCACATGGTTGCAGGGAGAACGTGCAAACTCCACGCAGACAGCATCCGAGCTCAAGGTCAAACCTGGATCTCTGGCGCTGTGAGGGTGTACCTCTCTACCTGCTTCAATGCTATTTCGTCCCCTCTTCTTGCAACATTTACCCCGTCTAAGGAAAATCCCCACTGGAAAACCTACAGTGGTAGCTGAATGGTATGAGAAATGATGAAGACCTTCAATATGGGCAGAATAAAATACTTACTCAAAGTGCACATAAAGTTAAATGCTTATCTGACGGCACAGTGAAATACACCAAACTATGTTTTAAGATTTCGACCATTGATCCCAGTTTTTTATAGTGTTTTATAGTGGCTTTTTAAACTGGTAGATCTAACAGCCTACAAGATAAGGCTTGGGAATTATGCAGCAATAATCTTCCCAGGGCTTCTCCTTATCTCTCACTATAGCCTCAGCATTAACACCAGATGCACTGCAGTGTTTTATCTTGTAGACAACTACCCGGGCCACATCTTGCAATGTTGGTTAACTTAAGGAGGTACCTAAATGCTCAATCACTTGGTGGGAAATCAAAAATGTTAACACAACACAGAAAACCAAAACAATTTAAATTTCAGCACCACACAATGTTTCTCTGTTCAAATTGTTTAGTTCTGATTTGAGAGCATCCTTTCTTAGCAGATTTGCTTCTTATTCAAGAAAGAGGTCGCAGGGGCATAGATTCTAACCTCCGTAATACAAATTGAACATATTATAATGCAGGGCTCTCACTTAACTTTTTTTCTCTGGTTCCAGCCGGGCAACCGAGGCAATTTCCAAATGACAGTTTAGGTGGTGATTTAAGACGGCTTGCATGACGCGTGCGATAATGTGCTCGGATGAAGTGCGTAGTTACCAGTCTGAATTATGCTCAATGAAGCATTCACATTATTTCTGCTTCAAATATAGTCACAAACTAAACATATTCACCAATCAAGACAACATATATCACAATGACATGCAGCAAAATTATAATACAGTGTATACAGTATCTCAACTCTTTTTACATGTTGCAATGAATGCAATTTCTATTATTTCTTTCCACTTCCAAACAAAAATGAGGTTGGATTATTCAGTGTATGAGCAACCTCGGTGAGACCAAGCGCAGGCTAGGCATTCGCTTCGCACAACACCTTCACTTAGTTCGCAATAACCAACCTGATCTCCCAGTGGCTCAGCACTTCAACTCCCCCTCCCATTCCGAATCCGACCTTTCTGTCCTGGGCCTCCTCCATGGCTAGAGTGAGGCCCACCGTACATTGGAGGAGTAGCACCTCATATTTCGCTTGGGCAGTTTACACCCCAGCGGTATGAACATCGACTTCTCCAATTTCAGGTAGTCCCTGCTTTCTCCGCCCCTTCCCAGATCTCCCTCAGCCCATTCTTTCTTTGTTCTTCCCACCCCCACATCAGTCTGAAGAAGGGTCTCGACCGGAAACGTCGCCTATTTCCTTCGCTCCATAGATGCTGCCTCACCCGCTGAGTATCTCCAGAATTTTTGTCTACCTATTCACACGAGTATCTGTTATCCCACTTTCCTCACCCACTCCCCACACATTAGGGGCAATTTTACAGAGACAAGTTAACCTACAAATCCAATGCGTCTTTGGGATGTGGGAGGAAACCCACACGCTTGCAGGGAGAATGTGCAAATTCAACACAGACAGTGCCCGAGGACAGGATCGAACACAGATCTCTGGCGTGCGAGGCAGCAAGTCTACCAGCTGTGCCACTATATTTTGTTTTCCAACACACAAAAAATTATACATCGATAACTTTAGTTACTAAAAAAACAGAAACTATCCATTTTCAGTCTTAAATCTCTAAGTGACGCTATGTCCCCTTCCACAGCTACAGTATGTTTTAATTCAGTTCAAGACTATGGGGCAGTACATTGGCCATAAAGTTGCTGCCTAAAAGTGCCAGAGACCCGGAATTGATCCTGAATATGGGTGCTGTCTGTATGGAGTTTGCTCCTTTTCCCTTTAATCCCCCCCTCCGCGCCTTCCCTTTCCCAACTTTCTGTCCTTGGTCTCCTCCATTGCCAGAGTGAGGTCACACATAAGCTGTAGAACAGCACCTAATATTTCACTCGGGTTTCTTACAACCTAACTACACACAGAATTCTACAATTTTAAGTAATACCCACCTATGCACCCCCACAAGCCCATGCTCACCCACTTCCATCGGTATCCAACCCCTCTTTCCCTTCCTCCCTATCCCAAACGATATCACTCCCTCGGGCTTTACATTTCACTCCTCCCCTTATCTGACACCCTTCTGTCTCCTTTTCATCTCCAGTCTTCATTACTTACTCCACCCATCTGCCATTCCACAGATTCACCATCCTCTGACTAAAGAAATTCCTTCTCATCTCCTTTCTAAAGGAACATCCTTTTATTCTGAGGCTATGGCTTCTGATCCTAGACTCTCCCACCAGTGGAAACATCCTCTCCACATCCACTCTATCCAGGCCTTGCACTATTCTGTATGTTTCAATGAGATCCTCCCCCTTATTCTTCTCAACTCCAGCGAGTACAGGCCCAGTGCCATCAAACGCTCATCATATGTTAATCCAATCATTTCTGGAATCATTCTCATAAACCTCATCTGGACCCTATCCAACGCCAGCACATCCTTCCTCAGATATGGGGCCCAAAACTGTTCAGGATACACAAAATATTTTACTACACTTAAAACAACAAAATAGACACTCTGAATACCAATGCAGTTAAAGGGCCTGTCCCATTTGCGCGTCATTTATGCGACAGGCCGGTAGTGACTGACGCGCGAAAATCCCCTAGCAGTAGGACAGTCGCGCGCCAAGTGCTCTTGATGGCCCTGCTTCTTTTGGGAGCCATCTGCGATGTCGTTCGTGCTTAGTGCGATCTCCATGGCCAGGATTTTCCCCGTGAAAATCAAAGATATTGTGGTGAAAATGTTTCAAAACTACGCGCGCTTCATACCCGTGGTGGTCATGTGGTGCGGCGCTCAAATGACGCGCTGACGGTTTACGGGCGGTGCATGGTTACGGACGCTGATGCATGGTGACGCATAATAAATTAGCATAGGCAATGTTCGTGCGTCACCGTGCGTAACCACCCGTCACTACACGCTACACATACGCTGTCAGCACGTCAGCGTATGCCATCAGTACGTCAGCGTGCGCAAGGGATACGTCACGCAGGTAGCGCGTGAGGATTTTGAGCCTCACAAAATCCTGAGGCGTCACGCGTTACTGCATACGCCACCACGCCTCACCACACACCATGCGCGTAAATGACGCCCAAGTGGGACAGGCCCTTAATACTACTCGAGTAATGTGGACACAAGAGTCGGTGCGGCTGGGTTTATGAATGAGGTGTGTAGGAAGGAACTCCAGATGATGGTATAAACCGAACATAGACACAACATGCTGGAATAACAGCAGGACAGGCAGCAAGGGTCTTGACCCGAAAGGTCACCCATTCCTTCTCTCCAGAGATGCTGCTTGTCCCACTGAGTTACTCCAGCATTTTGTGTATATTAACGGATGAGGTCATGAATTTCCCCTTGGAATCAGTGAGGTTGGCAGGGGAAGGCTGCTTACCATTGATATTCAGTCCCCAACCAGGAGTAAATAACTAGTGCAGCAGTCCAAGGGAAAGATACTGTAATACACATCAGTGCAAGTGAGTTCAATGAATGAGCTAGTGAAACTGCAAAAAGGATAGTGGTTCTTAATTATTTGAAAAACCTACTAAAACTAGCCCATAGAAATTGTTCCCATGACCAGCACATGCACAAGTATACCTGCAAAATAATAATACAACCTTTAATAGTTTCGGGTCGAGATCCTTCTTCAGACTGATGTGCAAACTGCCCCATGATATGTAATGATAATCTATTAAGAAATGTATCTCAATTCCATCAACCTTCATTAGTTCCCTGACCTTCAAAACTCAGTCAATAATAATACTAACAATGTCCTTTCAACTTCAATGTTGTAATTTTGCAACTCAGTGAAGTCCAACTACAAGAATAGCAACAGAGTTATTGTTGTTCTGTGCATAATGTGATGAGATGTCTCAAATCATTAGCGGATGTAAAGACAGGGAAAATTGAACCACGGAACACGGGGGGAGATATCAGAAAAGGCTTGGCTAACGACAATTACTGTTTTTTCAACTTTCAGAGATACAGCATGGAAACAGGCCCTTCGGCCCACCGGGTCCACGCCGACCAGCGATCACTATCCTACACACCAGGGACAATTTACAATGTTAACCAAGACAATTAATTGGCAAACCTGCACGTCTTTGGAGTGTGGGAGGAAACCAGAGCACCCGGGGAAATCCCACGCGGTCACAGGGAGAATTTACAAACTCCGTACAGACAGCACCCATAATGAGGCATGTCTTGAGATTCATGTTAAAGAGTGAAGTAGAGCGATTTAGGTAGAGAATTCCAAAGCTTAAGAGCCCATTGCAATAATGGATGCCAATGATTGAAAACCACGAGAGCTTAGAAGAGAAATGCCGTAGATTTAGGTATTTCATTTTTCTAGGCATGGAGGATGCCATTCCAAAGTCAAGAGAGATTCAATGGCTATTCCAATCCCCCTATAAGGCATGCGTCAAACTGACTGACACCAGTGTTGAGATTCAGTTTGAAATTTTATAGTCATAGAATGATACAGCGTGGAAACAGGCCCTTTGACCCAACTTGCCCACACCAGTCAACATGTCCTAGCTACATTAGTCCCACCTGCCTGCTCTTGGTCCATATCCCTCCAAACCTGTCCTATCCATGTACCTGTCTAACTGTTTCTTATACGTCGGGATAGTCCCAGCCTCAACTACCTCCTCTGGCAGCTTGTTCCATACACCCACCACCCTTTGTGTGATAAAGTTACCCCTCAGGTTCCTATTAAATCTTTTCCCCTTCACCTTGAACCTCTGGTCCTCGATTCCCCTACTCTGGGCAAGAGATTCTGTGCATCTAAAAATTCTAGTTTAGCCCAGTGATCCTGTAGACTGGCACAGTCCTACATGCTAGGGACACACTCCTCACGTTATTTGTTTAGCATGATTTAGCAATTCTGTTTGTTCTGTCAGGGCCATGCTCCATTTCAGCTGGCATAGCTCTTTTATATTGCACTGTATTCCCATTCTTCCATCTAGCGCGACTCCTCTTTCCCACATCAGTCTTCCTCCCATGCATTCAGTTCCCAGATTCCTTTTTCTTGTGCCTTTGTTAATACGACATGAAATTATTTCAGTTGAATTCCTGCTTTTCATACAATCTCAGCTTCTGCTGTGACTCTTCCTCCTCTTTTCCTGATGTTGTAGATGAATGGCAGCACAGTGGCGCAGCGGTAGAGTTGCTGCATCACATCGCCAGGGACTGAGGGTTCGATCCTGACTACAGGTGATGTCTGCACGGAGTTTGCACGTTCTCCCTGTGACCGCGTGGCTTTACTCCGGATGCTCCAGCTTCCTGCCACACTCCAAAGACGTGCAGGTTTGTACATTATTTGGCTTCTATAAATTGCCCCAGGTGTGTAGGATGCAAAACTGGGATAACTTAGGGGTAGTGTGAACGGGTGTCAAGTTGGTTGGCACGGACTTGGCGGCTCGAAGGGCCTATTACCACATTGCTCGTCTAAACTAAACTAACTTAAATTGCAAAATCACTCTGAACAAATATAGTGAGGAGTTGAAGAGATTGAATTGGATTAATTGAACAATTAACTAGGAAGAGGCGCAGCGGTAGAGTTGCTGCCTTACAACACCAGAGACCCAGGTTGGATCCTGATTGTGGGTACTGTCTGTATGGAGTTTGCACTTTCTCCGTTACCACATGGGTCTTCTCCGGGTGCTCAGGTTTCC
Source organism: Amblyraja radiata (assembly GCF_010909765.2). Taxonomy (NCBI): domain Eukaryota; kingdom Metazoa; phylum Chordata; class Chondrichthyes; order Rajiformes; family Rajidae; genus Amblyraja; species Amblyraja radiata. The sequence continues at coordinate 46,353,791 of NC_045970.1, read as the reverse complement.
TCCCACACTCCAAAGGCGTGCAGGTTTGTAGGTTAATTGGCCTCTGTAAATTGTCTCTAGAGTGCAGGATAGATCTACTGTGAATGGGTGGTCGATGATCAGAGCGGACTCGCTGGGCCGAAGGGGCTGTTTCCATGCTTTATCTCTGTGGTTTAAAATCTGAAGAAGCTGTCCCACTGCGGCGACCTAATTGACGAGTTTAGAAGAGTTAAGGAGAGTTTGAATAAGTGTCATGTTGAAGACCTCCTTCGACTATGTTGAAGACTAGCTTCGACTAGCTTCGGGAAAATTGGACACCGAATAGTGGAGAGTGAAGACGACCTCCTTCGATCTCCCTTCGGCTATGTTGAAGACTATCTACGACTACCCTCGATTACCTACGAATAACATGCCGACCTACTACGACCTACCTGGACTAAATCTACGAGTAAAAAAAATATCGATTTTTTTCCATGGCGACCTTTTTTTACTCGCGGGCATTTTTCAGCATGTTGAAAAAAACGCTGCGACCTAGGTGAGGCCTCGAGTACGCGGGGACTACTCTCGAGCATGAAGGAGAGTTACAAAGACCTCCTAGGACCTCGTGTCGACCATGCTGCGAGTATGAGTCAAGGGCAAACTCTTCTAAACTCGCGGATTAGGTCGCCGCAGTGAGACAGACGCCACGAATACACCTATTTTCAATGTCAGCAAAATATGTAAATTCAGAAGATAACTATCTTCATTAACGAGTGCTGGATGCTCAATCCTCTTCATCCTGAGGTCACACCATCTCACAAGATCAACTCCAACCAATTCAACCCAAATGACATTAGATAGACACAAAAAACTGGATTAACTCAGTGGGTCACACAGTATCTCTGAGGAAAAGGAATAGGTCAAGACTTTTCTTCAGTCTAAGAGTCAGGGAAAAAGGAATTGAGCGACATAGACGCTGATATAGAGAGATATAGAACAAATGAATGAAAGATCTGCAAAAAAAGTAATGATGATAAGGGAAGCAGGCCATTGTTAGCTGTGAGCTAGGTGAAAACGAGTTACAGACAATGAGATAACAAGACGGCTTTGAAGCTAGTATGATGGGTGGGAGAGGGATGGAGAGAGTAGGGATGCAAGGGTTACTTGAAGTTAGAGAAATCAATATTCATACCTCGGGGTTGTAAGCAATAACGTTTACATGACACTAATAGAGACATCCAGGGTGTGATAGCCAAAGAAACAAGTAAAATCCAATCTGGCTAATAGCTGCAACAAAACACAAAGAGCTGGAGGAATTCAGCAGTACAGGCAGCATCAGTCTGAAGAAGGCTTCCAACCTGAAACATCACCTATTCCTTTTCTCCGGAGATGCTGCCAAACCAGCTGAATTACTCCAACATTTTGTGCATATCGAGGGAATAGACAGATTACTTTTCGGGATGGGACCCTTACGTGATCTGTACATTCCCTCTTCAGATGCTGCCTGACCTGCTGAGTTCGTCCAGCACTTTGATGTTCTATTGAAGATTCCAGCATCAGTAGTTCCTTGAGCATCTGTGCAACTGTTAACTCAGGTGTTTATTAGCAAAGATTTGGGGTGGATGCTGTATAGTAGGAGATAAAACATGTTACATTTGGCACAATTGACTCGTAGCAAGGAAACAGGCCTTTCAGGCCAACCATGCCGACCAAGATACACCATCTACTGTAGTCCCATCTGCTCACATTTGACCCATCCATATCCCTCTAAACCTTTTCTATCCATGTATCTGTCCAAATGTCATTCAAATGTTAAAGTACCTGCCACAATTATCTCCAGTGGAGAAACTGGAAGTGAAGGGGGAAAAAAACAGGACAAATTAGAGCCGGCAACAGATGTCCGCATGCAAGGAGGTTCCCTGATAGGCCAATTGTTGGTTAGAGATAGGTGTGAGCCCAGGAGGGATTTATAGTTGCAAACTGTGGAATGAATGGTTAACGGACTATTAGTGGAGGTAGGGGTGGAAGGGGAGGGGGTAAGGAGATGTTTGTGGAAGTGTACCTGAAATTGGAGAATTCAACATTCAGACCGCTGGGTTGCAAGCTGCACAAGCAAAATATGAGGTTATTGCAGATGAGAAGCAAAGTGCTAAACTGCTGTACCCCGTACAGTAAGGTGCAGACGACTTCTTTGTCGATGGCATTTGAATAAGTGAACCATTAAAGGGGACTTAATAAGATTTAAGATAAATGAAGAGCTGAAGATGGGTCTCGACCCGAAACGTCACCTATTCCTTCTCTCCAGAGGTGCTGCCTGGCCCACTGAGATACTCCAGCATATTGAGTCAATCTTCAAGATAAGTGGAATTGGTGGGAATCCTCTACTGACTGAAGACAAGCGTGACACTGATGAGGATAATTGTTGGTAGGACATACGACAACGTTCACCTGCTTCCCAGTGACTTTTCCTCCATCATTAGGTCAGAAGTTGGGAAACTACCTGACAATTAACCAGCGTTCAATTAAATGTGTAACTATCTGGTAATGAAGCAATAATCATGCCTCATAAATGTCAGCTGATAATTATTTCCAATCAGAAAGAGTCTAATTACCTCCTCTTGACATTCAATGGGAATATATCCAGTGAATCTGAATCTTCAACAATCTGGGAGTGTTCCTTGCCAGGAATTTAAACCGACCAGATGCGTAAAAGGAAGAGGGACACAAAAAGCTGGAGTAACCCAGCGGGTCGAAAAGCATCTCTGGAGAAAACGAATAGGTGATGTTTCGGGTCGAGCCCCTTCTTCTGCTTTTTGTGTCTATCTTCGGTTTAAACCAGCATCTGCAGTTCCTTCCTACACAGATGCATAAAAGGAATGAATACAAGAGCAGAACAACATCTAGATATTTAGTTTAGAAACAGGGTGCGGAACCAGGCCCTTCGGCCCACCGAGTCCGCACCAACCAGCGAAACTAAACTACTGCTACGCACACTAGGAACAATTTAACATTAATACTAGGCCAATTAACCAGTACAGCTTTGTGGGAGGAAACAGAAGATCTCAGAGAAACCCACGCGGTCACGGGGTGAACGTGCAAACTCCGTACAGACAGCGCCCAGTCGGGATCGAACCATGGTCTCCGGCACTGCAAGCACTGTAAGGCAGCAACTCTACCGCTGCGCCCTTCAATATTCCGTAGTAGTGATTCAGCCAAAGCCCTTCCATCATTTGCAAGGCATGTCAGAAATGTGACAGAATACTCTCTGTCTGCCTGCATGAATCTAGCTTGCTTTCACTGTGGTGAAGAAGCTGAACAACATCCAGGACAAAGCAGCCGTCTGTACTGCGAGAGAGTCAATTAGACACATTCATTTTCCGCAGCACCTGCACACACCATGGATGAAGTGTGTTAAGGGTCTGTCCCACTTGGCGATTTGTTCGGCAACTGTCAGCGTCATTGACTGACGTATCAAGTCACCGAAAAAAGTTGCGGCCTGACGCGGCGTGATGACATATTTCCTCAAGTGTCGCAACATTTTTTTTGTCGCTGCTGGATTTTGAAATGTTCAAAATCTTTCGGCGATCCTTATAAGTCAGTCAATGACGCCGGCAGTCGCCGAACAAAATCGCCAAGTGGGACAGGCCCTTCTAACATCTTCAAACTCTGGTGTAGCAGGCCTATTCAAAAGGGGGCGGCGTGGTGGCGCAGCAGTGGAGTTACTGCCTTACAACCCGGGTTCGATCCCGACTACGGGTGCTTGTCTGTACGGAGTTTGTACGTTCCCCTCGTGACCTGCTTGGGATTTCTCCGAGATCTTCACTCTCCTCCCACCCACCAAAGACGTACAGGTTTGTAGGTTAATTGGCTTGGTATTAACATAGGTTGTCCCTAGTGTGTGTAGGGTAATGTTGGTGTACGGGGATCGCTGGTCGGCACGGACTCGGTGGGCCGAAGGGCCTGTTTCGGTGCTGTATCTCTGAACTGAACCAAACCTGCAAGCTCTACTGACTGATAAAAGACAGGAGGAGCTTGGGAATACCAACAAATTCTCCAACACACAATGTCCTAAATTGGAATTATATTATCATTAAAATCCCAGCAGATTCTATCTACAAGCACTCTCACAGTACTTTCAACTGAAGCTATAGAGGTTCATCAAAATGGCAATTATGGGTGGACAATAAATACTGACCTTGCAGCAACATCCACATCTCATGGATGCTTTGCAGAAGTAATAATAATCAAAAGATAAAAAGGAAAGAGATAAAGCAAATCACAGAATGAATTCAGTCAGAGATGATATAAATATACCTGCAGTGAACATCACTGCAGGAAATAATAATATCTGATATAAATGAAACAGGAGAGATGAAATGAAAAGCATTTTAAATTCTCTGAAGATCAACGTACAAAAGCTTGTTAGGCAATGCATGGAATCCATTTACCATTGTAGCTTCAACAAGTCATTGTTTCTTTTGTTTTGTTGATCAGCGGTGAACCGATTACTGGTGACAGCTGTGCAGTAACTGAGGTGGTTAGCGCAGTTAGTTGGGTTGTACGTTTGTGATATGTGTAGGAAGGAACTGCAGATGCTGGTTTAAACCGGAGATAGACACAAAACGCTGGAGTAACTCAGTGGGTCAGGCAGCATCTCTAGACAGAAGGAATAGGTGACGTTTTGGGTCAAGTCTGAACAAGGGTCTCGACCCGAAACACCACCTATTCCTTTTCTCCAGAGACGTTGTCTACCCGCTGAGTTACTCCAGCTTTTTGTATATATGTGATATATATATGTGTATATGTGTGTTTGCTTTTGCATATGTGTGTGTATATATATATATATATATATTACTAGACTAAGTGGGACCCGTTGGGTCCCATGTTCACACGGGAGGGCTGGTCCCCTGATGCAGTATGGGTACTGTGGGCTGAAGGGACTGGTTAGTATGGACATTGTGGGCCAAATGGATTCTTGAGGTGGCAGCTCAGTCACTCAAGCCTGATGTGCTGGCAGCTCACTAACGGCTGGTGGACTAGCGGTTGACTTACGACCATTCTTTGAAATTCCACTTCAAGCAGGGTGTAAGACAACCAAATTCAAATAATGTTTCCTACCATTTCAAGCAGGGTGCAAAGCCACCAAATTCAAGTGCAGTTTCTTACCACTTCAAGCAGGGTGCAAGGCCACCGAATGCAAGTGCAGTTTCCGACCACTTCAAGCAGGCTGCAAGGCCACCAAATTCAAGTGCAGTTTTATACCACTTCAAACAGGGTGCAGGGCCACCAAACTCAAGTGCTGTTTCCTGCCATTTCAAGCAGGGTGCAAGGCCACCAAATTCAAGTGCACTTTCATGCCATTTCAAGCAGGGTGCAAGCCACCAAATTCAAGTGCAGTTTCATGTCAATTCCAGCAGGGTGCAAGGCCACCAAGTGCTAGTGCAGTTTCATGCCATTTCAAGCAGAGTGCAAGACAACCACATTCAAATGCAGTTTCATACCATTTCAATCAGGGTGAAACCACCATAAAACCACTTTAAAACCACACAAAACACCACACTCGCAGTCCAGTAGACATTCAGTGTGTTCAGTTGATTCACAGCTCAGACAGTCGTGACCTCTCTCCCCCCCATCTTGCAGAGACTGAGCCACGCCCACACTTACGGGTTTTATAATCCCTCCCCCTCCAAGTGGAAGGGGCGTGGCCTTCAAGGCATGATTGACAGTAGAGAGATTCTCAAAAAAATGTTTTAACACTAACACCACTTTTATTTTTAATTGATGGGAAGAATCCTCTGCACCTGATGAGTGGCGAGGAACTGAATAAGATGGTCACAAATCACAGCTGTAAGTGGTAGCGTTTTATCTAAAATAAATATTCGTGCAAACAGGAAGTTGTCAAGTTTCCACCAACAACAGCCATTTTTTTTGTTGCCGTGCAGCCTTTCAAAGCAGTTACCACCACCTACAATAGCCATTTTTTATTGCAGTGCAGAAGCCTTTCAAAGCAGTTACCACCACCATCACCAGCCATTTGTTTTTGCAGTGCAGCCTTTCAAAGCAGTCACCTCCACCAACAACAGCCAATTTTTTTTTTGCAATGCAGCCTTTCAAAGCAGATACCACCAACAACAACAGCCATTTTTCCCAGTGCAGCCATTTAAAAGCAGTTACCACCACCAACAGCCATTTTCGTTGCAGTGCAGCCTTTCAAAGCCGTTACCACCACAACAACAGCCAATAGATACTTTTTGCAAGCATTTTAGAACCAATAGACACTTTTTGCAAGCTTTAGAACCAATAGAGACACTTTCTGCAAGCATTTTAGAACCAAAAGACACTTTCTGCAAGCATTTTAGAACCAATAGAGACACTTTATGGAACCATTTTAGAACCAATAGACACTTTTTGCATGCATTCTAGAACCAATTGACACCTTTTGCAAGCATTTTAGAACCAATAGACACTTTTTGCAAGCATTTTAGAACCAATAGACACTTTTTGCAAGCATTTTAGAGCCAATAGACACACTTTTTGCAAGCATGTTAGAACCAATAGACACACTTTTTGCAAGCAATTTAGAACCAATAGAGACACTTTTTGCAAGCATGTTAGAACCAAATAGAGACACTTTTTGCAAGCATTCTAGAACCAAATGAGACACTTTTTGCAAGCATTTTAGAACCAATAGAGACACTTCTTGTAAGCATTTTAGAACCAATAGAGACACTTTTTGCAAGCCTTTTAGAACCAATAGACACTTTTTGCAAGCCTTTTAGAACCAATAGACACTTTTTTGCAAGCCTTTTAGAACCAATAGACACTTTTTGCAAACATTTTAGAACCAAAAAAGACACTTTTTGCAAGCATTTTAGAACCAATAGGGACACTTTTTGCAACCATTTTGGAAACAATAGACACTTTTTGCAAGCATTTTAGAACCACATTAAGGGCACTCACAGTTGAGTAGACATGTGTTCAGTGTTATTCACAGCTCAGAGAGACATGACCCTCAGACTTCCTCCATCTTGCAGAGACTGAGTGAGGCACACCACTTCCGGGTTTTATAGTCCCTCCCACCAGCAGGAGCAGCAGAGAGAATGTCAATTAAAAAAAAAAAATCAATATCTCTCTGATTTTTCATCGATGGGAAAAATACTCCGGTCCCGAAAGGTGGAGGGGGGCTCTGGGCGAGGTGGCCAAAAATGACGGCCGTAGGTGGCGGCGTTCTCTCGGAAATCGCAGCACAGTGGGCCAAAAGCGGTCAAGATCAGACTTTTAGTAATATAGATATATATTTTTTATATCTATATACACGCACACTGAACTTTTTTTTCTCGTTTATTATATTGTTTACAGAGTACAATGTTTACATATTCTGTTGTGCTGCTGCAAGTGAGAATTTCATTGTTTTATCTGGGGCATATAATAAAATGCTCTTGACCTGGTACTTTCAGCGAGAGGTAATTAAGGTCTCTGCAGTTTATTTTCTGTCATTAATGTGGAAGACAGCACCGAGTCCAATTCTGTAAACTATTAAGAGCAGGATTTGAGAAGCAGGGCAATTTGGTTTGGCCCGGGTAGAGATGCTATCCTGGTGCAGGTCCACCACCAGTTTTCCGGCACCCTTGGTTCCAGACCCTTGCTGGATTATCCGTGCTGTCAGATCAACAGAGGTCACGACCTCGAACCCGGGTCTGGCGCTGTGAGGCAGCAACTCAACCGCTGTGCCGCAAGAATGTGAACAGAATAGAAATAAGCATAAAGTGGAAATTCAAAAATCTTTAGCACCTTTTAAATAGTGAGATAGATGGGCCCGATGAACATCAAAGGAGGTAAGAAATACATAATGAAATATTTAATTGTGTTTATTAAGGACAGGAAGGCTACGAAAATAACAGTAGGAGAATGGTAGGAGGCAATGAATGAAGTGAAAATTGATAGTGTCTGCTGCAAAGGCTGGCAAAGCGGAGAGTGCTGATAAACCAGATAAGGGCCTGTCCCACTGCGGCAACCTAATTGGCGCATTTGCCCTCGATTCATACTCGCAGCATGGTCGACACGAAGTCCTAGGAGATCTTTGTAAAGCTCCTGTCCCACTTAGGAGACCTAAACAGCAACCTCTGGTGACCTGCCCGCCACCCAAAAAAAAACCAAAGTCGAGGTGACCTGCAATCTCCTACCACCTCCCACACATATGTTGAAAACCTTCCTCAACTATGAAGAAAACCGGACCTGCGACAAAAAAATTATTGATTTTTAAAACAGCAACCTATTTTTAGTCGAGGCCGGTTTTAAACATGATTAATAAATAGCAGCAAACTAGATGAAGCCTCGACCACTCGGAAACCACTTTTTCGACCATTAGGGAGAGCGACAAAAACCTCGGGTGACCTCATGAAAATCTTGGGTGGCGGGCAAGGTCACCGGAGGTTGCTGTTTAGGTCTCCTAAGTGGGACAGGGGCTTAATGCCCCTGTCCCACTTAGGAAACCTGAACGGAAACCTCTGGAGACTTTGCGCCCCACCCAAGGTTTCCGTGCGGTTCCCTGAGGTTTTAGTCAGTCTTCCTACCTGCTTCCGCTACCTGCAACCTCCGGCAACCACCTGCAACCTCCGGGAACCGCACGGAAACCTTGGGTGGGGCGCAAAGTCTCCAGAGGTTTCCGTTCAGGTTTCGTAAGTGGGACAGGGGCATTACTCTCCTTCATGCTCAAGAGTAGTCCCCGCGTACTCGAGGCCTCAGCTAGGTCGTGGCGTTTTTTTCAACATGCGGAAAAATTCCCGCGAGTAAAAAATGGTCGCCATGGAAAAAATCTATATATTTTTTACTCGTAGCTTTAGTCGAAGTAGATCGTAGTAGGTCGGCATGTTATTCGTAGGTAATCAAGGGTAGTCGAAGGTAATCAAAAGTAGTCGTATAGTCTTCAACATAGTCGAAGGAGGTCAAAGGAGATCGAAGGAGGTCGTGTTCACTCTCCACGATTCGGTGTCCAATTTTCCCGAAGCTAGTCGAAGCTAGTCTTCAACATAGTCAAAGGAGGTCGGAGGAGGTCTTCTACATAGTCGAAGAAGGTCTTCAATATGACACTTTTTCAAACTCTCCTAGTCTTCTAAACTCTCCAATTAGGTTGTCGCAGTGGGACAGGCCCTATATGGATAGTGGATAGAGAACTGGCTGGCAAACAGGAAGCAAAGAGTAGGAGTAAACGGGTCCTTTTCACAATGGCAGGCAGTGACTAGTGGGGTACCGCAAGGCTCAGTGCTGGGACCCCAGCTATTTACAATATATATTAATGATCTGGATGAGAGAATTGAAGGCAATATCTCCACGTTTGCGGATGACACTAAGCTGGGGGGCAGTGTTAGCTGTGAGGAGGATGCTAGGAGACTGCAAGGTGACTTGGATAGGCTGGGTGAGTGGGCAAATGTTTGGCAGATGCAGTATAATGTGGATAAATGTGAGGTTATCCATTTTGGTGGCAAAAACAGGAAAGCAGACTATTATCTAAATGGTGGCCGACTAGGAAAAGGGGAGATGCAGCGAGACCTGGGTGTCATGGTACACCAGTCATTGAAAGTGGGCATGCAGGTGCAGCAGGCAGTGAAGAAAGCGAATGGTATGTTAGCTTTCATAGCAAAAGGATTTGAGTATAGGAGCAGGGAGGTTCTACTGCAGTTGTACAGGGTCTTGGTGAGACCACACCTGGAGTATTGCGTACAGTTTTGGTCTCCAAATCTGAGGAAGGACATTATTGCCATAGAGGGAGTGCAGAGAAGGTTCACCAGACTGATTCCTGTGATGTCAGGACTGTCTTATGAAGAAAGACTGGATAGACTTGGTTTATACTCTCTAGAATTTAGGAGATTGAGAGGGGATCTTATAGAAACTTACAAAATTCTTAAGGGGTTGGACAGGCTAGATGCAGGAAGATTGCTCCCGATGTTGGGGAAGTCCAGGACAAGGGGTCACCGCTTAAGGATAAGGGGGAAATCCTTTAAAACCGAGATGAGAAGAACTTTTTTCACACAGAGAGTGGTGAATCTCTGGAACTCCCTGCCACAGAGGGTAGTCGAGGCCAGTTCATTGGCTATATTTAAGAGGGAGTTAGATGTGGCCCTTGTGGCTAAGGGGATCAGAGGGTATGGAGAGAAGGCAGGTACGGGATACTGAGTTGGATGATCAGCCATGATCATATTGAATGGCGGTGCAGGCTCGAAGGGCCGAATGGCCTACTCCTGCACCTAATTTCTATGTTTCTATGTATAGTCTGAGTGGTTTACTTCATACATTGCTAAGGGAAGTCGAGGTCCAGATTGTAGTAGGGTTTGCCATGATCTTCCAATCTTCCCCCAGAAATAAGGCAGAATTGGAAAGGAGAGGCAGGGTAGCGCATCAGTGACATTGCTGCCTTACAACCAATTGGAGACCCCAATTCAATCCTGGCTGCGGCTGATGTCTGTACGGAGTTTGTACGTTCTCCCTGTGATCTGCGTGGGTTTTTTCCAAGTACTTCGGTTTCCTCCCACACTCCAAAGTAGTCCATGTCTGTAGGTTAATTGGCCTGTTTCCACGCTGTGTATCTCTCAACTCTAAACTAACCTCTAAAGTGTATATGACACACCGTGTTCAAGCTACGTGCCAGGACTAGCTTGTAAGTAAGTAAACATCATCAGTTTAACAAACAGTGATGTGGGTGAGATTTTAGAAATAGTAATCAGGAAAATAAATGAAGAGGTCCAAGCTAAGTTTAGCCAGCAATAATTTGTACCAGGGGAATTTTTTTGATGAAATAACAGAGATTGCTCAAAGGGTCTGAAGAAGGGTCTTGAACCGAAACGTCATCCATTCCTTCTCTCCAGAGGCGCTGCCTGTCTCGCTGAGTCACTCCAGTCTTTTGTGTCATACAATGGATGTGGTTTGTAGACCCTAAGAAAGCATTTTACAATGTAAAAACACAAAAGACCACTTAGCAAAATTAAAGCACGTGGAGTAGGACTGTCAGCATCAGTTTGGAATAATAATGCCTTGAAACATGATATAGCATGCAACAAGAAATGATTGTTTTTCAAACCAGGATAGTGGTGTTCCCCACAGAGAGAGCCAAAACCAAGGATTTGGCACGTAGATACCGATTTTAGATTTTGGGAATATAGAGTTCGTTTTTCATTAATTGCCAATCATATTAAGCTTATAAATGCAACGGTTATCAATCAACTGCGATGTCACAACTACAATAGACCAACAGAATGGATTTTAACGTAGATTTTGGAAAACAAGTTGGGAAATAGCACAATGCTATAGAGGATGCACGGCACAGAGTGTCCACAGGCAGATAGATGCCTTTTAAGGTCCAAATGAGAAAGTAGATCACAAAGATATTGGATGGCCTACAGAAAGTGAGAGTTAATAGTTAAACATAAAATTGGAAACTTTACACTAAACCCTGGTTAGGTCATATTGGATCCAGTTCTGGGGTCCATTTTTCCAAAGGGTCCTTAAAAGGGTGACGGAGGATGAAATCGCACCAAATGATTCTCGTGATCAGAGGTTTATTTGTAAAGTTAGGTGGGAGAAACTGGGGTTGTTTTGAAAACAAGTATGTGTGAAGGGAAATTTGACAGAGGTGATTATGAGAGTTTTAGGTTGACACATTGACACTGTGGGTAACACGTCTGACAGTGAACCAGGTTTGATTCAAACATCCGTTGCTGTGTGTCTGGTGTTTGCACATTCTTTATGCGTTTCCCCCAAGTGCTCCAGTTACCTCCTACCTGATCTGCCGGTTGCTAAACACTTTAACTCCCCCTCCCATTCCCACACTGGCCTTTCTGCCCTGGGCCTCCTCCACTCTCAGAGTGAGGCCCAGCGCAAATTGTAGGAACAGCACCTCATATCTCGCTTGGACAGCTTACACCACAGGGTTATTAATATTGACCTCTCTAACTTCAAGTAACCCTTGCTTGCCCTCTCTCTCCATCCCTCCCCCTTCCCAGTTCTCTGACCAGTCTGACTGTCCGCGATTACATTTTATCTGTTTGCTTTGTTGTCACCTTCTCCTAGCTAACAATGATCTATTCTACATTTTCATTCACCTTCATCTCTTTTGATGGCCCGTTTTCACACCTTACCCATCCTTATCTCTGTGTCTCCCTCTCCCCTGACTCTCAGTCTGAAGAAGGGTCTTGACACGAAACGTCATCTTTCCTTCTATCCAGAGATGCTGCCTGTCCCGCTGAGTTACTCCAACATATTGTGTCTACCTTTGTGTGTAAACCAGCAACTGCAGTTCCTTCCTACACAAGCAATGCTAGTTGTTAGGTTAATTGGCCAGTGCAAGTTACCCCCGGTCTAAGTGACTGGTGGGATAATTGGAGTGGTGTTAATGAGCATGTGAGAGAGAACGGATGGCATAGAAATAAGTAGAATGCGGTGATTTGTGGCTCCAAGATGGGCCAAAGGCCCTCCTTTGATGTCGGAAAGAAATTCAAAATGGATGAAGCAGACAGATAGAAATTGTTCCCACTAGCTGAAGGCAGGAGGATAGGGGACACAATTTTAAGTCTTTGAGCAAGTGATATATGAGAGGATGCGAGGAAAGATATTTTTCTGCTGTACTTGGCTATGATCTGGCATTCAGTGCCTGCAAGGGTGGAATTGGTCAATTATTTCACAAGGAAGCAGGATGCACAGTCAAGGACAATAAACTACCAGCAGTGAGAGGAGGGGGTGGGGGAATGGAACTGACTGGCTTGCTCTACAGAAGCCAGCCATCATTGAGATAATGATTACATGACTGCACATAAGATAAGAAAACCTTCATCGCATCCATGCAGTTACGCAGTCATCATTAACAAAGTAGATCAGAGACGGCATCAAGCTGAAAGAAGACCCCGGCACAAATGAAGAGAATGTGCAAACTCCACACAGAAATGTTCATGGAGAGAATGTGCAAACTCCACACAGAAATCCAGCACGCTGTGCAACCTCTAATTAACAGTAAAGCACAAAAAAAAAGCACTCTGCAATTGTGGTCAAAAACTACCCCCAACACAGAGTTTACGCACCTAGCCATGAAATTCAGCAGCACCGCCAGTATATGGAACGAGCTGCCAGAGGAGGATGTTGAGGTAGGGACTCTTGCAATTTTTAAGTAACAATTAGACAGGTACATGGATAGTACAGGTTTAGAGGGATAAGGGCCAAACACAGGCAGGTGGGACGTGTAGCTGGGACATGTTCTGGAAGTCCTGGGATGTCAGGACTGTCTTATGAAGAAAGACTGGATAGACTTGGTTTATACTCTCTAGAATTTAGGAGATTGAGAGGGGATCTTATAGAAACTTATAAAATTCTTAAGGGGTTGGACAGGCTAGATGCAGGAAGATTGCTCCCGATGTTGGGGAAGTCCAGGACAAGGGGTCACAGCTTAAGGATAAGGGGGAAATCCTTTAAAACCGAGATGAGAAGAACTTTTTTCACACAGAGAGTGGTGAATCTCTGGAACTCTCTGCCACAGAGGGTAGTCGAGGCCAGTTCATTGGCTATATTTAAGAAGGAGTTAGATGTGGCCCTTGTGGCTAAGGGGATCAGAGGGTATGGAGAGAAGGCAGGTACGGGATACTGAGTTGGATGATCAGCCATGATCATATTGAATGGCGGTGCAGGCTCGAAGGGCCGAATGGCCTACTCCTGCACCTATTTTCTATGTTTCTATGTTTCTATGTTGGCCGGTGTGGGCAAGTGGGCTGAAGGGCCTGTTTCCATGCTGTATCACTATGACTCTACAGGCTGCACATGAGTGGGGCATTCGTAACTGGAACAGGACCTGTACAAAGTCTGTAAAAAGTCTGTAAAAAGATGCTCTCCCCCAACTTGTATGATTGTAACTCTGAAAATACTGGAAATAATGGAGTCCACCGGGCACGAAGAAATAATCGCCTTGGTTTCACCTCATCCTCCTCAGCCAATATACACTACCAACTCAGATAGTCAGAAGAAGGGTCTCGATCTAAAACGTCACCCATTCTGTCTGTCCAGAGATGCTGCCTGTCCCACTGAGTTACTCCAGCATTTTGTGTCTATCTTCGGTGTAAACTTGCATCTGCAGTTCCTTCCTATACACCACCACCTGCCTCATGTACGGTGTCTGCAATATGTGGTATCAACAGAATGCACAGCTGGTAAGCACAAAAGCATCCAGACAGCACCGCGTAAATCTGAAGGGAACCAAAAGGACCAGGGCAGCAGATGTGTGAGAAGTTCACCATCTCTTGATAGTTCCCCTCCAATTAATATGCCTTCCCGACCTCGAAATATGTTGCCTATCATTCATCATTGCTGGGTCCAAATCTCGGAACTCCTTCACCATCTGCACTGTGGGAGTATCTGCACCAGAAATGACGCTGCCTTTGACTAATGCAGCACACAACCACCTTCTCAAGAGCATTTAGGGATATGCTAGCTTTGCCATGCCTGTCAACATTCCATAAGCAAATTGTTTTTCAAAGAAAAATAACAAGAATAGCTGCACATCAATCAGAATATCGAAATAATGAGTTTCAGGAGATAGCAGGGGTGGCACTGTGGAGCAGCGGTAGAGTTGCTGCCTTACAGCGCCAGAAACCCGGCTGCGATCCCGACTACGGCTGCTGTCTGTATGGAGTTTGTACGTTCTCCCCGTGACCTGTGTGGGTTTTCTCCAAGATCTTCGGTTTCCTCCCACACTCCAAAGACATACAGGTTTGTAGGACAAATGTAAAATTGTCCCTAGTGTGTGTAGGGTATGTTACTGTGCGGGGATCGCTGGTCAATGCGGACTCGATGGGCCAAAGGGCCTGTTTCTGCGCTGTATCTCTAAAGTAAACAAAACTAAGCAAGGAGTTTTGTCAGTGAGGCTGAATACAAATACTGAAGCACGACCGTAAAGAACTCCATTGCGGCAATATTTGGGGAAGTTTTGCATTCATGACTGATTCATCAGGAACCAATTAGTCATACAGCATAGAAACAGGATCTTCGGGCCAACTTGCCCATGCCAACCAAGATGTCCCATCTACCTAGTCCCACTGGCACGAGTTTGGCCTTATCCCTCCAAACCTTTCCTATCCATGTAACCTCTCCAAATGTTCTTTGAACATCTCCCCGTGGCCTGTGTGGGTTTTCTCCAGTTTCCTCGCGCTCTCCAAAGAGTGTGGGGGTCCTTGTTCACCAATCATGCAGGTAGTGAAGAAAGCAAATGGCATGTTGGCCTTTATAACAAGAGAAGTTGAGTATAGGAGCAAAGAGGTCCTTCTGCAGTTGTAGAGGGCCCTAGTGAGACCACACCTGGAGTATTGGGTGCAGTTTGTCTCCAGATTTGAGGAAGGACATTCTTGCTATTGAGGGAGTGCAGCATAGGTTCACAAGGTTAATTCCTGGGATGGCGGGACTATCATATACTGAGAGAATGGAGCGGCTGGGCTTGTACACTGGAGTTTAGAAGAATGAGAGGGGATCTTATTGAAACATATAAGATTATTAAGAGTTTGGACACGCTGGAGGCAGGAAACATGTTCCCGATGTTGGGAGAGTCCAGAACCAGGAGCCACAGTTTAAGAATAAAGGATAAGCCATTTAGAACGGAGATGAGGAAACACTTTTTCACACAGAGTTGCGAGTCTGTGGAATTCTCTGCCTGGGCAGTGGAGGCCAGTTCTCTGGATACTTTCAAGAGAGAGCTAGATAGGGCTCTTAAAGATAGCGGAGTCAGGGGATATGGGGAGAAGGCAGGAACGGGGTATTGATTGTGGATGATCAGTCATTGAATGGCGGTGCTGGCTCGAAGGCCAAATGGCCTACTTCTGCACCTATTGTCTATTGTACAGGTATGTAGGCTAATTGGCTCTGGTAAAATTGTAATTCGCCTTCTTGTGTGTAGGATAGTGTTAGTGTGCGGGGATCACTGGACGGTGTGGACTCAGTAGGCCGAATGGCCTGCTTCCGCGCTGGATCTCTAAACTAAGCTAAAATAAAGGCGGATGGCATCACCTCCAATACCTTGCGGCCACATTACGTTTATGTATATCATGTCCACGGACGACCATAAAGTGAACAAGTCTCCGTATTAACGAGCAATGGGGAAAATTCCATGGTATAGCAAACAAAAGCATTGTTCCACATGATGAGATTTCCAGGCCCACAGCTTCAGCAGATGGTAAGCAAAATTAGAGACCAGTTCCCTGTCCACCCAAAAATAACTATAGTCACCTAAAGAGAATGAGATTGGTTGGCATCCAAGAAAATTATACATTGTTCACCATTAGAAAAAGGGCAACTTATATTTGCACAATGTCTTTCATAACTTCAGGACATCTCAAAGAACCCTTGAGCATATTCTGAAACCTTGGCACCATTGCCAGGGCCAACATAGACGACTCAAGTGTTCACCAAACACCAACTGCTCTGCCTGTAAGATTTTGCTTCAATGACATCGAAAGGAATAACAAACAGCAGGACAAATTACAGTATGCATTGGGTTAAAAAAGTTTTAATGCTCAATCAAAAGTTAATAAGTAATAGGAGCAGAATTAGGCCATTCGGCCCATCAAGCCTAGTCCGCTATTCAATCATGGCTGATCTCTCTCTCCCTCCCAACTCCACTCCCATAACCCCTGACACCGCTATTAATCATGAATCTATCTATCGCTGCCTTTAAAATATAATTTGACGGCATCCACCGCCTTCTGTGCAAAGAATTCCACAGATTCACCACCCTCTGATGAGAGAAATTCCTCCTCATCCTCTTCCTAAAGGAATGCCCTTTAATTCTGAGGCTATGACCACCGAACCTGGACTCTCCCACTAGTGGAAACATCCTCTCCACATCCACTCTATCCAGGCCTTTCACTATTCGGTAAGTTTTTATGATACCCCCCCCCCCCCCCCACCCACTCATTCTTCTAAACTCCAGCGTGTAGAGGCCCGGTGCCATCATGTTCTCTGTTGTGAAAAGATTGGCAAGCTGCAGTAAAAATCAAATGCATTAACCCAATGCAAAACCTCTATTGTCATCTGGCAACTACTCCTCAGGCTTCAGCCTCTGATGAAAACATCAGCTGAGGTGACATTAGGTATTCTCTGTTTGTTAATCAGCATTGGTACTTTTGGGGCACAAGTCATAAGGTTTTGGGCTTTCCAATGTCAGTCATCTTCTTGGCATTATCACTTAATGAGCTCCCAGCAGTACAGAAGCTGCAGACTGTGACAAAGCAACAGGCTGCCAGTTGCCACTTCACAGCACACTCCTCAGTATATTACAATGATGCCTGCGGCCTAGTATAAAGATGTGTTTAACTTCAGGGCCTCAATCTCCAGATTTGCTCAGAAGTCTTTTGCAAAGGTTAAGAAAGTCTCAAATATTCATAACATAAGGACTCCCCACCCCCTTCGGCGGTGTCACTGCACTGACTACATGCTGAGAGATTCTTTAAACTGACGTGTAGACAAATATAATTGAAACTTCTCTCCCCTTTCCCTCTCCTGAAAGGCAGAAGTGTGAAACAGCGAATAAGATTTTAAAATTAAGATTATTGCAGACTGTAATAATCAAAAATCAAAAATGCTGTAATTGCTGGAAATCTGCAAAAAAAAGTGAAGGACAAGTCATTGGATATATTTAAGGCAGAGATAGATAAGATTCTTGATTAGTATGGGTGTCAGGGGTTATGGGGAGAAGGCAGGAGAATGGGGTTAGGAGGGGGAGATAGATCATGATTGAATGGCGGAGAATAGCGGAGAAGACTTGAAGGGCTGAATGGCCTAATTCTGCTACCATCATTTACAACTTATGAAATAAAAAAATTAGGAAGTCCTCAGCAATTCAAGCAGCATCTCCTTTTAAAACACAAAGCACTGGAGTAACTCAGCAGGTCAAGCAGCATCTGTGGAGGGTATGTAGGTAAATTGGCTTGGTGCAAATGTAAAAACTGTCTCTATTGTGTAGGATAGTGTTAATATGCTGGGATCACTGGTCGGCACGGACCCAGTGGGCCGAAGGGCCTGTTTCCGTGCTGTGTCTCTAAACTAATTAACCTAAAAACCTGTACGTCTTTGGAGTGTGGGAGGAAACCGAAGATCTTGGAGAAAACCCACGCAGGTCCCGGGGAGAACGTACGAACTCCGTATGGACAGCACCCATAGTCAGGAACGAACCCAGGTCTCTGGCGCTGTAAGGCTGCACCACCGTTTTAGTCATGATTCCAGCATTCGCAGTTCCTTGTGTCAGCATCTCCTTTCATTTGTTCTGGTAAACGGTTATTGTGTGAAGCATTAACTACATTTCTCTCTCCAAAGGTGCTGTTGGACCCACTGAGTATTTTCAGCATTTTTAGGTTTCAATTTTTCCACCCACAACAAATACGAAATGTGTTGCTGGGGGGAAAACGGCAGGAAAAAATTAAAACGCAATCTTAAAGGTACATAAACAGTTAAGGTGCATCTTTTAAGGCGCAACACGATTGCGCAGTTGGTAAAGCTGCTGCATTCCAGCGTTAGAGACCTGCGTTCGATTCTGACCTCGGATGCTATATGTGTGGATTTTGCATGGTCACCCTGTGACCATGTGGGTTTTCTCCAGGTGCTTCGATTTCCTTCCACAACCCAAATACATGTAGGTTTGTAGGTTAATTAGCCTCTGCCCTCAATGTGTAGGATGTTAATGCAAAAGTGGGATAGCATAGAACTAGTGTGAACAGTTGATTGGTCAACATGGACTAAGTGGGCCGAAGGGCCTGTTTCCGTGCTGTATCTTTCATTCAATTTAATTAAAAATGAAGGATGATCACTACATGCAATAAGAAATGATGCCATTGGTAGTTTACGAGGAAAGGAGTAATTTAAAACTAAATTAAAAAATGGTTTCGCAAAGAGTAGATCACTGTTAATGAATCTGAATGAGTTTAAGTTGAAGTTGAGAAAAGGGAATTTTCAAAGTCTATGAACTTTGTTTATATCTACCACCAGAAGGCATCTATTTTAAGTGCTTCTTAAAGTTAACACCCTGAGCTAAAGTTAAAGCTCCTAAAATTGAAAGATGTGACTGATGGTATCCTGCAGGATCAAGATTGTGCTGCAACTATTCAATGAAGTTAGAAACATCTTAAATGACGGGCATATGAAATCACATAGCCTAGCCTGCTGATAATATAAAGATAGGTAGCACTGTGCAGACAAGAGCATTAAGTTATAAAGAGAGCATAAAAAAGTTAAAAAGCAAAAACGGTATAAAGAGAAATTTACAGATTAAGCAAGTGGTGCATTCTGGCAAATGGATTTCAACGTTGGCAAAATGAGATTATCATCTTAGACCTAAAAAGATGGCGCTAGAGCAGTGGTTCTCAACCCTGTTTGCCCCATGCATCCCTTTCACCATATGTCAGAATGTCATTCCCTCCCTCCTTTCCAAGATTGTCTGCCTCAAAGGCAATAAAAAGATCAACATTCTAACAGTTTGAGTTTGCTAATCTGTGGTCCCAATTCCCCCCCCTAAAAACCTGAAATCCCCCCCTGGGGGGAATTCCCCCCTGGTTGAGAACCCCTGCGCTAGAGAGTGGCTTTGCGGCTCTTCCCAGACACTTTGCGGCTCTTCCCAGACAAGATCCTACTATAATTTGATACAACCGCTCCACTCGTTTAAATCTCTTTTCTCCCTGTAAGTATGGCACCATTTCTAAATGTTCTGCAAAGCTGAGAACTATATTTTGCACTTTGTATATTCCTCTTTGCTCTACCCATTGTATAAAACTTGTTTGTATTTATGTACAGTATTACCTGATCCGATCGGATAACATGCAAAACAAAGATTTTCCATGTACCTCGGAACACGTGACAATGGTACTTCTTTGGCTAAAAAAATGGAACTGCGAAGACTTGGATTCCTCAATGGAGCTCAAGCTCATATGAATCAGACAGATATTGAAAAGATTCAATGTTGCAGGAATGAACAGAAGGCACAGTTAGAGATAAAACACGTATCATGAAATTTAAGATGGCACAGTGGCGCAGTTGATAGAGTTGCTGCCTCACAACGCCAGAGACTCGTGCTCAATCCTGCTCGGATGCTGTCTGCGAGGAGTTTGCACATTTTCTCTGTGAACGCATGGGGTTTCCTCCGGGTACTCCAGTTTCCTCCCATACTCCAAAGTCATGCGGGTTTGTAGGTTAATTGGCCTCTGTAAATCGCCCCCAAATGTGAGGGGAATGGAAAAGAAAAGTGGGATAATATAGAACTAATGTGAACAGGTGATCGATCGATGGTCGGTGTGGATTTGATGGGCCAAATTGAGTTAAGGTAGCCTAACCCATATTCCCATTAGGATATCCTAAGCTATATAAAACATACAACACATAATGTCAAAGCATGAAACATTATGGCTAACATCACTTTTTCACCACAGGATGAAATTTAGAAACAAAGAACTGCAGGTGCTGGTTAATACACAAAAGGACACAAAGTGCTGGAGTAACTCAGCCGGTCAGGCAGCATCTCTGGAAAACGAGATTCAGCAAGAGATTCAGCATTCAGACTAAGGATCTCCATTGTTTAAGAGTATTTACCTACTTAGTATTCACTGAATAAACTGGGGATTAAAATGTTAGCGCTTGTCTATTGAAGATGCTAAACCTGCATTACAACTTCTCTGCCACTGAATATTGACATTTGAGTGTTTGGCACCACTTTTTTCACATTGTATTTGCTAGAAGTTTTAAATATATTATTTTAAGTTGCTATTCATTCATTTTTTATCTTTACCCTAATATCTTGGTTCTTTTCTGTCTTTTGGTTTGCTATTTTTGCACGGTGCTGCATTGCATTAAAGGACGAGAACTTCCTTGTTTAGCCATTGTAGTCTAAATTGAAAGACTACGTCAAACACTTGGTCAGAGTTGAGCCAATGAACAAAAAAGAACACAAAGTGCTGGAGTAAAGAGCCTGTCCCACTTGTGCGTCATTTACGCGACATCATTTACCCGTCACGACGCACGATGTTCGGGTCGTGACGCACACGTGATGCGTGCATGGCGTGCGTGGTGACGTAGGCAGTGATGCGCGGTCGCACCAGGATTTTGGGATTCACAAAATCTTCACGTGCCACCTGCGTGACGTGCAAATTACACTCAAGTGGGACAGGCCCTTAACACAGCAGGTCTGGCAGCATCTCATGTTCATAAGTGATAGGAGCAGTATTAGGCCATTCAGCCCATCAAATCAACTCCCTATTCAATCATGGCTGATCTGTCTCTCCCTCCAAAACCCATTCTCCTGCCTTCTCCCCCTAACCCCTGACACCCGTACTAATCAAGAATCTATCTATCTCTGCCTTATAAATATCCATTGATTTGGCTTCAGCAGCCTTTTGTGGCAATGAATTCCACAGATTCACCACCCTGGAAAACATGGATAGGTGACATTTTGGGTCGGGATCATTGCATTCACCTGTCCATGTTGTGCAGAGATGCTGCATGACCTGCTGAGTTACTATAGCACTTTTTTGTAGTAAATTAGTTTCTGCAGTTCCTTGCTTCTCTTGGGCCAATGAACGTTGTGTTTGAGAGCCTGGCACTGAATGATTCTGCAGTCAGATGTCCAAGACAGTGTGTCTGTCGACCAGACCAAACACACTCAAAGCTCTTGCCTTCATAGACTGCGTCATTGCAGAGCTGCGTCTGTATCCGGATCCAGAACCTGTATGCGGATCTGTATCCGGGTTTCTCTGTGGTATTTGGGTCATGGAGTAGGGTAAAGTCATGAATGGCTGCTGCGATTTGCACAGCAAATCACGAGGAATTGGGGGGTGTTAGGTGAGGGGTTTGGACTTTGGATCAATGGGCATTCAGTGTGGGAGATATAGAGATACAGCGCAGAAACCCCCCCCCCCCCCCCCTCCCCCTGAGACCCCACATGCTAACACTATCCTACACACAGTAGACAGTAGATGCAGGAAGGGCAATTTATACTTATACCAAAGCCAATTAACCTACAAACCTTTACGTCTTTGGAGCGTGGAAGGAAACCAAAGATCTTGGAGAAAACCCACGCGGTCACGGGGAGAACGTACAAACTCTGTACAGACAGCACCCGTAGTCAGGATCGAACTCGGTTCTCTGCCGCTTCAAGCACTGTAGGGCAGCAACTCTACCGTTGTGCCACCCCTCTGCTGTGCCACCCCTTTATATTGAAGGCGGTAGGCACACTAGTTCTATGCTGGTTGGTTGCATGACAGTGTTGGAGAAGATTGAGGGGCATGTTGTTTTGGAGAAATAGGGATCTGAAAGATGGGCTGGGAGTTGGCTTAATGTTCCTTAGAGTAGAGCAATTGGTCATTAAATCAGTGGAGTGATTTGGAAACGGATCAATGGGAGTCTGGCTGATGAAATCATTATGAAAGGTGTATAATGGTGATGTGGTCATGATGGCAAGAGGTTGAGAATACCTTGATGTGGCTTCACGAAGAAAATGTGCTTGATATTAAGCTCCATTGCTTGGCACCGAAGATAGATGCAAAATGCTGGCGTAACTCAGCAGGACTGACAGCATCTCTGAGATGAGAATCTCTGCCTGTCCCACTGAGTTACTCCAGCATTTTGTGTTTATCTTTGGTGTTAACCAGCATCTGGAGTTCCTTCCTATCCATTGCTGGTCACCACAAGTTGGTATCTGCTCAGGAGGTCCTTCAATTCCCACTTGATATACACAAACATAGAAGAAGGAGCATCTACATCTATTGGAAGCATAAACGGTGCAACATTTAATGCAAGATAAAGTTCGATTAAAGATCTCCAATGAGGTAGTTGAGAGGTCAGAACTGCACTCTAGCTGATGAGAGGACCGTTCAGTTGCCTGATAATGGCTAGGAAGAAACTGTCCCTGAATCTGGAGATGTGTGTTTTCAAACTTCTGTACCTGTTACCCGATGGAAGAGGGGTGAAGAGGGAGAGACCGGGGTCAGACTGGTCCTTGTAGAGAAATAAGAGAGGATAAAACTATTTTGAGTCTGAAGAAGGGTCTCAACCCGAAAGGTCACCTACTCATTTTCTCCAGAGATGCTGCCTGCCCGCTGAGTTACTCCAGCTTTTTGTGTCTATCTTGGTGTAACCCAGCATCTGTGGTTCCTTCCTACACATAAAACTATTGTGTTCAATTAGAAGACATTACAGAATGAAAGCAAGATTTAAACATCTCCACAAAATGTTGGGGCTTGTGATTTTTGCAGCCTGGTTAAGAGATTGCAACCAACAGCATATGTAAATACAGTCACATCACTAAATGAAAATGTGTCAGAATTTAAGCAGTTATAAATAGAAATGAAAAGAGTGGATGATTTTTTAATTATAGTGCAGCAACATTTACTGAGGTGAAGCATTGAGGTACATTAAACAATGTCACCTCACTTATGTCAAGTGTGTCAACAGATTTTCTGAATAAAAGCCTTATTTTAATGGTAGCTTTTATTACTTTCCAGGAACGATATTGCCACTGTTTAAATCTTCCTTTCATTCTGTAACATCTTCTAATTGAACACAATAGTTTTATATTTCACCCAGAGAGTTGTGAATCTGTGGAATTCTCTGCCACAGAAGGCAGTGGAGGCCAATCCACTGGATATTTTTCAAGAGAGAGTTAGATAGAGCTCTTAGGGCTAACGGAATGAAGGGATATGGGGAAATATCAGGTACGGATACTGATTTTAGATGTTTAAGAAGGAACTGCAGATGCTGGAAAAACGAAGGTACACAAAAATGCTGGAGAAACTCAGCGGGTGCAGCAGCATCTATGGAGCGAAGGAAATATTTCCATAGATGCTGCTGCACCCGCTGAGTTTCTCCAGCATTTTTGTGTACCTACTGATTTTAGATGATCAGCCATGGTCATATTTAATGGCAGTACTGGCTCAAAGGGCCGAATGGCCTACTCTTGCACCTGTTTTCTATGTTCTATGGTTCGATGTGTAGGAAGCAACTGCAGATGCTGGTTTAAACCGGAGATAGGCACAAAAAGCTGGAGTAACTCAACGGGTCAGGCAGCATCTCTGGAGAAAAGGAATAGGTGATCTTTCAGGTCGAGAATCTTCTTCAGGCACAAAATAATGTTTTCTTCACTAACTTATCTTCAAGAACCAGTCCCATCCCAGTCACTTCCTCTTCTCCCCTCTCCCATCAGGCAAGTGGTACAGATGTTTGAAAACACACACCTCCAGATTCAGGGACAGTTTCTTCACAGCTATTTTCAGGCAACGGAACGGCCCTCTCATCAGCTAGAGAACAGTTCTCACCTCCCGACTACCTCAATGGCGATCTTTGAACTAAACTTAATCGGACATTATCTTGAGTTAAATGTTGTACCCTTTCTCCTTTATCTGTGCACTGTGGACGGCTTGATTGTAAACATATAGACTTTTTGACAGGATAGCACGCATCGAAAAACGTTTCACGTGACAATAATGAACTAAAACAACTTTCCTATTCATATTTGTAAGAACTTCACTTTATTCATCTGAGTTGCATGATTGATGCATCATTTTATTTTTACCTAAGCTATGCTGTTAGTGAAGTGGCGTGCACACAAGTTTCAATTGTGACTATCTTAATGTCTTGCTTTTTTCCCCCACTGACAACAAAATTGTCATGACTTATGATTACTAGTTTACCTCCAAATTGTAAATCCATATTCCAATAATTACGATCATTTGGATTATGTGGTAAAGGGGCTACTTGTGGAGAATTCCCAGCAATATGGTAATACCCTGTGAAGACAATTGTCGATTAACAAAATGAACCATTCAAAATAATTGCCACATTTTTTCAGTATCTTCAGGATAGTGTTCTTTGTCCAGAATAAAGTTTAATTAAAATCAAAATGTAATCCTATCCATTAGTCTTATTAACACCCGAACATCCTTTTGTCTTTAAAAATGGTTTTCGTAGAAAGGAATAAGGGAGTACGTGCCTGTGGTTCAGCAGATTGATTCCTGGAGTGAAACGGTTGTTCTCAGAGGAGAGATTGTCAAATTAATTCAGTGGAATTTAAACAACTTTGAGATTGTGAGCAATTTTGGGCCCGATATCTGAGGAAGGACGTGCTGACCCCGGAGAGGGTCCAGAGGAGGTTTACAAGAACGATCCCAGGAATGATTAGGTTAACATATGATGAGCATTTGACGGCACTGGGCCTGTACTCGCTGGAGTTTAGAAGAATGAAAGGGGCCTTCATCAAAACCCACAGAATAGTGAAAGGCTTGGATAGAGTGGATGTGGAGAGGATGTTTCCACTAGTGGGAGAGTCTAGGACTGGAGGTCATAGCCTCAGAATTAAAGGACGTTCTTTTAGGAAGGAGATGAGGATAAATTTCTTTAGTCAGAGGATGGTGAATCTGTGTAATTCTTTGCCACAGAAGGCTGTGGAGGCCGTCGGTGGGTGTATTTAAGGCAGGGATAGATAGATTCTTGATTAGTACGTCTGTCAGAAGTTAAGGGGAGAATCGGGTTTGGAGGGAGAGATACATCTGCCATGATTGAATGGCAGAGTAGACCTGATGGGCAAAATGGCCTAATCTGCTCCTATCACTTATGATCTTATAATGGGTGATTCAATCTACATATAGATTGGGTGAATCAAATTGGCAAGGGTGCTGAGGAAGTAGATTTCTTGGAATGTATGCGGGATAGTTTTTGAAACCAACATGTAGAGGAACCAACGAGAGAGCAGGCTAGTCTAGACTGGGTATTGAGTAATGAGGAAGGGTTAGTTAGCAGTCTTGTGTGTGGTCCCTTGGGCAAGAGTGACCATAATATGGTTGAGTTCTACATTAGGATGGAGAGTTGCATTGTTAATTCAGAAACAAGGGTCCTGAACTTAAAGAAAGGTAACTTTGAGGGTATGAGACGTGAATTGTCCAAGATAGACTAGCAATTGATTCTTAAAGGGTTGACAGTGGATATGCAATGGAAGGCATTTAAAGACTGCATGGATGAACTACAACAATTGTTCAACCCAGTTTGGCAAAAGAATAAATCATGGAAGGTAGTGCATCCGTGGATAACAAGGGAAATCAGGGATAGTATCAAAACAAAAGATGAAGCATACAAATTAGCCAGAAAAAACAACCTACCAGAGGACTGGGAGAAATTCAGAGTCCACCAGAGGAGGACAAAGGGCTTAATTAGGAAAGTGAAAATAGATTATGAAAGAAAACTGGCAGGGAACATAAAAACTGACTGCAAAAGTTTTTATAGATATGTGAAGAGAAAAATATTAGTTAAAACAAATGTAGGTCCCTTGCAGTCAGAAACAGGTGAATTGATCATGGGGAACAAGGACATGGCAGACCAATTGAATAACTACTTTGGTTCTGTCTTCACTAAGGAAGACATAAATAATCTGCCGGAAATAGCAGGGGACCGGGGGTCAAATGAGATGGAGGAATTGAGTGAAATCCAGGTTAGCCGGGAAGTGGTGTTAGGTAAATTGAATGGATTAAAGGCCGATAAATCCCCAGGGCCAGATAGGCTGCATCCCAGAGTACTTAAGGAAGTAGCCGCAGAAATAGTGGATACATTAGTGATAGTTTTTCAAAACTCTTTAGATTCTGGAGTAGTTCCTGAGGATTGGAGGGTAGCTAATGTAACCCCACTTTTTAAAAAGGGAGGGAGAGAGAAAACTGGGAATTACAGACCAGTTAGTCTAACATTGGTAGTGGGGAAACTGCTAGTCAGTTATTAAAGATGGGATAGCAGCACATTTGGAAAGTGGTGAAATCATTGGGCAAAGTCAGCATGGATGTATGAAAGGTAAATCATGTCTGACGAATCTTATAGAATTTTTCGAGGATGTAACTAGTAGAGTGGATAAGGGAGAACCAGTGGATGTGTTATATCTGGACTTTCAGAAGGCTTTCGACAAGGTCCCACATAAGAGATTAGTATACAAACTTAAAGCACACGGTATTGGGGGTTCAGTATTGATGTGGATAGAGAACTGGCTGGCAGACAGGAAGCAAAGAGTAGGAGTAAATGGGTCCTTTTCACAATGGCAGACAGTGACTAATGGGGTACCGCAAGGCTCAGTGCTGGGACCCCAGCTATTCACAATATATATTAATGATTTGGACGAGGGAATTGAATGAAACATCTCCAGGTTTGCGGATGACACAAAGCTGGGGGGCAGCGTTAGCTGTGAGGAGGATGCTAGGAGGCTGCAAGGTGACTTGGATAGGCTGGGTGAGTGGGCAAATGCATGGCAGAAGCAGTATAATGTGGATAAATGTGAGGTTATCCACTTCGGTGGCAAAAACAGGAAAGTAGACTAGTATCTGAATGGTGGCCGATTAGGAAAAGGGGAGATGCAACGAGACCTGGGTGTCATGGTACACCAGTCATTGAAAGTAGGCATGCAGGTGCAGCAGGCAGTGAAGAAAGCGAATGGTATGTTAGCATTCATAGCAAAAGGATTTGAGTATAGGAGCAGGGAGGTTCTACTGCATTTGTACAGGGTCTTGGTGAGACCACACCTGGAGTATTGCGTACAGTTTTGGTCTCCTAATCTGAGAAAATACATTCTTGCCTTAGTACAGAGAAGGTTCACCAGACTGATTCCTGGGATGTCAGGACTTTCATATGAAGAAAGACTGGATAAACTCGGCTTGTACTCGTTAGAATTTAGAAGACTGAGGGGGGATCTTATAGAAACTTACAAAATTCTTAAGGGGTTGGACAGGCTAGATGCAGGAAGATTGTTCCCGATGTTGGGGAAGTCCAGAACAAGGGGTCACAGTTTAAGGATAAAGGGGAAATATTTTAGGACCGAGATGAGAAAAACATTTTTCACACAGAGAGTGGGGAATCTCTGGAATTCTCTGCCACAGAAGGTAGTTGAGGCCAGTTCATTGGCTATATTTAAGAGGGAGTTAGATGTGGCCCTTGTGGCTAAAGGGATCAGGGGGTATGGAGAGAAGGCAGGCACAGGATACTGAGTTGGATGATCAGCCATGATCATATTGAATGGCGGTGCAGGCTCGAAGGGCCGAATGGCCTACTCCTGCACCTATTTTCTATATTTCTATCTTTCTATGATCTTATGAGAGGTAACCTCGTTGAGATACGCAAAATTCTGAGAGACAATAGATACAGGAGTAGGCTATTCGGCCCTTCGAGCCAGCACAACCATTCAATGTGATCATGGCTGATCATCCACAATCAGTACCCCGTTCCTGCCTTCTCCCCATATTCCTTGACTCCGCTATCTTTAAGAGCTCCATCTAACTCTCTCTTGAAAGCATCCAGAGAACCGGCCTCCACCGCCCTCACTCGGCAGAGAATTCCGCAGACTTACAACTCTCTGTGTGAAAAAGTATTTCCTCATCTCCGTTCTAAATAGCTTACCCCTTATTCTTAAACTGTGGCCCCTGGTTCTGGACTCCCCCAACATCATGTTACCTGCCTCTAGAGTGTTCAAACCCTTAATAATCATATGTTTCAATAAGATACCCTCTCATCCTTCTATATTCCAGTGTATACAAGCCCAACTGCTCCATTCTATCACCATATGACAGTCCCGCCATCCAAGGAATTAACCTTGTGAACCTACGCTGTACTCCCTCAATAGCAAGAATGTCCTTCCTCAAATTTGGAGACCAAAACTGCACACAATACTCCAGATGTGGTCTCACTAGGGCCCTGTACAACTGCAGAAGGACCTCTTTGCTCCTATACTCAACTCCTCTTGTTATGAAGGCCAACATGCCATTCGCTTTCTTCACTGCTTGCTGCACCTGCATGCTTACTTTCAGTAGGGTTTCATGGAGTACATGCTGAAAGTCTGTTTACTGCAGCTACCAAAATAAGAATCTAGGATGAGGCAGGATGACCGGCCATGTAAAACTGAATGAGATAGTTTCAAGATGAGGGGGAAAAGGTTTAATAGGAACCTGAGGGGTAACTTTCTTACACAAAGAGTGATGCATGTATGGAACTGGCTGCCGGAGGAGGTAGTTGAGGCAGGTACTATCGCAATGTTTAAGAAACATTTTAACAAGCACAAGGAAAGAATAGAGGGATATGGGCTAAACACAGGCAGATGGGACTAGTGTAGGTGGGACATGTTGGCTAGTAATGATTAGACTTTTAATTATATAGAAGGCAAGGCAAATTTATTTAGGCAAGGCAACTTTAATTAGGCAAGGCAACTTTAATTAGGCAAGGCAACTTTAATAAGGCAACACAGCTTTAGCATTTCCAAACCAAAGGCAACGCAGCTTTAGCATTTCCAAACCAAAGGCAACACAGCTTTAGCATTTCCAAACCAAAGGCAACACAGCTTTAGCATTTCCAAACTATATTTTCAAACCACATTAAGGGCACTGACAGGTCAGTAAAACCACTCACAGTTTAGTGGACATGTGTCCAGTGTTATTCACAGCAGACTGAGAGACATGACCCTCTCGCTCCCCCATCTTGCAGAGACTGACTGAGGCACTCAACACTTCTGGGTTTTATACTCCCACTGGAAGGGGCGTGGCATTCAGGAGAGAGAATTTCAACATTTTTTAAACACTAATAACTCTTTTATTTTTCATCGATGGGAAAAATCCTCTTGTCTCTAAAATCAATATACAGAACAACAGGAAGTGGTCAAGATCAGACTTTTAGTAATATAGATAGACAAGGAACATACACAAGGAAGCTCATTGTTTAAAACCAGCATCTGCGGTTCCTTCCTATACATTCCACCTGCTCCACTGCAAAATCTCAAAGAAAACATACTTTGAAGTTCTCCTCCTGTCTGCAATATCCTCTCTCGTTGCTCCCCCTCTGTGATTTCCTCCTGCTCTCCAACTCATGCATTTGTTCTAAGTCTCTTTACATCACTGTCTACATCGCTCCTTTCCCTTTCCCCTGACTCTCAGTCCGCAGAAGGGTCTCGACCCGAAACGTCACCTTTTCTACAGAGATGCTGCCTGACCCGCTGACTTACTCCAACCTTTTGTGTCACTGCTTCAGGTGTGTGCAAAGGTCAAAGGGCAACTCAGGTCAGACTAACAAACGATCAATGGACGACTGCAGGAATTCATCTGTCGGCTTGTCGGCTTCGGCAGCCGCGGGCTCCAACCAAGAAGTGGCCGTTCCAAGTGGCCCAGCCGCCGAAAGGACTCTCCCGACGCCGGGGCAAGACCACCCGGTGAGAACGGCCAGGGACATCGGGCCTCCGTAGAGGCAACTGCGGTGGCTCCAATAGGCCTGACTTTGGGGTGAACATGGGGTGGGGACTGGACATTGTGCCTTCCTCCACAGTGCTACCCACTGTGGGGGGATGATTTTTTTTTGTCTAACTGTAGTCTTGTAGGTCTGTGTCCAAGATGGCTGCCGTGAAGGGAGAGTGGACGCTGGCACGAATTGGTTGCTGCTGCTCTCTCTTCACACTGTGTTTTTGATTTTCTGTTTTTGGATTGAATTCTGTTTTTAATTTGTGTCATTGTGATGTCTTTAATTACTTGTTTTACTCCGATTATATGTTTTTATTCCGATTACTTTGTAAGGTGTCCTTGAGATTTTGTATGAAAGGCGCCCATTAAATATAAATTTATTATTATTATTATTATCTGTACACAGGGAGTGATCAATGTATGAATGGGTACAAAGGAACTGCAGATGCTGTTGGTTTAATCCATTAAAAGCTGGAGTAACTCAGGCAGCATCTCTGGAGAACGCATTTGTTAAGCTTACACGATGAAAGTTCTCCAGCATCATTTTGCAAAAAAGCTGGACTTTTGGAGAAGGTAGTGGAATCCAGGGACGTAATATGTAGAATATAGTTAATTTAAGTTCACCGAATGCCTTTCCCCCATTTATTTATTTGCCCTGATTGTTTTCTTTCTCCCCAGAAGAGATATCCCAACTTTCTCTCTTCTCCGCAGACTATTAATGGATTCAATGCTCAGGTCCGTTTGCCTTTCGATTAGTACAGAATCCATCACGTTGAGACGGAAGAGCAAAATATTATTTACACTTGGCTAAATGGGAGAGAGGCATGAAAGCACAGCAGGGAAGAAAGCGAGTTGTGGGGAAAGTGCTTATTAGATGTCTTATATCTAAAACCATTTAATATACAATGAATAATGCGATTGTCAAGGGGAACAATGCAGGCACACGGAATGCCGATCGATCCTAGCAAAACCAATTACATGGATGGCCAATTAATCTGTAGGATAAAGGGGGGGGAGCTTGATTAGGATAACTGCATGTTTTTCAGTGAAATGTCAGAATAAAGATCAAAACACTGCAAGAAAATAGGCCACTGCCACAATCAAACTGTAGCGAGAATTCAAGCCTTTTCTAATGCTTCCTCCAAAGATCATTTTTCAGCACATCGTTCGATTCTCTACTTCTAGCTTCCTTGTAGATGTATCTTGGCTGTTTACACTACTCCCTCTGGAGCAAGATTCTGAATTCTCTCCACTCTCTGATAAAGGAAATTAGGCAGATGCTGTGGGAAGGAACTGCAGATGCTGGTTTACACAAAAGATAAGACACAAAATGCTGGAGTAACTCAGCAGGCCAGGCAGCATCTCCGGAGAACAGCAATACGTGACGTTCCGGGTCGAGACTCTTCTTCACACAGAGTCAGGATAGCGGGAAACTAGCTTCGATGCTTCCTATTTGATTTTTTTTTAGCAACAATCTCATACTGATACAGTCTCATTTCAGTCTTCCTGGTTCAATGCAAATATATTCCCTTGTGTTTGAATTGTACCACTGCCACGGAAGTGCAGTTAAGCAACAACTGCCGGGAGTCCACCAATTGGAAAAAGCCCGCAGGCAGCAAAATTGCCCACAAGAACCAAAGCTAGTAGTTCCTAGTATTAAGTATAGGAAGGAGAAGGGTCTTGACCTAGAAACGTCACCCATTCCTTCTCTCCAGAGATGCTGCCTGTCCCGCTGAGTTACTCCAGCTTTTTGTGTCTATCTTCAGTTCCTAGTGTTAAACCTGGTGTCCAGGTTGTTAATCAGGATGATGACGTTGAGAACCGTCAACACAATGAAAGTCAGACTGGAATTGGAATTGGCTGGAGGGCAATTGAGGTCCACAAGTTGCAGTTTAGGTGGATACATAATCAGGAACTGAGGTCAGGGATCAGCTGGAGAAGCATTCAGGTGTCACTGATTGCCATGGGGATGGATAAGCATGGAAATAATTTTGCACAGGACACATCACCGTGCACGTAGACACAAATTGCTGGAGTAACTCAGCAGGGGGAGGCAGCATTACTGGAGAGAAGGAATGGGTGAAGTTTCTGGGCCGAGAACCTTCTTCAGAGACATGCATCTGTGCACAGAGATTAATTAAAGAAAATGCCCCATGCCATTAGGTCTTTGATAAAAATTCAATCACATCACATTCACAAATGTTGTTCTAAGGGATAAAAGTTCTCAGGCTGTGTGCCCTTGTAAATTCCATCTAAAGTTCTCTGTTAAATCACTGTTCAGCCCTAAGATGGTGCATCAAATCCTTCCAGATAGGGATAAGCTCATGGTTCTGGTCAAATATTTTGCACCCTGTCCAGTATCATTTTAAAATAGGGCAATTAGAAAGCCATATGTACTCAAGAGCACTTGACTCAAATTAAGCATTATTTCTCTATTTCCTCTCCTGAAATAAATTGTAATGTTTGGCTTGCTACTGATATTATTTTATGACTCAGTCAGATATACAGCGAGGAAACAGGCCCTTCGGCCCACTGAGTCCACGGCGACCTGCGATCCCCGCACACATTAACACTGTCCTACACACACTGGGGGCAATTTACACATACATCAAGCCGATTAACCTCCACACCTGTACGTCTTTGGAGTGTGGGAGGAAACCAAGATCTCTGAGAAAACCCTCTATTATGCATTAACAATACTCTAAAATTCCTAACCTCATCTATCTCATAACACTCCTTATATTCGTTAACAACATTTATTGCTTCACACATTGGAATTGGAATTACTTTGACAGTTGTGGATGCATTCTGCAAGAGTACCGCTAGGCCACCGTAGCATTTTAGTGGCATTAGCGATGCCAGTTTTGGTCCGAACTTCAAACCATCTGTCACCAAGACCCATCAGCAAACTGGGGCCTCCTTATTTTATCTTATGGTGGTTTCCTCAGCTTTTTATGAGTTAAACCGGAGCAGCACAGTGGCACAGCAATAGAGTTGCTGCCTTACAGTGCCAGAGACCTGGGTTAGATCCTGACTGCGGGTGCTTCTCTGTACGGTCTCCCCGTGACCTCCAACACTCCAAAGACGAACAGGTTTGTAGGTTAATTGGGTTGGTATGAATGTAAATTGTCCCTAGTGTGTATGTGTAAGATAGTGTTACTGTGCGGGGATCGCTGATCGGCGTGGACTCGGTGGGCCGAAGGTCCTGTTTCCTCGCTGTATCTCTAAAACTAAAAGCTCAAGCTACACGATAAAGCAGGTGTTCTACACATTAAGATTTCTCCACTGCAGCCAAAGGTGCAACTGCAATAGCAAAACCCATCAGCAAACACGGCCATGCTCATTTGTTATGGTGGTTTCCTCATTTTTTATTTATTTAAGAATTAAAAGTCATGCTGCATGATGGAGCAGGTGTCTGCACATTACAGTCCCTCCATTTAATTTAGTTTAGAGATACAGCACGGAAACAGGCCCTTCGGCACACCGAGACCGCGCCGACCAGCGATCCCCGCACATTAACACTATCCTACACACACACACACTAGGGTCAATTTACACTTATACCGAGTCAATTAACCTAGAAACCAGTACGTTTTTGGATTGTGGGAGGAAATCGAAGATCTCGGAGAAAACCCACGCGATCACGGGGAAAACGTACAAACTCCGTAGACAGCACCCGTAGTCGGAATCGAACCCGGGTCTCCGGCGCTGCAAGGCAGCAACTCAACCGTTTTGCCTGTTTTTGAAGATACCTTGCGCATTCATTTTTTTCCTTTTGGATCATTTAAGTTTTGGTTGGCAAATAAATTAATCTGTGTAAATATTTTCTTCGCTATTAAGATGTGGCCTTAACTTTCAAGTTAGAAGTTATGGTGTTCAGCAATAGAACACGAAAAGATATTTTGTTTTAACTTGATCAGAGTTATATAATTATTTTATACAACCTAAACGTTTCGGTCAAATCTGAATATTCAACATATCCACTTTAATTCTATTACGACAGATCTGTGATCTTATACTTGGTAATACATCTCCGGCAAACTTACAGAGTAGTAAAAAACTGTAAACTTTGGTTGTAAGGATGCGTATTGAGTCACTGTTATAGAGTCAGGGTCATACAGTGTGGAACAGGCCATTCGGCTCAACTTGGCCAGGCCTAGGAGCTACCCAACCAGGACATCTTCAGCCCTATGTGCAGGGTGTTCCGGGTCCTCCTTGGTTCTCGGCTGCCCCCCCCTCGCCGGTTCTCTCTTCACTCTCTGCAACCGCACACCAGGTCCATCTTTCTTCTCGGCAGCATGTCCACTGGGTTTCCGTCAGCGACCCCTCTGCCAGATACCTCTTTGTTCTCGATGGCCTGCCAGTCGTTCAGCTCCACGGCGGATCCCATGATTCTTCTGCCACCGTGCAAATCATCCCGGGAGTCTTGCATCGT
This sequence comes from Amblyraja radiata, assembly GCF_010909765.2. Classification (NCBI taxonomy): domain Eukaryota; kingdom Metazoa; phylum Chordata; class Chondrichthyes; order Rajiformes; family Rajidae; genus Amblyraja; species Amblyraja radiata. Next base: position 46,319,162 of record NC_045970.1, on the reverse strand, counting down.
AATATACTAGTGCAACACGCAAAATGCTGGAGGAACTCAGCCAGTCAGGCAGCATCTGGGGAAGGAATGCATAGGCGACGTTAAGGGTCAGGACCCTTCTTGAGAACCATCAGTCTCGAGAAGGGTCCTGACCAGTGGCGGACTGGCCAGGGTGTCAGCTTGCCCGATGGCAAGTGGGCCGCTGATGAAGTGATAGTAAGTGATGGCAAGTGGGTCCCTGTTAAATAATAATAATAATAATAATAATAAATCTTATTTTCGGGCGCCTTTCAAATCTCAAGGACACCTTACAAAGATTAACAGAAGAGAAAAAAACATATAGTCGGAGAAAAATAAATAATAAGGACATCAACAATACACAAATTAAAGATAGAAATCGCTCCAAAGACACAACATCAAAAAATCAAGAACACAATGTGAAGAGAGAGCAGCGGCAGCTAAAGCGCGCCAGCGTCCACTCTCCCTTCCGACAGCCACCTTTGTCTCCTGGCAACCAATATTTTTAAGACCCAGTCCGCCACTTGTCCCGACCACCCCCCCCCCACCCCGAAAATAAAACGCCCATCCATTCCCCCCCACAGATGCTGCCTGACCCGCTGAGTTCCTCCAGCACTTTATGTTTTGCAGAAGATTCCAGCATCCAAAGACGTATTGGTATGTAGGCAAATTGGCTTGGTAAATGTAAACATTTTCCTTATTGTAGCAATGTTACAAAATTTTGAGATTTTAAAAATCAAGTCTGTAACTTATCCCATCAGATAAAGCATAAAAATAAGTTTAATTTGACACCTAATTCACTTTCATATCTCAAGTATTTAAAAAGTTATGGCCATTTTCATACTCGGAAATGAGCATCTTGTTCCCTATTGATTTTCTATGGACATAACAAAAAAGCTGTGATCGTGAACAGTCAAAAGCCCATAACTTTCTTAAAAATTAAGAGAACTGAATGAAATTTTCAGTTATCATAGATTGAAGCATTCTGAAACAAATATAAAATAATCTTACTTGGATGACCTGAAATTAAAGCATATAATTAGTTAGTTACCTAATTGTAGCTAATTTCAGACTTCAATTACTAGATCTAAACATCTATCCATTTCTTAATAAATGATTAACATTTTTAAATAGCCTAAATGTCCAAATAATATTCACAAATAATTCACAATAAAACATGATTTTTAAATCTAATTTACATTAATTTATAGACCAAATGGAAGGAATTTAGTGCTCAATTGCTGTAAATAAATGCCCATTTAAATCAGCTTTCCAGTGGGTCCCTGTGGAACGCGCTGGTTTAGAACGTTCACATTGCGGTAGATTTGTGCCCCAAATGCCCAGAAAAATACTGCGGGATATAATGGGCCCAAAATGAGCTGCTCGCAATATTAAACTTTGTATAAAGGGATCTTTAGAAGCCCTTTTTAATGTAAAAATAAGCTACATACCTTCTGTGGTTTGCTCTATGGGACCCTGCGGTTGCTGGCGGTCGCGGGTTTAGAGATTGATTTTTAAACTACTATAACTATTATACGAGGCATTTAAAACTAATAATAGCTTTTGCGACGGGGTCTTCCAGCGATTTTTCGTTAATAATTAACTAGGCTGAACATCTTCGATTTGAACAGCCTAGAGAAAATCGCGTTTTAAACCCGCCCCCCTCTAAACGGCGCCAAAATCGCGCACACCCGCAGCGACAGATTTTTAACGACGCTTCAGGTAGGCTTTGCAACATACCTACTTATTGTGTGTTGGATAGTGTTAATATGCGGGGATCGCTGGTCGGCGCGGACACGGTGGCCCGAAGGACCTGTTTCCACGCTGTATCTCTAAACTAAACTAAACTGAAGTTCCAAGCATCTCTCTTGTAATTTACTGGGTTATTCTGCAAACACATGTTCTCAGACTATTTTTGTTATGCCTTGTTTCACAGGAATTAATACTAGATGATATAATGACCTACATTCCACATACACCAAGTGCGATTCCAGGTAACATAATCTACATGAGAATTTCTAAGTCTGGCAGTGAGATCTGCATGCATCACAACTGGCAATTTTGAATATTGAAGTCTGAAGAAGGGTCTCGACCCGAAACATCACCTATTCCTTCACTCCATCGATGCTGCCTCACCCGCTGAGTTTCTCCAGCATTTTTGTCTACCTTCGATTTTTCCAGCATCTGCAGTTTTTTTATTAAACATTGAATTTTAAATTGGTTGCCGTGTTAATTTCAATGAAGATGTTTTGTTTCCTCGGGTTAACATTACTTTTGGGTTCCGATTGCCTAATTAAATTTAGATCCTTAAGCTAGAATTTGTGCGCGTTTTAAAAGTTTTTTAAAAAAATAGATCACCGAAGAAGAACGAATAAAGTGTCAGACTTTTACTTGATACATTGAAATGCTATCAGTGTGGATAAGCCTGCAGAGAAGTTAACCTTTTCCAGTGGCAGCTCTGGCTTTGCAGAGGTTGTAGATCGGGTAGATGCACAGGTGTGTAGGAAAGAACTGCAGGTGCTGGTTTATATTGAAGGTAGACACAAAATGCTGGAGTAACTCAGAGGGACAGACAGCATCTCTGGATAGAAGGAATGGGTAACGTTTCGGGTCGAGACCCTTCTACAGACAGAGTCTCTTGCCAAGAGTAGGTCAATCGAGCACTATGGTGAAGGGGAATCTGATGGGTAGCTTTTTCACACAAAGGTTGGTGGGTATATGGTGAGGGGAGCAGAAAGGATCATTGGCGTCTCTCTACCCTCGGTACATAGAAACATAGAAAATAGGTGCAGGAGTAGGCCATTCGGCCCTTCGAGCCTGCACCATATTCAATATGATCATGGCTGATCATCCAACTCAGTATCCTGTACCTGCCTTCTCTCCATACCCCCTGATCCCTTTAGCCACAAGGGCCACATCTAACTCCCTCTTAAATATAGCCAATGAACTGGCCTCAACTACCTTCTGTGGCAGAGAATTCCAGGGATTCACCACTCTGTGTGAAAAAAGAACTGTTCCAGAGCCGCTGTCTGAAAAAAGCTCTGAGAATAGCTAAGGACAAACTGCACCCCCTCCACATACACCTGGATCTCCTGCCATCAGGCAAGAGATACCGTAGCATCAAAGCCCGGACTACCAGACTGCTAAACAGCGTCCTGCCACAGGCTGTGAGGCTGCTAAACAGTCACTCCACCTGATTCTGCTGCTTTGCACTGACAATTTAATAACTCTGGCACTGGCCACTCAAATCAGCTGCCCTGGACATTTTAATGACTGTTTTTATTGTATTTTAATGTTGCTGTTTTACCTGCTTTTAATTATTTATACTGTTTCATCAGGGACTGGATTGTTTTTACTGTTATCATGTGTGAAATGTTTAAGATTTATATGCGATGCTCCGGTATTCCCTGGGAAACGTCTTCTCATTTTGCAATGTACAATTGTTGCTTTGCAAGATGACAATAAAGGTTGATTGATTGATTGATATGCAATAAGCTTTCAGAGGAGGTAGTTGAGGCTGGGACTATCCCAACATTTAAGAAACAGTTAGACAGGTACATGGATCGGTTTGGAGGGGTATGGGCCAAATGCAGGCAGGTGGGCACGGCGACACAGCCGTGGAGTTGCTGCCTTACAGCGCCAGAGACCCAGGTTTGATCCTGACTTAGGGTGCTGTCTGTACAGAGTTGGTACGTTGCAAGGGAAAGCGCCTGGGGAGAGATGAGCGCACCAGGGTGTCTCAGAGAGCACAGTCTCTGCGGACAGCTGAAAGAGGTAGGAATGGTGATGGAATCGTGCTGAGCAGCAGAAATTGCAGGAGAATGATGTGTTTCATGCTGGTGGGATGAAAGGGTAGGACCTGTAGACGTCTACCCTATTCTGTCTGGCAGGGGAAAAGGGTTGGGGTGAGAGCAGTAGTGCAGGAAGCAGAGGAGACATGGGTTAGACATGGGTGAGTGCTACATCCACAACTGGAGGGGGGAATACCACATTTCCTGAACAAAGGGTTTTGAGTTAGATAGAGCTCTTAAAGATAGCGGAGTAAGGCGATATGGGGAGAAGGCAGGAACGGGGTACTAATTATGGATGATCAGCCATGATCACATTGAATGGCGGTGCTGGCTCGAAGGGCCGAATGGCCTACTCCTGCACCTATTGTCTAAGTCAGAGGACATCTCGGATGTCCTTGAGTGGAAACTCTTATCTTCTCAGCAGATGGGGAGTCCTTGCAAGTAATAGGATGTGGAAGTACAAGTTAGTACATAGTATTGATTAGTGCGGGTGTCAGAGGTTTTGAGGAGAAGGCAGGAGGATGGGGTTAGGAGGGAGAGATAGATCAGCCATGATTGAATAACGGAATATACTTGATGGGATGAATGGCTTAATTCTACTCCTATTCCTTATGACCTTATGAAGGATGTGCAGCCTAGGTAGTCTTTGGAGGTAGAGGGTTTGCAGTGGATGTCCATGGGCAGTCTCTCTCGTGAGATGAAGACTGAGAACAAGAAAGGAACGAGAGAGGCTTCAGAAATAAGTGTATTTGAAGGCAAGGTGAGGCTGATGTTATGGTGAGTTCTGCACAGGTGCAAGAGGCAGCTCAAATGCAGTCATTCATGTAATAGAGAAAGAGTTGGGCAATGATGCCAAAGTACTGTTCAACGTAGCCAACAAAAAGGAAGGCAGAGGGACACATGCAAATGCTCATGGCTGCACCTTTGATTTGAAGAAAGTGAAGAATCAAAAGAAAAGTTGTTCAGTTTAGTTTAGTTTAGAGATGCAGCGCGGAAACAGGCCCTATGGCCCACCGAGTTCGCTCTGACCAGCGATCCCTGCACACTAACAATATCCTACACCGAGGGACAATTTACAATTTTTACCCGAAGAAAATTAACCGACAAACCTGTACTTCCTTGGGAGTGTGGGAAGAGACCGGAGCACCTGGAGAAAATCCACAAGGTCATGGGGAGAACGTACAAACTCCGTACAGACATCACCCGTGGTCAGGGTACGAACCTGGGTCTCTGGCGCTGTGAGGCAGCAGCTTTACTGCTGTGCCACTGTGCCGCTCCTCTCGCTTGAGAGTGAGAACAATTCTGCCAGACGGGGAAGAGCGCATTTGATGGGTAACTGGTCCATAGTCTGCTCAGATCGCCAGCTGTGGAGGGAAGATTGCCAGAAGCTACGAATTCTATGACGACAGAGCCTTGTATTTGATAGTGGGATTACGGTCAAGGGATAGGGTAAGAGGAGGCATTCTTGGGTTTCTTCTCACTATTATTGTTTGTTTATGTGTGCGTATGTGTGCATGTGTGTTGCTTTTTTTGGTATGACTGTATGGCAAAACAAATTCCTAGTATGTTGCAAAACATACTTGGCTAATGAATTACGATTATTATGATCTATATATATTATATATGTGTGTTTGTATGTGTGTACATACGCACACACTGTACTTTTTTCTCTCTCATTATTATATTGTGTGCAGTGTACTATGTTTATGAGTCTGAAGAAGGGTTTCGACCCGAAACGTTGCCCATTTCCTTCACTCCATAGATGCTGCCTCACCCGCTGAGTTTCTCCAGCATTTCTGTCTACCTTCCATATTCCAGCACCTGCAGTTCCTTCTTAAACAATACTATGCTTACATATTCTGTCGTGCTGCTGCAAGTAAGAATTTCACTGTTCTATCAGGGACAGATGACAATAAAACACTCTTGACATTGCAAAGATGTGCAGGTTGTTAAGTTAATCAGTCATTTGTAAAGGCAGTTCTGTGGTGAGAGGATCTGGCGTGGAGAGGGGAGTTAATAGGAATGTGGGTGGATTGATAAAATGGGTTTAGTGTAGGATTAGATTAATTGGTGCTCAATTGTCTGTATGGATTTGGATGATTCAAGGGCTTGTTTTAGTCCTCAATTGCTCTTTGACTCTTAAAAATAAAAAAAAAGTGCATGTGTGCGCCAGATTGGTGCAGATTAATGTAATTGAAGATGGCATTGGCTGCATGGGCAGATGATATGGGAATTGGTTGAAGGGTTTGTGCATTGGAGAGTTCTACCCTTGTGGATTCAGTGCATCTGCTGTAATATGTGTTTCTGATACAGCACGGCAGGGCACATAACAATGATAATAAAACTTTTATTAAATGTGGTACCGAGGAGAATCCTCTCAGAAGACAAGTGGAACTAATAAAACAGAGATGAAACTGCCTTTTATACTGGGTCCTCCATCACAACATGCCTTGATTGAGAACAGTTTGGATCAATCTGTATAATCAGTTGGGAATCATCCAAAGACCATCATATATAAAGTGAACGTCGAAAACAAGGGCCAATTATAATGATTTATTCACTTAATCTAGTTAGATATTTGGAACCCCTTGCTAAAATGAGAGAAGTGACTGATCCAGCAGTATAAAGTTGCCACTACCAAGGTTTTGCAAAATAACATTTATGCAATGTATGAGTCGTGGCCAACAAATTCAAGAGAATCTCGATCATATCGATGGTGAAAATCTTCTTTCCAGTTATACTTCCAAATATAGCTCTGACATTATCACGCACGGTAGATAGGTTGTTAAAGAAATAGCTCGTGAAGTATGATCTCTTCTCAGGATATTTACCTCTGTTAGACTTTGGTAATACAGTGTAGAAACAAGCCCTTCAGCCCACTACAAAGATTTACAGGTTTGTAGGTTAATGCTTGACTAATCTTCTGGAATTTTTTTGAGGATGTAACTAGGAAAATGGACAAGGGAGAGCCAGTGGATGTAGTGTACCTGGACTTTCAAAGGCATTTGATAAGGTCCCACATAGGAGATTAGTGGGCAAAATAAAAGCATATGGTATTGGGGGTAGGGTACTGACATGGATAGAAAATTGGTTGGCAGGTAGGAAACAAAGAGTAGGGATTAATGGGTCCCTTTCAGAATGGCAGGCAGTGACTAGTGGGGTACCGCAAGGCTCGGTGGTGGGAATGCAGCTATTTACAATATACATTACAATATACAAATTTGCAGATGACACAAAGCTGGGTGTCAGTGTGAACTCTGAGGAGGATGCTATGAGGATGCAGGGTGACTTGGACAGGTTGGGTGAGTGGGCAGATGCATGGCAGATGCAGTTTAATGTGGATAAATGTGAGGTTATCCAATTTGGTGGCAAAATCAGGAAGGCAGATTATTATCTGAATGGTGTCAAGATGGGAAATGCGGAAGTACTACGAGATCTGGTGGTCCTTGTTCATCAGTCAATGAAAGTAAGCATGCAGGTACAGCAGGCAGTGAAGAAAGCGAATGGCATGTTGGCCTTCATAACAAGAGGGGTTGAGTGTAAGAGCCAAGAGGTCCTTCTGCAGTTGTACAGGGCCCTAGTGAGACCACACCTGGAGTATAGTGTGCAGTTTTGGTCTCCAAATTTGAGGAAGGACATTCTTGCTATTGAGGGAGTGCAGCGTAAGTTCACAAGATTAATTCCCAGGATAGTGGGACTGTCATATGCTGAGAGAATGGAGCGGCTGGGCTTCTATACTCTGTAATTTAGAAGGATGAGAGGGTAATCTTATTGAAACATAAGATTATTCAGGGATTGGACACGCTAGAGTCAGGAAAAGTTCCCGATGTTGGGGGAGTACAGAACCAGGGGCCACATTTTAAGAATAAGGGGTAGGCCATTTAGAACGGAGATGATGAAAAACGTTTTCACCCAAAGAGTTGTGAATCTGTGGAATTATCTGCCTCAGAAGGCAGTGGAGGCCAATCCTCTGGATGCTTTCAAGAGAGAGCCGGATAGATAGCGGAGTTAGGGGATATGGGGAAAAGGCAGGAACGGGGTGCTAATTGTGGATGATCAGCCATGATCATATTAAATGGCGGTGCTGGCCCGAAGGGACAAACTATTGTCTATTCATTATAGGTCAACTCCTCCCCCATCGGTCGTGGGGTGGACTGACCTTTAACTCCACCTCCCATTCCCACACTGACCTTTCTGTCCTGGGCATCCCCCATTGTCAGAGTGAGGCCCAGCGCAAATTGGAGGAACAGCACCTCATTTTTCGCTTGGGCAGTTTACACCCCAGCGGTGTGGACATTGACTTCTCTAACTTCAAATAGCCCTTGCTTTCCCTCTCTCTCCCTCCACCCCCTCCCCTTTCCCAGTTCTCCCACCAGTATTAGGACTACATTCTATCTCTGTCCCACCCACTCCCCTGACATCAGTTTGAATAAGGATCTCGACCCGAAACGTCACCCATTCTATTTCTCCAGAGTTGCGGCCTGTCCTGCTGAATTACTCCAGCATTTTGTGTCTACCTTTGATTTATCTCACTTCAGGTAGCCCTGGCATTCCCTCTCTCTTAATCCCTCACCCACACAAGTCACACTAACCTCTCATTTTCATCCTATAAACAGGTACCAATGACCTGTTTCCTTTATCATTGTTATTTTATTTGCATATCTTTCATTCATTGTTCTTTATCTCTCCACATCACCGTCTATATCTCTCTTTTCCCTTATCCCTAACCAGTCTCGACCTTGAACGTCACCCATTCTTTCCCTCCAGAGATGCTGCCAGTCCCGCTGAGTTCCTCCAGCTTTACGTGTCTATCTTCGGTTTAAACCAGCACCTGCAGTTCCTCCTTACACATTGCACCAGTCTGTTGTGTTACTCCACAGCCCATACCATTAAATGATTTCCAGTTCTGCTGCTTCCTCACCTGAATGAATACCATATTCCTTCCAGGGCTTACCACCCTTCAGTTACTTGTCTTTGCATTCCTTCAGATGTGTGTAAATAAGATGTGCGACCACAACCTTCAAGCACAGAATAAAAATAGCTGTTGCAAAAAAGAAAAACTTCAAATGCAAAGCTTCACTTGTCAGAAAGGATTAAGTGCAAAGGTTCCAGAGGCACAGAAGTCTGAAACCAATCATTTACGATCAAAAAAACATTAGTGGAGAAAAATGGAAAGAAATTAAAATGAACAACCAGGCTTTGATTGACATATAATTCTGCTGATAAGATCTCCACCAAGTTGCATTTATCAGTGGCTGATAACCCCATCATCCTGGAATATTTTCTGTCAAATTATTTCAAGAGTTTATAGACAAACTTTGCAATGAATTTCAAGGGCAATCGTTTTAGCGTTTAATTTTCCAGTCAAATATTCGAGCCAGCATCGCCATTCAATACGATCATGGCCGATCATCCAAAAACAGTACCCCGTACCTGCTTATCCCCCCATATCCCTTGATTCCTTTAGTCCTAAGACCTAAATCCAACTCTCTCTTGCAAACATAGAAACATAGAAAATAGGTGCAGGAGTAGGCCATTCGGCCCTTCGAGCCTGCATCGCCCTTCAATATGATCATGGCTGATCATCCGACTCAGTATCCTGTACCTGCCTTCCCTCCATACCCCCTGATCCCTTTAGCCACAAGGGCCACATCTAACTCCCTCTTAAATATAGCCAATGAACTGGCCTCAACTACCTTCTGTGGCAGAAAATTCCACAGATTCACCACTCTCTGTGTGAAAAAAAAAATTCTCACCTCGGTCCTAAAAGACTTCCCCCTTATCCTTAAACTGTGACCCCTTGTTCTGGACTTCCCCAACATCGGGAACAATCTTCCCCAACATCGGGAACAAACATCCAGTGAAAAGCAATCAGTGGGTCTAGCAGCATCTGTGGAGGGAAATTGACAGACGACATTTTGAGATCCGACCCTTCCCCACCAGTCTTTTGGGTCTCGAAGCATTTACAGCTAATCTATTAGCCTTTGACTCTTTAATTAAGCCGAACAGTCATCTCACATTGTAGAAGCAAGGAGCTGCAGATGCTAGTTAATGCACAAAAGGAGACAAAAGTGCTGGAGTAACTCAGCAGGCCAGGCAGCATCTCTGGAGAACGTGGACAGGTGCCGTTTCAGGTCGAGACCCCTCTTCAGACTGTGAAGGATCTTGACCCGAAAAGTTATCTGTCCACGCTCTCCAGAGACGCTGCCTGACCTGCTGAGTCACTCCAGCACTTTGTGCAACCTGACTTTCACTGCAGTCCGCCTGATATTCTACAAAGATTTGACGATCCTTGTAACTTTGGGTGCGCCCAAGACAATGAACAGTGTAAATAATGGGAAAGATCATTTGATAGCCACAAACAGTACATACACGCACACACGTGTAGGTATACACACACGTACACACACGTACACATACAACCTTGCAGATCGAAACTATGCCAATATGCTTCACAAAGATTCAGCCAGGCTGCAAATGGTGTATGGCCACTTCATTAGTGACCAAAATGTAGTCAACCACCATCAACTACACTGCCCAGGAACTTGAGGTAATTAGCTGCAATAGACACAATGTGGACCAACCATTGTCTCGGTCTGTGGTTAATAATATTCCTGTCATTTATCTTGCCGCTTACGCTGAAAGAACAAAACTCGCTCACGTGAAATGTCATCACTCACGGGCCTGAATCTTGCAGGCTCGTTTGGAACCACAACTTTTCAACTACTGGAACTGAAGGAGATCCTGGATCACTGTGTGATCCTAAATCCAGGCAGACATTGCCATTGTGCTGTACACAGTAAGCCAGGATCAGGAGTCTGGCCCCGGATTCTCCAATTCTGTATATGGCGGTACTGTAGCGCGGCCGTGGAGTTGCTGCCTTACAGCGTCAGAGACCCGGGTTCGATCCTGTCTGCGGGCGCTGTCTGTACGGTGTTTTGTACATTCTTCCCGTGACCTGCGTGGGTTTTCTCCGGATCCTACATTCCAAAGACGTGCAGGTTTGTAGGTTAATGGGCTTATGTAAATTGTCGCTGGTGTGTACAATAGAACTAGTAGGAAGCCAGGAACTGCAGATGCTGGTTTAAACCACAGACACGAAATGCTGGGGTAACTCAGCGGGACAGACAGCATCTCTGGAGAGAAGGAATGCGGAGATGCTGCCTGTCCCACTGTTACTCTAGCATTTTGTGTCTATCTGCGGATAGAACTAGTATAGGGGTGATCGATCGCAGGTGTGCGTGGACCCTGTGTGCAAAACGGCCTGTTTCCACACTATATCTCTAAACTAAACTAAACTTGGTTAAGAATCTGAAACCATATTGATTTCAATTGAATTTCTAGACCTCCAGGATAAGAGGCAAAGGGGAAGGAGTTAAGTATCAATGATCTTGTCCTATTTTAATGTTTTTTTAAACAATTATTTCTGCTGTTATGTCTTTGGAATTCACTTCATTTTTAATTAGGCATGAGAATATTTGAAACAAGTTTATTCATGGATAACCCCTTGAGATGGACAGTCATCTCGTTTTTGAGGGGGTCCAACATAGAACATACAGCACAAGACATAACATACATAGAGGCTCTCATTGACCCACCTACCCACACACCAATCCCAAAACCTCTCCATCCCCACTTGTTATAGTTTATAACAATTGTTAATTGGCTTTACATATCCAATAATAATAATAGTTATGTGTTACAGCATAATGTTGATGCATAATACCATATACCACCTATCATACATCGTACGTTAATACATACTTTCAACATTATTACATGATATATTATTTCATGATATTGTGACATAATACAATATAAGACCTTGTTACACTATGCAATACAATAATACATAAGTGTAATGGCCATGCATATACAATAGTTATGCCAAATGATCACACACAGAGCAAGCTAGATAAAGGAGCTCGAAGACTCTAATACTAGAAACAGGTACATGGTTTTATAAGGAAGGGTAAAAGTGTATTTTTAAATAGACGAAATGAGCTAATAGTTCTTATGGTACTAGGCAGAGTGTTCCAGTCAGAAGGAGCTTTGAATTTAAATGCACGTCTCCCAATTTCTTTGTTAGTTCTTGGAATGAAAAAGAAGGGTTGCTGAATATGTCTTAGTGAATATGAGAGTGTGTATGGTAATAGGTCTTGTTTTAAATAAGAAGGGTAATTGAGATGGATGCATTTAAAGATGAACTGGAACCAGTGGTAGCATCTTCGAGCGTGGGGGGATAACCAGTTTAGAGTTTCGTACATAGAACAGTGGTGAGTTATATATGGACACCTTAAAATAAATCTGCAAAGACTATTATAAACTACATTGAGGGGTTGAAGATGTGTACCAAATGTATTCTGATAGACAATATCAGCATAATCTAGTGTTGGTAGTAGTAGTTGAGAGACAATTCTTTTTCTCATCTGAAAGGTGAAACAATTTATATGGCGGTAAAGAATAGCTAGATTACAGATGAGTTTTTTAGTAATCGTCTCACTATGCTGCGTAAATGAAAGCGTTGGGTCGAGCCAAACACCAAGATATTTGAAGTTCAATACTTGTTCTAATGGTGATCCTTCATTAAATGATATAGTCAGATCTACAGAATTACCAAGGCCTTGTCTGGTACCAAATAACATACTGCATGATTTATTTTAATTTTAAATTAATTTGTTAAATAATAGCCATTTGTGAACAGAAGTAAGATCTGATTGAAGGGATCTTTCAATTTCAGACTTGTTAGTACTAGATGTATATAGCACTGCATCATCGGCATATAGTTGTGTTTGACTGTCAGAACAGATATTAGGGAGGTCGTTTATGAAAATAGAGAAAAGGAGTGGTCCCAAAGACGAACCTTGCGGGACCCCCTTCTCTACAATTAAGGAATTGGATTGACTTCCATTAAAGGTGACACATTGGCGTCTGTTATGAAGGTATGAGTTAAACCACAGTAGATTGTTTTGAGAAAGACCAATAGAGTAAAGTTTATCAAGCAGTAGGTAGTGGTCAACAACATCAAAGGCCTTGGTTAAATCAAGAAAGATGGCACCGGTGAGTTTACCATCCTCAGAAGCAGTGAACACTTCGCTGGTGAGTTTTAACAGAGCTGTAGTTGTGGAGTGATTAGGTCTGAACCCAGACTGGCATGGAGATAGAATGTTGAAAGTTGAGACATAATGTGATAGCTGGTTGAACACTAGTTTCTCGAGGATTTTAGCCACCGAGTTGATAATTGAGATGGGGCGGTAATTGTTAATATCGTGTGGGTCGCCTCCCTTATGCAGTGGAGTAACATTGGCACACTTCCATGCGGAAGGGAGGGTACAAGTTGAGAAGGATAAATTAAACAGGTCGCATAGTGGGTACATTAGAATATTAGCTCCTAACTTAATGAATTTAGTCTCAATACCAGCTGGTCCAGATCCACAATCATCCTTTAATTCATTAATAGCATGTTGAACGTCAACAGGTTTTATTTTTTGAAAAGAAAAAGAGCTTCTACATGTAGAGGTAGCTGGAAAGTCACATATAATAGATGAGTCAAATACAGTAGAGCTACATACAGTGGAGAAGTGCTGGTTGAAAGCATTGGATATAACAGCAGGGTTCTGAAATTAATAGTTTCTAAAATGCCTTTTGCAGGTCAGAGATGTTTAATGATTCTTAAATGCAAGAAGAGTTTGGCAGAGGTTTGTGGCCCATCCCTAGCGCTTTGGCAGCTGTCTAATGTAGCCAAGGTCAATTTGGGGATGGGAGTTCTGCCTTGTACCACCCTAGGCCAGTCACATCAAAGACTATGCACTCAACTTAACGAAACAAGAGGGAGTAATTAACCCTCCTCATCTTTTCCCTTCCTTCCTTCCTACGCTAATTTCCCATCCCTGAGTCGCATGGGCATGTGGTGGCCGTGGCGCTGCCGTGGATTTGCTTCCTTACAGCGACAGAGACCCGGGTTCAATCCTGACTACGGGTGCTGTCTGTATAGAATTTGTACGTTCTCCCCGTGACCTGCGTGGGTTTTCTCCGGGAGCTCCGGTTTCCTCCCACACTCCAAAGACGGACAGGTTTGTTGGCTAATTGGCTTGGTAGAATTGTAAATTGTCCCCCGTGTGTGTGTAGGATAGCGTTAGTGCACAGATCGCTGGTCGGCGCGGTATCAGTGGGCCGAAAGGCCTGTTTCCATTCTCAATCTCTAAACTAAACTAAACTGAGTCCCACATTTCCCTTTTATTCTCCATCCTGCACCCCCCCCACCACCCCCCCCAACTTTCCCTTTCCACCTATATCCCTCCCTCTGGCTATACATTTCATTTTTCTATCCTTATCAGTCATCCCTTTAACTCCTTCATCAACTAGGTCACACATCTACCAATCAAGCCTTCCTCACCTGTATCTCCCCATCACTTGCCAGGCTTTGTCCCACCCCACCTCTCTATTCCAACCATCTTCCCCCCCCCCCCCCCCCCCCCCCCAATCAGTCTGAGGAAGGGTCCCAACCCGAATCGGCCGTTCTCTCCACAGATACTGCCTGACGTCTCAACACTGTTCCTCAACAAAATGTTTCCAATACTGCGTTTATCTCAAGACTCCAGCATCTGCAGGTATTCATGTCAACCCTCCTCCTCCATCCAGGTGAGTGAGTACATGCAGGGATTGCGGGAACAACGATTCTGGGCTTTGGATCAGTTCCAGCACAATTCAATCCATTGCAAATAGCTGCCCATAAATTACATTCTGGGTGATGTACAGATGTGGCTCAAACTGCCTATTGTAATAGTGAATATTTAATTAATCTTTCTTCCAGCAGACAATGTAACACATAAAGACCAAGTGACAACTGAGAGATGGCTGACCTACATAGCAGTAATTGAAAAGCAAATGACTGCTGCTGCTGGAAATCTGCATCCCACCAGCCTCCATTCAGCAAATTAACCTCCCTAGTATCTCCCAGCTTCAATTCCACCAACAAACACAGCATCCCTTCCCTTCTTGTTTTTGGAGAGCGGCACTGTGGTAGAGTTAGACACAAAATGCTAGAGTAACTCAGCGGGACAGGCAGCATCTCTGGTGAGAAGGAATGGGCGTTGTTTCAGGTCGAGACTCCTCTTTAGACTCTACCCGATCCAGCTTCGGCAGTTCTTTCCTACACAGTGGTAGAGTTGCTGCCTTTCAGTGCCAGAGACGAATGATCAATCCAGACTACGGCTGCTGTCTGTACGGAGTTTGGATATTCTCCCCGTGACCACATGGGTTTTCCCCGAGTGCTCTGGTTTCCTCCCACACTCCAAAGAGTAGGTTAATTGGCTTTGGTAAGTTGTGAAATTGTCCCCAGTGCCCAACTTCTGAGTTTTCTTCTCTAGGTTTCTGTGGAATAAACCTATTGTCATCAGTCCTGCCAATATTACAAAGCATGTGCTTCCAGTCACACATTTCTTCTCAAATGTTTTATTCTGCTTTCAAACTAGAAAGTGCTGGTGTGGGTCCAAATGAAGAGTGAATGGTAGGAGGAGGGGAGATGAAAGACAAAGACTGTGGAACAGGTAGCCATGTATCGACCTCAGAATTCTAATTTGAAAGAAAAGGTTGTTCACAGAGCATATCATCAGATTAAGAAGGGTCTTGACTCGAAACGTCACCCATTCCTATCCAGAGATGCTGCCTATCCCGCTGAGTTACTCCAGCTTTTTGTGTCTATCTTTGGTTGAAACCAGCATCTGCAGTTCCTTAATAAACAGATTACACACTATGTCCAAAACCACACAACAGATTGAGTTCACAACCTACTTCCATTCCTCTTGAAGGAAGAATATTAATGACACTGAAGGATGTGTAATATACTTTAAATAATTTATATTTTATAATGCAAGATATTTTGGAACTTTGAAATGGTCAGTGTTCTGATCACGGTATCAGAGAGAAGTCAGCATTCTTATCACTGGGGTTCAGTTTGCAGAGGCTTTGGCTAGCAGAATGGTGTGAGGTACCTTTCCACAAAGCAGAGAGGACAGAAATAGTTGTCAGTGGACTTCATAGACCTTACTGAATACATCTTTCCTTCAGATCTGAGGTGTTCACAAAAAGTGGTGGATACTTGTAGGAAGGAACTGCAGATACTGGTAGATAGATACTGAAGATAGACACAAAATGCTGGAGTAACTCAGAGGGACAGGCAGAATCTCTGGAGAGAAGGAATGGGTGACGTTTCGGGTTGAGACCCTTCCGCAGACTCGTGTATACCTATATGTTTTTGTCCTTCCACATGCAATGACTACATGATAATCTGGCATGCATTAACAGAGAACATGAATTGATATGACTTGTTCAGACCCACCTCAGGACAAGAGCTATGAGACCAAGGCCAGATAGAAGCATGGTGAGAGGGTTATGCAGCACAGAAAGAGGCCCTTTGGCCCAACTCATCTATGTCAGACAGGATGCCTTCTTGAGCTAGTTCCATTTGTCTGCATTTGGCCCATATCCTTTTCAATCTCAGACACAAGGAACTACAGATGCTGATTTACAAAAGAAGATACTGCTGGAGTAACAGTGCTGGTCAGCCAGCATCCCTGGAAAACAAGGATAGATGATATTTTGGTCAAGATTTCAAGGTCTGTTTATAGTCACATGCACCAATTAAGGTACAGTGAAATTCGGTTGCCATACAACCATACTAAAAAAATCACCAAGCCACACAACTACATAACAGTTAACATAAACATCCACCACAGCGGATTCCCCACGTTCCTCACTGTGATGAAAGGCAAAAAAGTCTACTTGAAACGTACAGAATAGTGAAAGGCTTGGATAGAGTAGAAACATCCTCTCCACATCCACTCTATCCAAGTCTTTCACTATTCTGTACGTTTCAATGAGTTCCTCCCCTTGTTCTTCTAAACTCCAGCGAATACAGGCTCAGTGCTGTCAAACGTTCACCATATGCCAACCCACTCATTCCATTCGCCCTCTATAACCTCCTAGCCTGGTCACATTGGGACACCTTATTTTGCACTCCCACATGCCACTAGTGTTAAACAAGCCCCAGCCTGTGCTATCAACACTGAATATTTCCAACTACTTGCCAAACTCATAACCTCTCATACTACAAAGAACGAGGAACGTTACCATAGCTGGGTTCCCCTCCAAACTGCACAATGTCTTGACCTGAAAATGTATTGCCGGTCCTTTAGTAATCTTGGGTCCAAATCCCAGAACATTAAGGGGTCCAAAGTAAGAGTGGTGGATGGATTATTATCGTGCTGAATGTTGTTAGTTAATTTGTAACCAATAATTACACAGAATCAGGAATGCTCTTGGCAGGTCACCCAAGGTTGGCTGGTCACAAAGGGAATTTGTGACAGAGTGGACCAAGAAGAAGATCTCAAAGGTGAAACAAATGGAGGATGGTGGCTGGAGAGACTCCAAACTCCCCAGGTCTGTCTCAGTCAAGGACTGAGAGGAACTACTTGGAAACATACAGAATAGTGAAAGGCTTAGATAGAGTGGATGTGGAGAGGATGTTTCCACTAGTGGGAGAGCCGAGGACTAGAGGTCATAGCCTCAGAATTAAAAGATGTTCTTTTAGGAAGGAGATGAGGAGACATTTCTTGAGTCAGATGGTGGTGAATCTGTGGAATTCTTTGCCACAGAAGGCAGTGGAGGCAAAGTCAGTGGATATTTTTAAGGCAGAGATGGATAGATTCTTGATTAGTACGGGGAGCAGGGGTTATGGGGAGAAGGCAGGAGAATGTGGTTGAGAGGGAAAGATAGATCAGCCAGTTCATTGGCTATATTTAAGAGGGAGTTAGATGTGGCCCTTGTGGCTAAAGGGATCAGGGGGTATGGAGAGAAGGCAGGTACAGGATACTGAGTTAGATGATCAGCCATGATCATATTGAATGGTGGTGCAGGCTCGAAGGGCCGAATAGCCTACTCCTGCACCTATTTTCTATGTTTCTATGTTTCTATGATTGAATGGCGGAGTAGACGATGGAGCGGATCGCCTCATTCTGCTCCTATAACTTATGCAGTTATGAACATCGATGATGATGATGATGATGATGATGATGACAAAAGAGTGCCCCTAGATATCAGCAAGTCAAAATTTCTACTGTTCTGAGTTAGCAGCAAAATGTCTTCTTTTTTTTACATTGATGACTGGCCGGTATCGTCAAAAGTCTCATGTAGCTTCACTGAACCATGCCTCTCAGTACTGAAGAGTAATGGTAAAAGAGATTATCGTAAATTGAACACATTGCAGTAGCTCCCAGGAAAAATAAGCTTTCACTTGCTCTGATGATCACTGACAATCTGGGCATTAAGGCAAAATAATTTCCAAGAGAAATTATAGTATTAATCAAGGAATGGAACATGGCCATGAGGGTATAATCTGAAATTTAGTTTAGTTCAGAGATACATCATGGAAACATGCCCTTTGGCCCACCGAGGCCACACCAATCACCTTTTCACACAAGTTCTATGCTATCGCACTTTCTTGTCTGATTTCCAGTCACCCTTGGTTCCAGAGCCTTACTGGATTATCCGTTTTGCCGGATAATCCAACAGAGGTCGTGGCCTTGTGGAGCCGAGATACCGGACCATAAAGTTGACCGCGGATGTTGTCCATGGGAATGGATCTACCAGCTCCACCCTGGCCAGAGTGCCAGAACCCTGGCCGTAGCCAGAGAACTTGACTCATGGAAGCCGGCTATGGGATCGGATCTGCCGGCTCCAGCCGGGCTGGAGTTTTGCAGGGGGCAAATTTGACCCAGCGATCGGCGAGGAAGTTCCACTGAGGAAGCCTCACCTGGCCGAGACGCCACATTTTCGGGGGGGACTTCCAGGAGCCTATTTAGTCCGGATTGGGAAGGGACAGACCCACCAGTTGCCAGAAAATCGTTGGTGAACCTGTAATGGGCTTTTGAACATAAAGGAGCTATTTAAAAACTTGAAAAATAGTGCACTTTGTGCATGTTAAACGCATACAATTTACCTTGCTTTGAAATGATTCCATTTCAGATATGGTTATAAATGCTTAATTGAAGCGAATGATGATCTCATTATAACCCCTACATTCACCCATTTTAAGGACAGACCGTTTACGACCGCTGGAGATGATTACAATATCGCAGTTTGACTCCTTCAATAACACCCTGATAACAATCAGTCTATTCATTAAGGCTGCAAATCACTATTTAGTATCAATGGTGAATATAACAAAAATATATTCAGCTGCTACTTAGGCATCCATTCGATTAAGCCCGACATAACCATATATTGTCACAATCTTCATAATTATTACCAGAATGTTAATCTTTCATCTCCTTGGCTTCTCCTCGCCTGACCCTCCATCGCCATTCTCTTATGCACAACATACACAATTTTGAATTCTTCTTTCGTGTCCTTATGCTATATAGTGGCTCGCCACTGCTGTACATATCGTTGCGCTATTGGACTGTTAAGTGCAAGGTCTGCAGTAGTACATGGATTATCCAGCAAAGGGCATTGCAGTAGGTGGTGCATTGTTTGGGTCTGTGTGCCACAGTCACAGGTTGTTGTACCCTCAATGTAGCCCCATTTGTGGGGTCATAGTAGAAGCATTCACGCCGTGACCACGGTCAAGTTCCATGTGTGCTCCATGTAACTTGCTAATTCTACTACCACCTTGGTGCTATTAGCTCCCTCACACCTTAACTTTGAATTGATAAGGTGGACAACTGGTTGAATAATTATATCCTATATTACACTGGATGATGTAAAAGACTATTTGGATCCTGCTCACCTCTGCCAAAACTGCCCCCAAATTAATGGATCAATTGAAAAGCAAATTTAGTGCCTTCTTTCCCAACTTCTCTCCAATGTTTGTTCCAACCTCATCGTCAACAACTAGCGGGAGAAATTCTTGGACATTTCATCTTATCTCGCACTAAACATGGTTCGCTACGTCATGTATCATCTCTACACTATATACGACTCGATTGTATCATGTACAGTCTTTCTGCTGATTGTTTTTGCATGCAACAAAAAGCCTTTCAATGTACCTCGGTAGATGAAACAATAAACAAAACTAAACTAAGTTTTGCCACTGAAGTTGGCACATCAGCCCCATCTACCTCCTTTTCCTAGGTTCACGAGGTTAATCCCCGGGGCGGCGGGACTGTCATATGAGGAAAGATTGGAAAGACTGGGTTTGTATTCACTGGAATTTAGAAGGATGAGAGAGAATCGTATAGAAACATATAAAATTATAAAAGGACTGGACAAGCTAGATGCAGGGGAAATGTTCCCAATGTTGGGGGAGTGCAGAACCAGGGGCCACGTTCTAAGAATAAAAGGGAGGCCATTTAAAGCTGAGATGTGAAAAAACTTTGTCACCCAGAGAGTTGTGAATTTGTGGAATTCCCTGCCACAGAGGGAAGTGGAATCTAATTCATTGGATTAATTTAAAAGAGAGTTCGATAGAGCTCTTTGGGCTTGCGGAATCAAGGGGTATGGGGAAAACGCAGGCATAGGCTACTGATTCAGGATGATCAGCCATGATCACAATGGATAGGATTGAAGGGCCAAATGGCCTCCTCCTGCACCTATTTTATATTTTTCTATCAAACTTTCCCTCTACCCTGCCTTCAAATCTTCCTTTAGTTTTGATTTCTCCCATCATCTCACAAAGTTCACATCATGCCATCTGCTCTCTTTACCACAAAACTGCTGACCACCCTATTTCCTTTTCTAGCTCTTATGCCACCTTTCAGTAATGCTTCTCTCATAAGGTCATAAGTGATAGGAGCAGACATAGGCCATTCGGCCCATCAATTCTACACTGCATAATCATGGATGATCTCTCTCTCCCTCCTAATCCCATTCTCCTGTCTTCTCCCCATAACCCCTGACACCCGTACTAATCAAGAATCTATTTATCACTGCCTTAAATATATCCACTGACTTGACCTCCACAGCCTTCTGTGGCAAATAATTCACCACCCTCTGACTAATGAAATTCCTCCTCATTTCCTTCTTAAAGGAACGTCCTTTAATTCTGAGGTTATGACCTCTGGTCCAAGACTGTCCCACTAATGGAAACATCCTCCCCACATCCACTCTATCGAAGCCTTTCACTATTCTTTCTATTTAAGTTTTTTTTTAATGGTACAATGGTGCTTTATTTGTCACACAAAATTCATTTTTATACACAGTTCAGTACAAGTATCTCAATACATGAACACTTAGATAAGTTCTCCATCTCCTTCACATCTGCCTTGATCACTTATCTCATTGACCCTTCCAACCATGCAAGCTCTCTTCCCCAAAGTCCTTGAATCTTGCTGACAAAATTCAAGCTCAACTTCCCTCACACCGCGTGTCCAAATCACTAAAACCAGAATTCCTTTCCTGCCACAGGACACAAAAGGCTCTAATCACAGTTATCCTTTGTGACTCTACGAGAGTGATCAATCTTCATTCTCCCTGAACTAACTGCACCATTTGATATGGATGAACACACAACTCCGCTCAAAGGCTTTCTCATTATCACCCTGCTGCATTAGAACACACCCATGTGGTTCTATCCCTGTGTTCAGCTAGTCTTGGAGAATTACCCGATTCTGCAGAAGTACCTCTCGTTTTCCTCAAGGATCTCGGGTGGGTCATCTATTTCCCATCAAGGTGCTGCTTTTCAGAAACATCAGCAAATGTGGGCATCAGCAGTGTATGTTTGAATGAAAATGGGAAACGCTTACTCAGCGTCTTCCTTGACCTTCCACTCTCTCCATATTTATTTAGTTTTGTTTAGAGATACAATGAGGAAACAGGCCCTTCAGCCCAGCGATTCCACACCAACCAGCGATCCCCGCACACTAACACTGTCCTTCACACAGTAGGGAAAATTTACACTAATACCAAGCCAATTAATCTACAAACCTGTACGTCTTTGGAGTGTCGGAGACCGAAGATCTGGGAGAAAACCCACGCGGTCACGGAGAGAACGTGCAAATTCCGTATAGACAGCACCCGTAGCCGGGATCGAACCCAGGTCTCCGGCGCTGCAAGCGCTGTAAGGCAGCAACTCTACCGCTGCGCCATGGTGCCACCCTCTTGTCAGACTACTTTGGTTTAGAGATACCACACGGAAAGAGACCCTTCGGCCCACTGAGTCCCCACCAACCAACAATCACTGTACACTTAGACTATCCTAGACACACTGATGGACAATTTACAATTTTTACCTAAGCCAATTAACCTACAAACCTGGATATCTTTGGAGTGTTGGAGGGAACCGGACCACCCAGAGAAAATCCACGTGATCACATGGAGAACGTACAAACTCCACACAGACAAGCACCCATAGTCAGCATCGAATCTGGGTCACTGACACTGTAAGGCAGCAACTCGACCACTGTACCACTGTGCTGCCCTAATGCCCTAACTACTTGGTCAACGTTCCTTAACCTACCATCCTCTCCATATTGTCAGACTACTTGTTCAACAGTTCGTACTGGATGAGAGTCTCCAACTAACCCTCAGAAAGACCAAAAACAGTGAACTATTAATTCTCCTTCCCATTCCTACACAGACCTTTCTGTCCTTGGTCTCCTCCGTTGTCAGAGTGAGGCTAAACGCAAATTGGAGGCACAACATCTCTTATTTCGCCTGGGCAGCTTACAGCCCAGTGGTATGAAGATTGATTTCTCTCACTTCAGATAACCCCGGCGTTCCCTCTCTCTCCATCCCTCCCCCACCCAAGATGCGCCAGCTTCTCGTTTTTACTAACAAACAGCTAACAATGGCCTGTTTCCTTCATCATCGTTATTTTATTGCATTTCTTTCGTTCATTGTTCATTATCTCTCTACATTAACGTCTATATCTCGTTTCCCTTCTCCCTAACCAGTCTGAAGAAGGGTCTTGACCCGAAACGTCACCCATTCCTTCTCTCCAGAAATGCTGCCTGTCCCGCTGAGTTACTCCAGCTCTTTATGTCTATCTTCAGTTTAAACCAGCATCTGCAGTTCCTTCCTACGTATCCGATTAGTTCCTTGTCCACCAGCTCTTTCGTTCTCACTGAATCAGGAAATATGGGGTCAGCACAGGTAAGTGCATGGAGGTAAACAAGTCGGATGGCATACTCCTGCTGTTCACAGTGTAATGACTAATACTACCTATTTTCACCTTTGTAGCATTGTTCGGCAGCCTCTACATCATTCATCAAGCCACACACAAGGAACTACAGATGCTGGTTGCTATACGGAAGGACACATATGAAAATATTTGTGGGAGTAAACACACACTGCTTCTGAAGATTTAAGGTCAATCGCATGCCATGGACATCAGAGCGTGGTGCAGCACTACCATTTTCCGAATGGGGAGAAGGCAGGAGGATGGAGTTGAGAGGGAAAGATAGATCAGCCACGATGGGCCGAATGGGCTAATTCTGCTCCTTTGTCTTATGAACGGATTCAGAACAGAACCTGCAGCTCAAAACCGGGCAAGATGAACCAGAATGGATATAATCGGTAGCAAGACAATGCGTAACACGCCTGACACATTTTTCACTCCACCGCTATTATCATACTAGGAACCAAACTTTATTTAATGCAGTGTAAAAAGGCATACAAGGACCAGCAACAGGTCCACTTAAAAATAATGAGATAGACAGGCAAGCTTCAACATGGGACTATGTGCAAACTGACCTGCAGAAACAGCACACAACAGATCAAGCTAAGAATTGTCACAAGCAATGGACTACATCGAGTTGCTGCAGGCATGTCACATAGAGCTGTGAATGGTGGTGAATAATTATCAACTAACAGGAGGCAACACCATAAACAAGCCCGTCCACACTGTTGGCAGAGTTGAGGCGTTCGCAAACATCATCAGCCAGAAGCGTAGAGTGGAAAACATTCCACTACTACCTCCAGTGGTCCCCACCCTCCTGGAGGCTCATTGACAGCCAATTCCATTCACCCTACGATAAGTCAAGAAAGAGCAAAACACGGCGAAAACTGCCAGCCCAGAATCATCCAAGTTGCAGCACTGAAAATCTGTGCTTCGATGTTAGTCACGTCCACGCCCACACCCACTTAGTGTGAAAGTGTCAACAGTGAAAGGCTTGGATAGAGTGGATGTGGAGAGGATGTGTCCACTACTGGGAGAGTCCAGGACTAGAGGTCACAGCCTCAAAATTAAAGGACGCTCTTTTAGGAAGGAGATGAGGAGGGATTTCTTTAGTCAGAGGGTGGTGAATCTGTGGAATTATTTGCCACAGAAGGGTGTGAAGGCCGTCAATGGATATTTTTAAGGCAGAGATAGATAGATTATGTATTACTACTGGGCAGTGCATATTAAGAACATAATGTACTGGTTGGATAGTTCCACTCAGCAGTTGGAGTCGATAAGAATGGAGAAAGAGGAGTGCTATCCGCACGATATAGGAACGATCTTGCTCTCACCGATAAAATTGAATAGTATAATATATAAGAAGAACCCAATTATTCACAATACAATAAGAATTTGGAAACAAATAAAAGTATCCTTGAAATTAAATAATCTATCAGTACTAACCCCACTATTGAACAACCCTGCATTCAAACAATCTCTCATCGACAACACATATCAACAATGGGATAGACTGGGGATTAGAAAAGTAGGGGATATGTATGAATTGGGCAAACTGTTATCATTTCAACATTTAAATTAAAATTTAAACTGAAGGATAATCAATATTTTAAATATATACAGATATGTGACTTTATGAAGAAATATATACATAGATTTCAAACTATATTTTTAGACCCTTTAGAAGAAGCAATGAATATTAAGGCTGATTCACAAAAACTAATATCATACTTTTATAATAATATATTAAATAGAGAATTACCCTCAACAGAAGCACTAGGAGAAGATTGGGAACATGAGCTAATGATAAAGATCTCGAAGGATAGATGGGAAAAGTATTTGATGAATACACATAATTGTTCTATTAATGCAAGACATAATTTAATTCAATTCAAATTATTACATAGACTATATTATTCAAAAACGAGGTTGAATAAATTTTATCCAAACGTCTCTCCCAGATGCGATAAATGTTTGTTTCAAAACGCTAATACAGGTGCACAACCTTTTATCCGAAAGCCTTGGGACCAGACACTTTTCGTAATTCAGAATTTGTCGGTCTTCGGAATGGAAATTATTTAGCGTAGATTTTAATGGCTGGCTCAGTGGTAGAGTGCTCGGCTCATATCCGCAAGGTCGCGAGTTTGCGCCTTGATCCTGGCAGTTACTCGATCGCGAGTTTGAGTCTTCAATGTCGTTTTTTCTTGCAGAATAAATGTTTGTATGAAATACAGTGTAGGAGAAGTGTACTGACTGTGTGGGCAGAACTTTGGAAGTGATTGCCCACCAGTCTAAAAAGCCGCTGTGTCTCCCTGTCCCTGGGATAGCAGGGGGCGATCAAACAGCACAATACCCCCCTCCCCCTCCAACTCCAGAGGAATCCGCTCCCCGATGGGCCGCTACCAAAGATCATAGAGGAGCTCCTCTATGATCTTTGGCCGCTACAGCGACAAGTGGCATTTCGCCCACAACCCGAGCTGCGCCCCCTCATCCGCTACCCCAAGAACAAGACGTACCTTGCACACCATCAGCTTCTGCCCCTACGTGTTCCTCTGGAGTTGGAGCGGGGCTGGGCTGGAGTTGCTGCTGGCTGTGGGTCTCTGGGATCTCCGTGCTTGCAGTGGGCCTGGGGGTCGGTGGGCGGCGGTGGGAGCTGTGGACCTACGGACCTACCTCCGTGGAGCTAGCCAGCTTCGGAGCGTGGAGAGCTGCGGGAGCGCGCTGCTGCGACCCGACTCCGGTGGATGGTGACACCGGGAGCTCGCGGGTCCCCGGTGGGAGACCGCTTTGCGGGGCACCGGCAGCGGCGACTTCTCCCGCCCGAATTACGGGGTTGAGAGTGACCTGGAGGGGGGCCTTACAACGCCCGGCGCGGCTGTAAATTGCCGCGGACTTGCTAGCGCCCGCCGGGGGCTCCAACATCAAGACGGGGCAGGGCCCTACATCGCCCGGCGTGGCTTTGAGTGGCCGCTCCCCGATGGGCCCCTACGACGCCCCGAGCTGCGCCCCGTCATCCGCAACCCAGGTTCCTCTGTAGTTGGAGTGGGGCTGGGCTGGTCTCTGGGATCTCCGTGCTTGCGGTGGGCCTGGTGGTCGTGTCCAATTGGTCCTGACACATTCATTTGTAGGATGTACAAAGTTGAATACATTTTGGAGCGATATATTTGATGTATTTACAAAGCTTTTCAAGTCCACAATAGAACCTAAAATGGAATGGATTATATTTGGATTAATAGTAGAAGATATCAATTTAAATAAAGACCAAAACGTTTTTTTTAATTATGGGTTAATAATTGGAAAGAAATTGATACTTAAATTTTGGAAAAATACAACCATACCAACTGTTAAAATGTGGTTTAGGAATATGATGGACATAGCACGCCTTGAAGAAATGAGACTCCGACTAATAGATAAATATGGCCAATTCTTAAGGAGTTGGTCTCCTTTCATCGACTTTTTGGAATCATGTGATGCAGCGGTACCTTAAGGATTGCTGATTTCAGTTCATGACGCGGATAGATCTACATCTCCGAATATAGATTTGAAAAATTCTCTTTTAAGGGGCCTTCTCTCCTATTTCTACTTTCCACTTTTTCTTTTTTTTTAATATACACACTTCACGTTTTTCTATTCTCTACCATCTATTTTTCCTCTTTTTCCCCTTTCTATTGTTTTCTTTTTCTTGTCTTGCTTACTTCCTTCTCAAAACATAAAACTAGAGGTTGTACACAGAATGGATTACGGTATGACATAGTTGGCACCTAAAATTAGGTTCCACTGTACTGTTTTGTACTGTATTAACTTCTAATAAAATAAACAAAACAAAAAAAACAAAAAACAAAAAACAAAAAAAAGAGATAGATAGATTCTTGATTTGTACAGGTGTCTGAGAATATGGGGAGAAGGCAGGAGAATAGGGTTAGGAGGGATTAATATCCATCAAAGATACAGAGCATGCTGACAATATTTATTCAACAAACGTCTGCTTATCAATATTCAGTGTGGAATTTGCCTCCAACATTCACCCACAATGCTAGTTTGGTGTCAATATAAACGAGGGAGCTCAATCGGAGAGGGGAGTGACTGTCCTTAACATTAAGGCAGAATTAGGTCAAGTTCAGCATCAACAACTTCTTAAAAACCCAGTCAATTTAGTTTAGAGATTTGTCGCGGACACAGGCCCTGCGCCCCACAGAGTCCGCACCGACCAGTGACCCCTGCACATTAGCATTATCCAACAAACACTAGTAGGGAAAAATGTACAGTTATACCAATACCAATGACTTATAAACCTGTACATCTATGGTGTGGGAGGAAACTGGAGAAAACCCACACAGGTCACTGGGAGAACATACAAACTCCGTACAGATAAGCACCCATCGTCAGAATCGAACCCGGGTCTCTGGCGCTATAAGGCGGCAACTCTACCGCTGCGCCACCGTGCCGTTAGTGAAAATCAGGAGGAAAGCTCTGCAGGGGGCAGGCATCGCATCCATCACAAAAGAAAACAGCTGTGGTTATTGGAGACACTAGAAACGGGAGATGTTGAAATCCTGAGCAAAAAACTAAATTGCTTATCAGGCAGCATCTGTGGAAGGAATGGACAGATGAAGTTTCAGGACAGTACCATTCATCAGGTCAGAAACATCATCTGTCCATTCCCTCCAGAAATGCTCCCCTACAGCAATTTTGAGTTTAGCTATGGTTATTGATAGTCAATCATCTCAGGCGAAGGTTATCATTGCTGGATCACCACAGGTTAGTGCCCCGAGCCCAACTAATCAATAGGTGTTTCCTCACTGACTTTCCCTTTATTACAAGTGGGGATATTTTGTAATAGCAGAAGAAAGAGGAAGAAGTTTGGACATTATCGCCTTCCATCACAGTGAGGAATGTGGGGAATCCGCTGTAGTGGATGTTTACGCTAACTTATGTAGTTGTGTGTCTCGTTGCTTATTTTTTGTATGTCTGTATGGTAAATCGAATTTCACTGCACCTTAATTGGTACATGTGACAATAAACTGAGATTGAAACCTTGAAGTATTGGTATTGGTTTATTTTTGTCACTATACTGAGAAACAATGAAAAACTGTTTTGCCTACTATCCAGGCAAATCATCGCACTTCGAGAAGAAAAGGATAAAATAAACAGAGTGCAGGTTAATTATAGTGTAGTCTCAACCCGAAACATCACCCATTCCCTCTCTCCAGAGATGCTGCCTGTCCCGCTGAGCTACTCCACTTTTTGTGTCTATCTGCAGATATTAGTGTTACAGCTACAGAGAAAATATAGTTGAAAAACGTTCAAAGGCCATAACGGGGTAGATTGTGAGATATGAAAGACATCCTCAGCAAATGAAAGGTCCATTCAAGGACCCAACAACTGCAGGAAAGAAGCTGTTCATGAATCTGCGGGTACTCACTTTCAAGCTTTTGTGTCTTCTGTCTTAAAGCCCTGTCCCACTGTACGAGTTCATTCAAGAGTTCTCCCCGAGTGTGCCCTGATTCGAACTCGGAGATTTACTGTAATGGTCGCTCGTAAGTACTCGGGGCTCTCGTGGACATTTTTCAACATGTTGAAAAATCTTCACGAGTCTTCCCGAGCTTACCTGCCATTAGTGAATCTTCCCGAGTACCTGCCGTTAGCGTTACAAGCCGCGAAGAGACGTCCCTGAGCTCCGACGTACCCGCTACGTTCATTCTACACGCTTACCACAAATTTTTTTTTAATTCGGGAGAGTTCTTGAATGAACTCATACAGTGGGACAGGGCCATTACAGGAGAAAGAGAGAATGACCAGAAAAATATATAAAGTGCTGGAGTAACTCAGTGGGACAACCGGCATCTCTGAAAAACACGGATAGGTAACGTTTTGGGTACAGACCCTTCTTGTGACACCTTCGGATGGAACACCCATCTTATCCAGAGAGTGCCTAATTTGTGTGCAGACCATGATTGTGTTGGCTCTAGAAGGAGGTATGTGTGCGTAATGTGATTCGCCTGATGTATTGGGAGTCATTCACAACTGTGCAAATTCTTGCAGTCTTGAGCAGAGCAGTTGGCATACTGGGGTGTGATGCATCAGGGTAGAATGCTTTCTCTGGTGCATCTGGAGGAATTAATAAGCCATGTTCGAGACAAGCCAGATTCCTTTAGACTTCTGCAGGCCCGCGCCAATCAGTGATTCCTGCGTATTAACACTATCCTACACACACTAGGGACAATTTTTACATTTACCAAGCCAATTTACCTGCATACCTGCACGTCTTTGGAGTGTGGGAGGAAACTGAAGATCTCAGAGAAAACGCACATGGCCATAAGGAGAACGTACAAACTCCATACAGGCAGCAGCCTTGGTCGGGATTGAACCCGGGTCTCCGGCGCTGCAAGCGCTGTAAGGCAACAACTCTACCGCTGTTTCACCCCCTGAGACTCAAAATCATAAATGAAAGCAATAAATACCGAAAACACTCAACAAGCCTGGTAATATCTGTGGGGAAAGACAAAAAAATAAAACATTCTTTCTTATTATAGCAGTACTGAGGATCAAACAAATGCAATGTGTGAAACTCTCATTGAGAGACAGTTCAGATACACAGTTCAGAGAACAGCACTGCTGGGTTTTCCCACTGACAGATGAAGGGGGAAAACAACAGATGGAACCTTTTCTGCTTAAGGAAGCCATTTTAGTGACTTATTTTTCATGAAACGGTGAAAGGTGCGGCAGCGATCTTAACGAGCAAAAAAGATGAGTGTGACATAGATACAAACAACCATAAGCAAAGTACAAATGGAGGCTGTACGTGAGATCACTAGCAACTACAGATCAGAGAGGAAAAAGAATGCTTTTTAAAAAAATAATAAGGGGTTGCCTCTTTGATAAAGGAGGGCATAGCTATAGTGCTTAGAAAATATATTATTGGGGGAATCGGCCACTGAGCTGTATAAATAATTGGGAAATATCAGTGGGATATTTCAGCTTCCTTAATATTAACTGGGTCTCCCATCATGTAAAGGGCTTGAGCAAGATGGAATTTGTTAAGTGTCCAAAAAAGCTACTGACCGGTGAGCCTGATGTCAGTGGCAGGAAAGTTATTTGAGGGGTTTCTAAGGGACAGGATATATTAGGATTTGGTTAGTGATAGTCAGCAAGGCTTGGTGTGAGGGAAATCATATCTCACAAAGCTGATACAATTTTTTGATGAAGTCACCAAGAGGATTAAAGAGGGCATTGCAGTAGACATTGCCTACACGAATTAGCCAGGGCGGCACAATGGCGCAGTGATAATAATAATAATAATAATAATAATGGATGGGATTTATATAGCGCCTTTCTAATACTCAAGGCGCTTTACATCGCATTATTCATTCACTCCTCAGTCACACTCGGTGGTGGTAAGCTACTTCTGTAGCCACAGCTGCCCTGGGGCAGACTGACGGAAGCGTGGCTTCCAATCTGCGCCTACGGCCCCTCCGACCACCACCAATCACTCACACACAGGCAAAGGTGGGTGAAGTGTCTTGCCCAAGGACACAACGACAGTATGCACTCCAAGCGGGATTCGAACCTTCCGGTTGCCAGCCGAACACTTAGTTGCTGCCTTACAGCGCCAGAGACCCAGGTTCAATCCAGAACAAGGGTGCCATCTGTACAGAGTTTGTACGTTCTTCTCGTGAATGCGGGGTTTTCCCCAGGTGCTCAGGTTTCCTCCTACACTCCAAAGACGGTTTTTGTAGGTTGAATAGCTTTGGTAAAGATTGCAAATTGTCCCCGGTGTGTAGGATAGTGTCAGCTTGCAGGGATCTCTGATCAGCATGGACTCGGTGGGCCAAAGGTCATGTTTACGCACTGCATCTCTAAACTAGACTACACTAACCTAAAGGCTTTTGCTGAGGTCCCACAAGGTAGGCTGGTCCGGAAGGTGTAACACATGGAATCCATAGGCTTGGAGGAAAGAGTCAAAGATAAGTGTTAAGTGGGCTAAGTGTTCGGCTGGCGACCGGAAGGTGGCCGGAAGGTGGCCGGTTCGAATCCCGCTTGGAGTGCATACTGTCGTTGTGTCCTTGGGCAAGACACTTCACCCACCTTTGCCTGTGTGTGAATGTGTGTGAATGTGTGTGAGTGATTGGTGGTGGTCGGAGGGGCCGTAGGCGCAGAATGGCAGCCACGCTTCCGTCAGTCTGCCCCAGGGCAGCTGTGGCTACAGAAGTAGCTTACCACCACCGAGTGTGACTGAGGAGTGAATGAATAATGCGATGTAAAGCGCCTTGAGTATTAGAAAGGCGCTATATAAATCCCATCCATTATTATTATTATTAAAGAGGAATTGTGAAGGGTTGTTTTTCTGGTTGATGGCCTGTGACCAGTGGTATTGCCGTAGAGGTCGGTGTTGGGTCCTATGTTGGTTGTGATCTACATTAACGGCCTCTGCCACACTTGCCTTCATTGGGAAAGATATCGAGTACAAATTTTAGGCATCTTGATCCAGGCGTACAAGTTTTTTTTGCGACCACACTTGGAGCACTGAGTGCCATTCTGGTGACCCAGCTATAGGACGAATGTCATTAACTTTGAAAGGGTACAGAAAGATTCACCAAGATGTTACATGGACTTGTAGGCTTGAGTTATAAGGAGAGCCTGGATAAGCTACAACATTTTTCCTTTGCAACACAGGAGGCTGAGGGACGAACTTATTGAAGTACCGTATATAAAGTCATGAGGGACATGGATAAAGTGAACGCACACAGTATTTTTCCCCAGGGTAGAGGATTCTAAAATTAGAGGACATAGGCTACAGGTGAAAGGGGAAAGATTTATGAGCGATCTCAGGGGAAACTTTTTCCACTGGGGGCAGGAGTCTGTAAGTGGAATGAGATGCCAGAGGAAGCTATCGAAGCTGATACAATTAACTATTTGCAAAAGGTATTTGGAGAAATAAATGGATAGGGAGGATTCAGAGGGATGTGGGCCAAATGGGACCAGCCCAAGTTGCCAGCTTAGACTCTGGACAAGTTGGGCCAAAGGATCAGTTTCAAAGCTGTTTAGCTCCATGATTCTAATGAAGTTTAAAGAGGACAATAAATGAAATAACAAGGTACCGCAGACGAAATGTGCAGGAAGGAACAGCAAATACTGGTTTAAACCAAAGATAGGTTGATATCAGACAGACACACAATGCTGGAGTAACTCAGCAGGTCAAGCAGCATCCCACGAGAACATGGATAGGCGACATTTTGGGTTGGAAGGGTTCCTATCCATGTTCGCCAGGGAGGCTGCCCGACCCGCTGAGTTACTCCGGCATTTTGTGTCTTTCATGGGTTTAATACAGCCTGGTTGTCCCAGGAGTACGAAATAAGTCATATTTTCAGACCAGTGAGGTTGAGAGCTGCACTGCAATGAATTTTGCATGCTGCATGAATGTGGGTTCGATTGAGGTGAACTTTATGTCAGGATAAGAGCGCTGGAAAGAATGAAAATGAGGAGGTGGATATCCCGTGGGTCCGGAGAAACATGCACAATGCTGATCGCTTCCTGATGAAGCAGAGTTTCACTCTCTCACCTGTTAATGCAAAACATTTGTATTACTTTAAATAAAAATAAACTTCACTTACTTTTTCTTTTTAAATATGAAAGGGAGGTGCTGTGGAGCCAGATAGGAAAATTGTGCAAACCTTCGAATGAATATTTATGAAATAACTGGGACATTGTCTGGGGGACATTGAGTGGGCAGATGTGCCTGTACATGATCTCAAACAAGCTCCGTGCTTCTCAAATTGTTGTGTGCCAGACGAGGAGAGTTGAGCATATAGACGTCCCAGACTAACGCACGGGTTAAGTCCCACAAACCCTTAAATGAGTTGGATGTTATGCAAGCCAGAAACAGAAGTGCTACTGTGCACATGTAAATATATTATACCTATGGTATCGGTCACGGGGGGGGGGGGTCTCGCGGACATGAAGACCATGGGGGGGGGGGGGAGAAAGAGCTCTGATGTGGAGACCATGGGGGGGGGGGGGAAGCTCCGACGCATGTGCCTCAGTGGGCTTAAAGAATTTCTTAGGTAAATGCAAGTTCACGCAATTCGGGGAGTCCCTGGTACACTGAATCCCCACAACAGTTACCAAACTATTTCAATTGTGATATAATTCCCTCCACCTGCCCAATTTCACGTCGTAACCAATTTAACCCAGATGAACTCTATATCTTTTTTTAAATCATGTGCAACATTGCGAGATATGGGATTGAAATCAGTCTTTGGCGAAAGCACGAGATGAGTTAAATTGAATCAGCAACCTGCTTCACGTCCTGTCTGATTACGATTTCCTCTAATACTAATGGAAAGCAAGAAGGAAAAACAAAATCAAGGAAGGAATAAAATAGACTATTCACTATTACCCAATTTTGTGCTAATGGCAAAGAGCAATTTCAATCTCATTGGAACATTCTATTCTTTAATGCGTAATGTATCATGAATATTCATTCAGCTTCCTTTGCAATAGTTCTCTTGCTAATAACTTCATACAACGCAGATCATCATATAATTAAGAATGACAAAGGGTGCCCCTCCTGCTGCCTTCACTCCATAGCTCAGAGGCTGAGCAGGTGCGATTGGCCAAATATCATTTAATATGCTCCATCGTACACGACAAACATGCCATTTAACCTGCTGACGTGAAGAAAAATATTCTGAAGAGGCAGATCTCTAATCTTTCAATCTCAATAGATTTTCTTTCTCGGTGTTATTTCCATGGTTTCAGAAGCTTGTTATCCGTCATGTTACATACAGCGCCAGTGTCACCGGCATTTCTAAAACCCAATCTTCTGCGAAAGTATGTACTTACCAGCCTGCTTTTCAAGAGGTACAATTAGGCAACCCATTAGCTTTTCTCAGCTTAGGCACAAGAGCAAGAAATCGCTACAAGAGCAAGACATAAGGCTAAACAATCCTGCTCTGCTATTTGACATGATGTGGCTTATCTGACAAGCCTCGGCTTCTCTTTCCTGCCTCCCCCCCCCCCCCCCATAGACCAAAATTCTATCTAACCAAGTAATAAATATCTTCTATGATTAAGCCCCACAGCTCTCTACAAGTTCATAAGTTCTAGGAGCAGAATTAGGCCGATCGGCCCATTAAGTATACTCCGTCATTCTATCATGGCTGATCTATCTTTTCCTCGCAACCTCATTCTCCTGCCTTCTCCCCATAAACCCCGACACCCTTATTAATAAAGAATCTGTCAATCTCCACCTTAAAAATATCCATTGACTTGACCTCCACAGCCATCTGTGGCAATTAATTCCAGATTCATCGTCCTTGATTAAATAAATTCCTCCATCATCTCGTTTCCAAAGGTTAAGTCCTTTTTTCCTGAGGCTATGGGCTCTGGTCCCAGACTCTCCCACTAGTGGAAACAACCTCTCCACATTCACTCTTTCCAGGCCTTTCACTATTTGATAAAGAAGTTCCAAACTCATATTAACCAACTGAAAAACCCACAGATTCACCACCCTCTGGTAAAAATTGTAGTGAATTTACAAAATAATTTTATCCATTCAATAGATTAGGTAGTACCTTTGGAGAAAATGGAAGGATAAGCGACGTTTCGGATCAGGACCATTCTTCAGACCCATTATTAATGCATCATTTGATGGTGGGATCCATCAATCCATCACCAACTTAAAAGGTCCAGTAACATCATAAGCACAGTAAAGGAAAGGATGCGCCTTAAGAGTATGTGATTAATTTTAAATATGCAAACATAACATGTCAATAACATGCACTCTATAACCTTCATGCCTTTGTGGGCGGCATGATAGTGCAGCGGTAGAGTTGTTGCCTTACAATGCCAGAGACCAGGGTTAGATCCTGACTATGGGTGTTGTCTTTACGGAGTTTGTACATTCTCCCCATGACCTGCGTGGGTTTTCTCTGAGATCTTCAGTTTCCTCCCACACTCTAAAGATGTCCAGGTTTGTAGGATAATTGGCTTGGTATAAATGTAAATTATCCCGTGTGTGTGTCGGATAGTGTTAGCGTGCAGGGATCGCTAGTCGGTGTGTCGAAGAGCCTGTTTACGCGGAGTATCTCTCAACTAAACTATGCAAATCTAAAGTGGCAAGAGACTTTTGGATAGGCACATGGATATGGAGGGAATGGAAGGATATGGATTGTGTGCAGGTAGATAAGAAATAGTCTTGGCACTCACCGAGCGAACAGCTAACAATGGCTGTTCTATGTTGAGTGCAGATAATTCCTCAAAAATAATCTGAAATTCCTGAGCTAAGCCAAGGCATAACTAATTTTATGCATGCGTACTGTGTCACATTAGAGCCCCAATGCATTTCTGTTTGTTGCAGACAGCTTCTTGGGAAATGTTGTAAGGCTTCATCAATACATTTGGGACGACAGATGGCACAATGGGCTAAGTGTTCGGTTGGCAACCGGAAGGTAGCCGGTTCGAATCCCGCTTGGAGTGCATACTGTCGTTGTGTCCTTGGGCAAGACACTTCACCCACCTTTGCCTGTGTGTGAATGTGTGTGAGTGATTGGAGGTGGTCGGAGGGGCCGTAGGCGCAGATTGGCAGCCACGCTTCCGTCAGTCTGCCCCAGGGCAGCTGTGGCTACAGAAGTAGCTTACCACCACCGAGTGTGACTGAGGAGTGAATGAATAATGCGATGTAAAGCGCCTTGAGTATTAGAAAGGCGCTATATAAATCCCATCCATTATTATTATTATTATTAATGGCTCATTTATTTTATCATCGTTATTTTTTTGCAAATCTTTCATTCATTTGTTCTATATCTCTCTACATCACCATCTATATCTCTCGTTTCCCTTTCCCCTGACTCTCAGTCTGAAGAAGGGTCTCGACTCAAAACGTCACCCATTTTTTCCTTTCCAGATGTGCTGCCAGTCCAGCTGAGTTACTCCAGCATTTGGTGTCTATCTTTGATATAAACCAGCATCTAGAACAGAACAGTGAAAGGCTTGGATAGAGTGGATGTGGAGAGAATGTTTCCTCTACTAGTGGGACAGTCTAGCACTAGAAGTCATAGCCTCAGAATTAAAGGACGTTCTTTTAGGATGAGGAGGAATTTCTTTAGTCAGAGGGTGGTGAATCTGTGGAATTATTTGCCACAAAAGGCTGTGGAGGCCACGTCAGTGGATATATTAAAGGCAGAGATAGATAGATTCTTGATTAGCACGGGTGTCAGCGGTATGGGGATCAACCATGATTGAATGGCGGAGGAGACTTGATGGGCCGAACAGCCTAATTCTGCTCCTATCACATGTGATCTGATGATCTGCAGTTCCTTCAAACACATTTTGTTTCGGCACAAACACTGTGGGCCAAAGGACCCGCTGTTCTATGTTATTCCGTGTTGGAATACAAGAGCTGATGTTGAAAACTGACAATGTATCGTTTGTTCGTGTACAACCGTGGCTTGATCAACCAGTTAAGACTCTATTTTATTATTGTGCATCTTCAGGCCTACATGCGAGACCAGGATTGGATGGTTACTTCCCTTCCCGAGAGGACATTAATGAACCTGTTAAGTCCTTACATCAGTCAGACAGCTTCAAGGTCACTTTATCTGATACCAGCACTTCCTTTATTAAACTGCATTCACAGATTCAAGCTGCCCGAGTGGGATTTAAACTCACACCCTCTGGAGCGTCAGTCAAGCTTTCATAGTTAATTGTACATAAATATTATGCACACAAATGCTAACGTGCAAAGAAATATAATGCAATTTCATTAAAAAGCAAAATTCCAAAAACTAATTTAATAATTTAAGCCGAGTTCTATAACATCTCTTGGTAACTTAAAATATGAGGTTTAATTTTAGTTTAGAGATACAGCGTGGAAACAGGCCCTTTGGCCCATCGAGTCCACGCCAACCAGCAACCCCCGTATGCCAGCACTGCCCTGCACACTAGTGACAATTTACCGAGGCCAATTAACCTGCATTAACCTACAAACCTGCAGGTCTGAGGAAGGGTCTCGACCCGAAACGTCACCCATTCCTTCTCCCAAGAGATGCTACCTGTCCCGCTGAGTTACTCCAGCATTTTGTGTCTATTGTTGGTTTAAGCCAGCATCTGCAATCCCTTCATGCCGAGCCTATAAACCTGTATGGGAGGAAACCGGAGCACCAGGAGAAAACGAACACGGTCACGGGAAGAACGTACAAACTCCATTCAGTCAGCACCCATAGCCAGGATCTAACCCCGGTGTCTGGTGCTGTAAGGCAGCAACTCCTCAACCACACCCATATACCTCTGTGCTGCCCCATAGGTGGCACAGTCCTATCCAACTCTCTTCTCCTAATGCTAGAGAAAGTATCTCCACCCTCTGGAAGGCAAGACTATTCAAAATGGCTCAAAATGTGTTCTCATTGCTGCAAGCTGAGAATGTTGTTAAACAAAGCACAAGTCAAAGCAGCATGTGATATCCGTGCTTGCCTGCAACATCCAGTCAAACATGTATGAATCAGAAGGTACACAAAAATGCTGGAGAAACTCAGCAGGTGCAGCAGCATCTAGGGAGCGAAGGAAATAGGTAACGTTTCGGGGCGAAACACTTCTTCAGACTTATGAATCAGACATGTTTTCTCTCTTCCACCTCTGTTAAGGGTTGGAGAGCTTCACAATTTCAAACCATCGGTTCCTCTAAATTATAATTAGCAGATCCAGATCTACTGCGTTGAAGGAGTTGTTTCAGGCAACAGAGCTGCTGAGCAATATTATGCACAAAGAGATTTCTATGAAATTTTATAGTAATTTATTCCTAGCTGTGAAGCAACAATCCCTTTTCCAATAACTCTTGTTACAATCTTCAAAATATCAGCAAAAGAAATGTCAAAACAAATTGCTTTTAAAGCAACAGGGGTGTTAGGTTCAAGAAATCCCCCCCCCCCCAAAAAAAGACACTGGGATTATAATATGGAGGCAACCCATGCGTAGTAAACCCATAGTTAACGCAGGGTGGGACGATTCCTTGGAGCACAGGAGGACGAGGGGTGATCTAATTGAGGTGAATAAAATAATGTGAGGAATAGATCAGATAGATGCACATAGTCTCGTGCCCAGAGTAGGGGAATCGATGACCAGAGGACATACAGTAGGTTTAAGGTGAAGGGCCTTAAGGAAAAGATTTTATAGGAATCTGAGGCTTTGTTCACACAAAGGTGAACAAGCTGCCAGAGGAGGTAGTTGAGGCTGGGACTATGCCAACGTTTTAAGAAACAGTTAGACAGGTACATGGATAGTAGACAAAAGTGCTGGAGAAACTCAGCAGGTACGGCAGCATCTATGGAGCAAAGGATAGGACAGGATATGGATAGGACAGGAGAGGAGAGGACAGGTTTGGAGCGATATGGGCCAAACGCAGTCAGGTGGACCTAGTGTAGCTGGGACATGTTGGCCGTTGTGGACTAGTTGGGCCAAAGGGCCTGTTTCCATACTGTATGACATTATGTCTCTATGAGCTTCAGAGCTCCGAGTAAAAACAAAACCAGCTGCACGGATTCTGTAGAGAATTTGGAAAGCCAAACAGCTAACTCCATTTGGTCTCATTATTTCCCCGCCAATCCATTTTTAATAAACTGCTTGATCTTTCATTCAACGATATTCTTTTTTTGTGTCCGCATTTTCATATTTCCAATCTGAGGTAAACAATGTTTAGATACATCAGCATAGTTTACTGGTGGAAGAGCTGCTTCCAAAATCATGCATAGTCCAGAAATCTGTGGGTAATTAGGAAAAGTACATAGAAACTGTCAGACAGTCCCAGATACTATCCGGTCATTCATTCCACTCAAATGTGTGTCTGAGAATGATCCCGACCCCAAACATCATCTGCCCATTTGTTGCACTGATGATACCTGAAAGTACTTTTTTTTTTTTTAAGAAGGAACTGCAGATGCTGGAAAATCGAAGGTAGACAAAAGTGCTGGAGAAACTCAGCGGATGCAGCAGCATCTATGGAGCGAAGGAAATAGGCAACGTTTCGGCCCGAAACGTCACCTATTTCCTTCGCTCCATAAATGCTGCTGCACCCGCTGAGTTTCTCCAGCACTTTTATCTACCAGCACTTTTTCTTTGCTCATTCATTCCACCCATCTATTCCAGCATTGTCCCCTCGCTTATTAACTTTTCCCACACTGCAACCTCCTTGCCTTGTCCTCATGAATAATCCTCTTATGTGATCAACACTGTCTGGTTCAACTACTTCAGAGAACTGTAATTCCCCACATTCTAGAATCTCTGCATACAGATGGACATTGTCAGATATATATGCAGCAACATTTGTCGTTGACACTGAAGGAGGGTTCCGACCCGAAAAGTCACCTGTTCCATTTCTCCAGAGATGCTGCCTGGCCCGCTGAGTTACTCCAACATTTTGTGTCTATCTTCGGGGTAAACCAGCATCTGCAGTTCCTTCCCACACAGGAATCCTATCAAACCCTGTCATTTATAGAGCTTCTTCTCTCTCCTTTGAAGAGTTGAGTGACCCAGCTACACAACTTTCCCCAATAGCTCAATCCTCTCAATTGGAATAAAATTAAATGGAATCTACATCGCAAGTCATTTGGCCAATACATCAACACAGTTTGCAAGACTAAGCAGCATCGTAAAGCTGGGACATCATTTCCAAATGAAATCCCACCCATCAATAAACAAGATTGACTATTTCCATGTTCAATTCACATTAGTGCATCTAACATTCTCCCCCACATCAGTCAGGCACCAGGTGACCTGGGCACAAGCCAGTAATTGGCTCACTGTGCATAACAAACATTACCACAATGATCCAGAATGACAGTGATAAAAGAACACAACAGTGTTCAGCAAGGATACGTTACATGGAAAATGTATACATTTGCAGATCAGAATTCCAGATCAAAAATGGCATTT
Organism: Amblyraja radiata; assembly: GCF_010909765.2. NCBI lineage: Eukaryota > Metazoa > Chordata > Chondrichthyes > Rajiformes > Rajidae > Amblyraja > Amblyraja radiata. The sequence continues at coordinate 46,279,337 of NC_045970.1, read as the reverse complement.
AAACCAATTAAAGTAGAAAAACTCTATCATAATCAACCACTGTGAAAATTCACCCAACGGGCCACATTACCACCTCATTTGGGGAGAATCCTGAAGAGAGCCTCCCATTGTTATAGATTGAATTTTAACAGCAATTTACTGAGTTGCAGATAATAATCAATCTCAAAGATTGTCAGCCAAGACTGAGCAAAACAGAAACATTTGACATTTACTAGCTGTTCATATAGTCTTTAATGGAAGAAGTACCAAGCAGCATTTTTTTTACATGGCTGGAAGATTTAGCGACCGAGTTAATCCTGTCTTAAATTCCTCTTTTAACAGAGTCATAGAGTCATACAGCCTTTCGGCCCAACTTGCCCATACCAGCCAACATATCCCAGCTACACTAGTCCTGCGTTTGGTCCTTATCGCAGTAAACCTATCCTATCCATGTACGTGTCTAACTGTTTCTTAATAGTTGGTAAAGGCCCAGCCTCAACTACCTCCTCTGGCAGCTTGTTCCATACACCCACCACCCTTTGTGTGGAAAAAGTTACCCCTCAGATTCCTATTAAATCTTTTGCCCTCCACCTTAAACCTATGTCCTCGATTCACCTACTCTGGATAAGAGACTCTGTGCATCTACCCGATTTATTCCCCTCATGATGTTATACACCTCTATAAGATCACCCCTCATCCTCCTGCATTCCAAGGAATAGAGTCCCAGCCTACTCAACCTCTCCCTATAGCTCAGACCATCTAGCCCTGGCAACATCCTCGTTAATCTTCTCAGTAGCCTTTCCAGCTTGCTTTCGTTTACAGATACAGCACGGAAATAGGCTCTTTGATATTGTATGAAATAAATGAGTTTAATACCTCAGCTAAAATAGCTGGAAGAAGAATGTTAGGCCAATGTGCTAAAATGTGCTAAAATGTTCACACAAGATTTTCCTGCATCGGCAGCACAGTGGCGCAGCGGAAGAGTTGCTGCCTTACAGCGCCGGAGACCCGGGTTCCATACTGGCCAAAGGTGCTGATTGTACTGAGCTTGGACATTTTACCCGTGACCTGCGTGAGTTTTCTCCGGGTGCTCCGGTTTCCTCCCACGCTCCAAAGACATACAGGTATATAGGTTAATTGACTTGGTATAATTGTAAATTGTCCCTTGTGTGAGTAGGATAGTGATAGCAGGTCGGCGTGGCTCGGTGGACCAAAGGGCCTGTTTCCACGCTGTGTCTCTAAACTAAACTAAACAAAATCAAACCCTAGTCCCACTAGAAACATGGTTTGCCCATAGTTGTGTGCCACCGAAATTGGATGTTAAGAGAATTAAATTGGCAGAAATATCAGAGGACCATCAACAGCAGCATTATAGTTGCAATGTACTAACGCCAACTGAGAATTAAATATATTTTGAAGAAAGGATCAATTAAATGTCACTAATCCTGCAAACAATGAGCCAAATGTACTGTAGTAAACAGATTTCAGAGTGTTTTTGAACACTAAATGATACCACACAATAACAGGCCTTTTGGCCCATAATAACTGTGACAAATACCATGCCAAGACTTCACTTATCTACATGTACATAATCCATGCCCCCCCCCCCATACCTAGCATATCCACCCATATACCTATCCAAAACTTTGACTTTGACGTTAACGCATCTGCTTCAACCACCACCATATTAAAATATTTACTAAATAGCCCTCCATGCATTGGGAAACATTTGTTATCCAACATTACGTTCACCAGTGTTTTTCATCATCCTTGGTTTCATTTGCATTCAATATGATGAACCTCTCGTGTATTTGCTCCAAGTTGTTTTGGACTTCCTTATGCCGAGTGTGCATGGAAGTCCTAAAATCAGCTGTGAACAGTTGACCACAGACAAATTCCTCCACGCCAGCCCTATCAATAAAGTTCATGTGATAGGAGCAGAATTAGGCCATTCGGCCCATCACGTCCACCATGCCATTCAATCATGGCGGATCTATCTCTCCCTCTTAACCCCATTCTCCTGCCTTCTCCCCATAGCCTGTACTAATCAAGAATCTATCTATCTCTGCCTTAATAATATCCGTTGAGCACCCTTTATATCAATGGGGCCACCACAACAGAATACAAAGAGGTCCCAGTGGACCTTTTAAGAGTTCACAATCTCTGGATTGCTAGTTCAACATTACTTCCAAACGTACTCCAAAGGGCGAAAGTCATTAATTCCCCAAGTCCTTCATTTATTGATGGCAAGTGTTTCAAGTATGCCATCATGGGTTGTTAGTGATTGAAAAACTCAACCTGTACCTCTATTGATCATTTTAAGATAATCTGTGCATGTTAATAAATTATCTGAACCATTCATCAAAAGGTTGCGGCCTTTGGCAGACTTCCACTTGCATATGTTATTTTAAAGACAAGTCCCTGTCAATTCCATCTTCTGGAAGCATCATTATACGTAATATATCCTGCTAAAGACTTGATTGAGTGTACATTAATAATTGACCCAACCTTGGCCAATCTGAACCTAATTACTGTCCATGGACTAATAATTGGATTTTGATACCAACCGATCCAAATATGACTTGCAAGTGAGAAGCTGATAGGAGCAGCAGGTGAGACTTGAAAGGCAGCTGCTAGTGTCCTTTAGTGACTTTTTCAAATGGTGTATAAAAGATTCAAGAGAGTTTATTGTCATGGGTCCCCGATAGGACAATGAAATTCTTGCTTTACTTCAGCAAAAAAGAATATAGAAGGCATGAATACAGAACAGATCAGTGTGTCCATATACCATTGTACAAATATACACACACATGAATAAATAAAACGGATAAAGTGCAAATAAACAGATAATGGGCTATTAATGTTCAGAGTTTTGTTTGAGTTGAGTTCAATAGCCTGATGGCTGTGGGGAAGAGCTGTTTCTGAACCTAGACGTTGCAGTCTTCAGGCTCCTGTACCTACCTGAAGGTAGCGGGGAGATGAGTGTGTGGCCAGGATGGTGTGGGTCCTTGATGCTGCCAGCCTTTTTGAGGCAGCGACTGCGATAGATCCCCTCGATGGAAGGAAGGTCAGAGCCGATGATGGACTGGGCTATATTCACTACTTTTTGTCGTCTTTTCCGCTCCTGGACGCTCAAGTTGCCTAACCAAGCCACGATGCAACCGGTCAGCATGCTCTCTACTGTGCACCTGTAGAAGTTAGAGTCCTCCTTGACAAACCGACTCTCCGTAATCTTCTCAGAAAGTAGAGGTGCTGATGAGCTTTCTTGATAATTGCATTAGTGTTCTCGGACCAGGAAAGATCTTCAGAGATGTGCACGCCCAGGAATTTGAAGCTCTTGACCCTTTCAACCATCGACCCGTTGATAAAAACGGGGCTGTGGGTCCCCATCCTACTCCTTCCAAAGTCCACGTCTTTTAATTCTGAGGCTATGACCTCTAGTCCTAGACTCTCCCACTAGTGAAAACATCCTCTCCACATCCACTCTATCCAAACCTTTCACTATTCGGTAAGTTTCAATGAGATCCCCCCCTCATTCTTCTAAATTCAATTAACATTAAATGACAAGACAAAATTGAGGCAGTCAGGAGAAGGAGGCATGGATTAGGTATAGGTAGTTGGGATCAAGTGTATACTTGTAGGAGTTGGGCAAGGTCCTCAATGAATATTTCTCCTCTATGTTTACCGTAGAGGAAGACAAAGATTAGGGAACTTAAGAAAATTAATGGCAAACCCATGAGGACAGTTATGGTGCTGTTGAATGTCCCAAGATGCATGAAGTAACTAAATCTCCCAGGCCTGATCAGATGCATCCAAGGACACTGTGGGAAGCTAGAGAACAAATTGCAGGAGTCCTGGCTGAGGTAATGCATCATCATTAGCCACAGGTGAGGTGCTGGAAGACTGGAGGGTGGCTGATGTTGTTCCTCCATTTATAGGCTGCAAATAAAAACCTGGGAACAATCGACGTGTAAGACTAACACCCGTGATAGATATGTTAATAAAGAAGATTGTGAATGACAAGATATACATGCAATTGGATAAACAAAGGCTGATTCGGAATAGTCAGCATGGTTTTGTTTGTGGGGATCATGTCTCACAAATCTGAGTGTTTTTGAAGAGTAAACGGAGAAGGTTGATGAGGGCAGGGAATAGACAAAGTCTATGTGGACTTCACCAAGGCTTTTGTAATGATTCAGCATGGTTGGCTGCTCTGGAAGATTAGATTGCAATCTAATGGGATCCAGGGAGAGCTAGTTACTGGATACAGAATTGGCTTCACGGTAGGATGCAGAGGCTGGTGAAAGGGTGTTTTTTCAGACTGGAGGCCTGTGACTGGTGGTGTGCCACAAGGATTGGTGTTGGACCAATTGCTGTTAGTCATTATGTTGACGATTTGAAGGAGAAGATGCATTCCATTGTTAGTAACTTAGCAGATGGCACAAAAATAGATGGTAGTGTAGACATTTTGAAGATGCTTTAGGGGAGTCAAACAGAACAGAAAGAGACCCTTCCACCCAACTTGTCAATACCAACCAAGATGCCCCATCTGCACTTGTCCTGCTTGCCCATGTCCAGCCCATATCCATCTAAAAGCAAGATGAATATGCTGGATATTTTCATCCCTTTTATATGTTTCTTTATGTCTCTCCCCTCCCTGCCCATTTACAGCCCTCAATAAAATTTCAATCGGGTGATCTCAAACAGCACATTACGTATACGAGACCTCTGACCTATCCACCCCTCCGTCACCTCCCCTACAACTTAACGCCAGCTTGTTTCCTTGACCAGTTCTGATGAAGGACGTTTGAACTGAAATATTACTGTTTCATTTCCCACAGTTGCTGCCTGACCAGCCATTTTTTGTTTTTACTCCATTAATTAAACTTTGCAGGAGGGACTTCAATGTCAAACACCAAGCGTGCCCCTGGAAACAACATCATAAATTAATCTGGCTAAGTCATTAAGGCCTCAGACACTATTCCGCTTGACAGTGTGAGCGTCAACATCTGTATGAAGCAAAACTATTTGCTCTCATCCTCACCAATCCATCATCACAGAGGCATGCAAAATGACAAGTTCTAATGAAATGATCAACAGACATCCCTTGTGAAATCTTCATCTCACCTTGTTCTGTATCAATGCTGACAGTGGCCCGTTCGTTCATGTGAACCATCGCTTCTTCTGAATAACAAAATTCTCGGCTCATCCCCATCCAGAAATAAAGTGGCATTTTAACAAAGTTCAGATGGAGTGTAACATTGTTGAAGATGCTTTGGAGTCATAGGGTCTTACAGAACATAAACAGGCCCTTCGGCCCAATTTGCCCTTGCCAACCAAGATGCCCCACCCACACTATTCCCACCTGTCGCATATCCCTCTAAACCTTTCCAATCCATGTATCTGTCCAAATGCTTTTTAAGTGTTACTAGACCAAGTGCAGACCCGTTGGGTCTGTTTCCCCAACGGCGTTTGCGGGGGGGGGGGGGGGGGGGGGGGGCGGGGCTGCGGCATCACACTCACATTAACCACCCCCCAAACACACCGGTGGGGGGAGGGGGGGTGAGAAGAAGGGAGGGAGGGGAGAGGAGGAGGAGGAAACGGGACAGATTTGGGAGGGAAAGGAGAGCGGGGTAGGGGGTGAGAGAGGGGGATGGGGAGAGAGATGTGGGGGAGGGGGGGATGGGGAGGGAGGGGAGGAGGGAGAGAGGGGGAGAGGGGGAGAGGGGTGGGGGGAGAGAGGGGAAGGAGTGGGGAGGGAGGGGGAAGGGGGGAGGTGGAAGAGTGGGGAAGGAGGAGGAGAGGGGTAGGGGGAGTGATGGAAGAGGGACAGAGGGGTAGGAGGAAGGGGGCGGGTGGAGAGAGGGAAGGGGGTGGGGTAGAGAGGGAAGGGGGTGGGGGAGAGAGGGATAGGGGTGAGGAGAGGGAAACATAGAAACATAGAAATTAAGTGCAGGAGTAGGCCATTCGGCCCTTCGAGCCTGCACCACCATTCAATATGATCATGGCTGATCATCCAACTCAGTATCCTGTACCTGCCTTCTCTCCATACCCCCTGATCCCTTTAGCCACAAGTGCCACATCTAACTCCCTCTTAAATATAGCCAATGAACTAGCCTCAACTACCTACTGTGGCAGAGAATTCCGGAGATTCACCACTCTCTGTGTGGAAAATGTTTTTCTCATCTCTGTCCTAAAGGATTTCCCCCTTATCTTTAAACTGTGACCCCTTGTTCTGGACTTCCCCAACATCTGGAACTATCTTCCTGCATCTAGCCTGTCCAACCCCTTAAGAATTTTGTACGTTTCTATAAGATCCGCCCTCAATCTTCTAAATTCTAGCATGTACAAGCCGAGTCTATCCAGTCTTTCTTCATATGAAAGTCCTGACATCCCAGAAATCAGTCTGGTGAACCTTCTCTGTACTCCCTCTATGGCAACAATGTCTTTGAGCATTGGGCATTGTGACATCACACGATGGAACGTTCACCAGGTGCTGGGGCTCCTGCAAAGGCATATGTAAATGAATCCATTCCAATTGGACATATGTGAACATTGGGCATTGTGACATCACACGATGGAACGTTCAGCAGGGTCTGGGGCTGGGGCTGCTTCTATGGGTGAGAAGCCAGTTTTTTTTTTAATATTGGGGGGGGGGGGAGGGGAGAAGGATTTGATTAAAAATGTGTACATAAACACGACGAAATGTAATCAGGAGTTTCTATAAGATCCCCCCTCAATCTTCTAAAATCTAGCGAGTACAAGCCGAGTCTATCCAGTCTTTCTTCATGTGAAAGTCCTGACATCCCAGGAATCAGTCTGGTGAACCTTCTCTGTACTCCCTCTATGGCAACAATGTCTTTGAGCATTGGGCATTGTGACATCACACGATGGAACGTTCACCAGGTGCTGGGGCTCCTGCAAAGGCATATGTAAATGAATCCATTCCGATTGGACATATGTGAACATTGGGCATTGTGACATCACACAATGGAACGTTCACCATGGGCTGGGGCTCCTGCAAAGTCATATGTAAATTGATCCATTCCGATTGGACATCTGTGAGCATCGGGCATTGTGACATCACACGATGGAACGTTCACCAGGGGCTGGGGCTGGAGCTGCTTCTATGGGTGAGAAGCCAGTTTATTTTTGAAATATTGCGGGGGGGGGGGGGGGGGAAGAAGGATTTGATTAAAAATGTGTACTTAAACACGACGAAATGTAATGAGGAGCGGATACTTAGAAAGAAAAGTGAAATCTCTACCGAAATAGAAAAGATCTCGGCGATTCTGCGTCTGGTTCCGGCGTAGCAAGGAATCAAAGGAAGAAAGGCAGCCGGCAGCCGGACGGATGGACGCCGGACGCCAGCAGGCACACAGTTTTATATAATAACTAGACACAGGCACCTGTTCCCCCAACGCAACCTGTTCCTCAAAGGCAATATTCCACCACTCACCCATAGCCCCCTACTGTGCAAGGGTTGTCATTTCGCCTTATTCACTCGCCCTCGTTTTGAACTATAAAATAAAATGCAATTGCACTTGGTTGCAGGCCTCGGTGTCCTGGGATAGCAACATTGTTGCGAGCAGGGCTACATTCCCATTGTGACGTCATAGCTGCAAGTCCCGGTGCAAAGGGAAGAATTTTTTTATCGAATTTTTTTATGAAATCGGGGTTTTGTAATTTAAAAAATGTGATTAACTGGTAAAATATATCATCAATTTGAACGAAACTTGCGACACCACACCACAGGGCAATTGTGAGTAAGGTGGTGGTAAGTAATTGTAGCGCTATCGTGTGCCGTTTTAGCGTTCCGGAATTACATGGGCACACACACAGACAGACACGCATAGAAACAAACAAGATGAGAGTTTCAGCTATATAGAGGTGTGTGTGTGTGTGTCCGTGTGTGTGTGTCCGTGTGTGTGTGTCCAAGTGCAGACCCGTTGGGTCTGATTCCCCAACGGCGTTTGCGGGGGGGGGGGCATCACACTCACATTAACCACCCCCCAAACACACAGGTGCGGGGAGGGGAGAGGAGGAGGAAACGGGACTGATTTGGGAGGGAAAGGAGAGCGAGGTAGGGGGTGAGGGAGGGGGATGGGGAGAGAGATGTGGGGGAGGGGGGGATGGGGGGGAGGGGAGGGGGATAGGGGTGGGGGGGAGAGAGGGGAAAGAGTGGGGAGGGAGATTGGAGGAGGAAGGGGGGAGAGAAGTGGAAGAGTGGGGAGGGAGGGGTAGGGGCAGTGGTGGAAGAGGGATAGAGGGGAAGGGTGCGGGGGGAGAGGGAAGGGGGTGGGGTAGAGAGTGAAGGGGGGTGGAGGAGAGAGGGATGGGTGGGAGAGGGAGAGGGGTGAGGAGAGGGAAACAGAAACATAAGATTCTATAAGATCCCCCCTCAATCATCTAAATTCTAGCGAGTACAAACCGAGTCTATCCAGTCTTTCTTCATATGAAAGTCCTGACATCCCAGGAATCAGTCTGGTTAACCTTCTCTGTACTCCCTCTGTGGCAAGAATGTCTTTGGGCATTGGGCATTGTGACATCACACGATGGAACGAATCAAAAGGCAGAAAGGCAGCCGGATGGACAGCAGGCGGCAGCCACAGAGTTTTAAATATAGACTAGACCAAGTGCAGACCCGTTGGGTCTGTTTCCCCAACGGCTTTTGCGGGGGGGGGGGGGGGGTTGCGGCATCACACTCACATTAACCACCCCCCAAACACACAGGTGGGGGGAGGGGAGGTGAGAAGAGTGGAGGGAGGGGAGAGGAGGAGGAGGAAACGGGACAGATTTGGGAGGGAAAGGAGAGCGGGGTAGGAGGTGAGAGGGGGGATGGGGAGAGGGACGTGGGGGAGGAGGGGGATGGGGAAGGAGGGGAGGAAGGAGGGAGGGGGAGAGGGGTGGGGGGAGAGAGGCGAAGGAGTGGGGAGAGTGGAGGGGGAAGGGGGGAGAGAAGAGGAAGAGTAGGGAGGAAGGAGGAGAGGGGTAGGGGGAGTGATGGAAGAGGGACAGAGGGGTAGGGGAAGGGGGCGGGGGGAGAGAGGGAAGGGGGTGGGGTAGATAGGGAAGGGGGGTGGGGGAGAGAGGGATGGGTGGGAGAGGGAGAGGGGTGAGGAGAGGGAAACATAGAAATTAAGTGCAGGAGTAGGCCATTCGGCCCTACGAGCCTGCACCACCATTCAATATGATCATGGCTGATCATCCAACTCAGTATCCTGTACCTGCCTTCTCTCCATACCCCCTGATCCCTTTAGCCACAAGGGCCACATCTAACTCCCTCTTAAATATAGCCAATGAACTGGCCTCAACTACCTTCTGTGCCAGTGAATTCCAGAGATTCACCACTCTCTGTGTGAAAAATGTTTTTCTCATCTCGGTCCTAAAAGATTTACCCCTTATCCTTAAACTGTGACCCCTTGTTCTGGACTTCCCCAACATCTGGAACAATCTTCCTGCATCTAGCCTGTCCAACCCCTTAAGAATTTTGTAAGTTTCTATAAGAGACCCCCTCAATCTTCTAAAATCTAGCGAGTACAAGCCAAGTCTATCCAGTCTTTATTCATATGAAAGTCCTGACATCCCAGGAATCAGTCTGGTGAACCTTCTCTGTACTCCCTCTATGACAACAATGTCTTTGAGCATTGGGCATTGTGACATCACACAATGGAACGTTCATCAGGTGCTGGGGCTCCTGCAAAGGCATATGTAAATGAATCCATTCCGATTGGACATATGTGAACATTGGGCATTGTGACATCACACGATGGAACGTTCACCAGGGGCTGGGGCTGCTTCTATGGGTGAGAAGCCAGTATTTTTTGAAATATTGGTGGGGGGGGGGGGGGGGGGGATAGGATTTGATTAAAAACGTGAACTTAAACACGACGAAATGTAATGAGGAGCGGATACTTAGAAAGAAAAGTGAAATCTCTACCGAAATGGAAAAGATGTCGGCGATTCTGCGTCTGGTTTCGGAGTTGCAGTGAATCAAAGGAAGAAAGGCGGCCAGCAGCCGTCCATGTAAATGGATCCATTCCGATTGGACATCTGCGAGTATTGGGCATTGTGACATCACACGATGGAACGAATCAAAAGGAAGAAAGGCAGCCGTCAGCCGGAAGGACCGCAGGCGACAGGCACACAGACAGACAGACAGACAGACAGACAGACAGACAGACAGACAGACAGACAGACAGACAGACAGACAGACAGACAGACAGACAGACAGACAGACAGACAGACAGATAGATAGATAATGCATGCCTCAACTATCTCCTCTGGTAGCTCATTCCATTTACCCCCCACCCACTGTGTGAAAAAGTTGTCCCTCAATTTCCAATTAAATATGTTCCCTCTCACCTATGTCCACTGGTTCTTGATTTCCTCTCCTCTGGGTAAAAGACTGTGCATTTACCCAATCTATTCCCCTCATTATTTTATACAGCTTCTGTGCTCCAAGGAATAAAGTCCTAGCCTGCCCAACCTCTCAATATAGCTCAAGCCCTCAAGTCCTGGCAACATCCTCTTAAATCTTCTCCACAGGATTTCCAGCTTAAAGCTTTTGGTTAAATTTATAAACCTAATGCAGTCAGGTATTAAAATGAGTGTAAAAGGACAAAAATATTGGCATGCGTGGGCCAAAACACCTGTTCCTGCTGTACGCACCTGACTACAAATGCAATTTCATAATCCGTTCGTAACTGTGCCGTCAGGTGGAGGCAAATGATCCTGTGGCACTTTCATGGCAAACAACACTGAAGTTACCCTTGGGGCGGTACAGTGGCGGTAGAGTTGCTGCCTGACAGCGCAAGGGACACGGGTTCGATCCTGACTACGGTTGCTGTCTGTAGGAGTTTGTAAGTTCTCCCAGTGACAGTGAGGGTTTTCTCCAGGTGCCCCGGTTCTCTCAGACACTCCAAAGACATGCAGGTTAGTAGTTCAATTGGCTTTGGAAAAATTGTAAATTGTAAATTGTCCCTAGAGCATAGAGTAGTGCTTGTGTACATTATCCTTATCGGCGTGGACTCGGTGGACCGAAGGCCCTGTCTCCGCACTGTATCTCTAAAGTTAAAAGAGTCCCAGTTTATCCTTCACTTAGCATAATAATATATGATTACTTTCACATTGTGTTTGCAAGAAACTTCACAATATTGGCTACCGCATTATCACGACATATTCAATGGTGCTTTATAGCCACCTGAAAGAGGCTTAAAAGCTGTAATATAAATGCATACGTTTCTTTTCACACCAAAGCTTCTCCATTATGCCGTATGAAGCTACCAGTGTGTTAAATGGGATAAATTCATACAAATTATTGCTGATCTAGTGAACCCTGGATACAACAACACACTATAGTTAATCAGCAGCAGAGTAATGATGTTGCACCACCATCTGAATTCTCTCAGGCCAGCACACGGCTCAGTCTATTGTTCCTATCATGTCAGAGTTGGTGTAATGAAGGATGTTGGAAACATGCTAGAAGCAACAGCAGACATATCCCAAACTAACAATACCAACCATGTTAACATACATTTTTTTGTTTTTCTTTTCACTGTCTGCAGAACACATCATTGTATGTATAATTTATTTTTTGTGTGCTGTCTGAGTATATGTCTGTGATGGTGCTGCAAGCAAGATTTTCATTGCACCTGCATCTCACAATGCCTGTGCATACAACAATAGACTTAACTTGATAAACAACTAACTTAATATGCAAAAGGGATGGCTAAGAGATCAAACTACATCATCAACCCAATGACCAACAAGCTTTGCTCTATCACACAGCAGGCTGTGGAGGCCGTCGTTAGGTATTTTTAAAGCAGAAATTGATAGGTTCTTGATTGGAAAGGGAGAAGGCAGGAGAATGGGATTGAGACTGATCACCAGACTGATTCCTGGGATGTCAGGACTGTCTTATGAAGAAAGACTGGATAGACTTGGTTTATACTCTCTAGAATTTAGGAGATTGAGAGGGGATCTTATAGAAACTTACAAAATTCTTAAGGGGTTGGACAGGCTAGATGCAGGAAGATTGCTCCCGATGTTGGGGAAGTCCAGGACAAGGGGTCACAGCTTAAGGATAAGGGGGAAATCCTTTAAAACCGAGATGAGAAGAACTTTTTTCACACAGAGAGCGGTGAGTCTCTGGAACTCCCTGCCACAGGGGGTAGTCGAGGCCAGTTCATTGGCTATATTTAAGAGGGAGTTAGATGTGGCCCTTGTGGCTAAGGGGATCAGAGGGTATGGAGAGAAGGCAGGTACGGGATACTGAGTTGGATGATCAGCCATGATCATATTGAATGGCGGTGCAGGCTCGAAGGGCCGAATGGCCTACTCCTGCACCTAATTTCTATGTTTCTATGTTTCTATGAGATGGAAAAATAGATCAGCCAAGATCGAACGATGGAGCACTTAAGAGGCAAAATGGTCTCATTCTACGATCTTATGATCCCAAAGTATCAATGATCCAGAACCTACTGACAGCTATCCAGCATCCATAAACTGCCCTTGTCTGGCCCGTCAACTTCATACCACACAACATCCAACATTGCACGATTTATTTTTGTGGAGTTGCCAACCACCATTTAGAAGATAATTTGTTTACTTTTAACATGGAAGCCTATCACACCATCCATCATGTCTCTTTCAGCCCTCAAGTTATTTTCCCCAATCTAATCTCGCATCAGCAGCAACTGATTCTTCTGCCACCCAGCTTGCACTACAGGTCACTCACTGTGGCCAATAAACCTACCAGTACTTCTTTGGGAATGTGGGAGAAAATTGGAGTACCTGGAAGGAACCCATGCCATCAAAAAGAGAACATGCAAAAGTAGAGACAGCAGTCAAGATTAGAACTGATCCGAAGACCACCATGCTACCTACAATACTATTGTGCATTTTTGTTGTTTTTTTAATTTTGATGAATATTAATCTTTTTAGTTAGCCTCACGTTTTCTTTTTAGTTTTTTTTTCTGGAATGCCGGAGGTTGAGAGGAGACCTGTCAGAAGTAAATAAAATGATGAAAGACGTAGATAGGGTAGACATACAGATCCCATCTCCCAGGGTTGAAATGTCAAAGACTAGAGGAGAGCGGGGAATTGTTTGAGCGGGATGTGCGGGGCAGGTTTTCAAATATACAGAGGGTGATGGGTTTGTGGATCGCACTGCCGGTGGTGGCAATGTAGGCAGATACAAAAGTAGTGTTGAAGAGGCTTTTACAAAGGCATGTGGATATGCTGGGATTGGAGGGGTATTGATCAAGGCAGAGGTGATTAGTTTACTAAATCACTACATGGTTTAGGGCCAAAGTATATCACTGACATGCTTCCACTATATAAGCCTTCTAGACCGCTACGATCTTCTGAAACCAATCTGCTAGTGATTCCCAGAGTAAATACAAAACATGGGAAAGCAGGATTTAGTTACTATGCAACAAATAGCTGGAATAAACTTCCTGAAGATTTAAGACTTGCCTCAACTTTGACCACTTTTAAAACAAGACTGAAAACTTTTATGTTTACTTTAGCTTTCAGCTAAATCTTAACTACATTGCACTTTTAACTTTTGCACTTTTTATAATGCATTTTTAATTTTGCTTTTCTTTTCTTTTAGTTCTTCTATTTTATTTCATTTTATTATTTCATTTATTGTATGACATGTTTTTATGTGAAGCACTTTGAGTCTGCCTCGTGTATGAAATGTGCTATATAAATAAAGTTGCCTTGCCTTGCCTTACCTTGGCACCATGCCCAGCACAGACACTATGCTGTACTTTTCTATGTTTTTGAACACAGTCTCCTAACATCTCCAATCAAAGACATTTTGGATCTCGGTGTATGAGGTCTTGGTTCATGTTACCCGCACCTTAATTGTCCCTAACGGTCCACTAACCGAATGGAATGGTCAGGCTAAACTGTGCCTACAAGAGATTGGGAATTACGTGGCTGGAAAAAAATACTAGTGCAGTCAAAAGGATTCCACAGGTGGTGACAGTGAATTCAAATTCAGTGTAAGCTGGCTCAAGATATGCGGCTTATTTCCATGCTTCCATAATAATTGCCTGAAGGCGTGAACAAACTTCAGAAGGTAGATATAAAATGGTGGAGTAACTCAGCAGGACAGGCAGCATCTCTGGAGAGAAGGAATGGGTGACGTTTCGAGTCGAGACCCTTCTTCAGACTGAGCCTTCAGGTTGAGATCGTTCTTCAGACTGAGCTGAAGGGTCTTGACCCGAAACGTCACCAATCCCTTCTCCCCAGAGATGCCCGCTGCCGGTCCCGCTGAGTTACTCCAGCATTTTGTATCTACCTTCGATTTAAACCAGCATCTGCAGTTCTTTCCTAAACAAACTTCAGAATATTTAGTTAGCCCTGATGGGCCTTCTCTTTCCTGAAAATAAAACAAATTGAATTACCTATCTGAATCAATGCTAGCAGATTTCAATGCCTACATTTTGTCTGAGGATTACTTTAGGAAAGGCACAAAGTGCTGGGGTAACTCAGCAGGTCAGGCAGCATCTCTGGAGAACATAGATAGGTGACGATTTGGGTCAGGACCCTTCTTCAGGCTTTTGATGGATTTTACTTTAACTTACAGTAGGTGATTGCAGAAACTGATCAGCCACCGTGTATAAACCTCTCCCATTTTTATATTTTTATAAATTTAAATAGAAATGTTAAATTGTTATATATAATAGTGGGCCAATCATCACTGCTCATTTCACATTGATATCCTTGAGAAGTCAAGAACATATTAACTTATAACAGCACGGTAGCGTAGAGTTACTGCCTTACAGCGCCAGCGACCAGGGTTCAATCCTGACTACTGGTGCTGTCTGTATGGTTTGTACATTCTCCCTGTGACCGCATGGGTTTTCCTCAGGTGCTCCAGTTTCAATCCTTCCAAAGACATGTAGGTTTGTAGGTTAATTGGCTTTGGTAAAAATTGTAAATTGTTCCTAGTGTGTGTAAGATAGTGCTAGTGTATGGGGATCACTGTTCGACGGAAACACAGTGGTCCAAATAGCCTGTTTCTGCGCTGTATCTCTAAACAGTAGAGCTGAAGAAATGATATCAGAATCCCAATCCCCTTCCGAATTAAATGGTATCCTCAGCTTACTTCCTTAAGAGTTCTACTAGTGTTGAGAAAAACAATGCTCCTTCCCACGACCACTTGGCATGGAGGTGGACCATCTGAACCCTGTTTACAATACCCTCACCCCAGATATTTCCCAAGGACACAAGTGAACACCAGGCGCTGTGATGGGACTCATTGTATCCAGGAAATGTTTGCTCAATTTTTAAGAACCGAATTCCACGGTCCCTCAACCCGTCTCCTGAGCCCCAGCTGCAACCGTTTCTCTCCTCGCCCTCCCCATCCACCTCCTTTCCTTCCTCAGGCTACACAATTCGCAGCTCTTCAATCCTTTTGTCTCACACCCGTCTTTTCATCTCTGCCCTTTGTCCACCATCTGCCCATCAGTAACCTTCCTCACCTGGATAGACCTATTACCTACCAGGCATTATCCCACCCCTAGGTACACAAAAAATTGCTGGGGAAACTCAGCGGGTGCAGCAGCATCTATGGAGCGAAGGAAATAGGCGACGTTTCGGGCCGAAACCCTTCTTCTGACCCTTCCCCCCCCCCCTCTCTTCCAGCTTTCTCTTCCCCCCCCCCCCCCACCCTTTAGGGCGGCACAGCAGCTCAGCAGTAGAGTTGCTGCCTTTCAGCGTCTGAGACCCTGGTTCGATCCCTACTACAGGTGCTGTCTGTACGGAGTTTGTACATTCTCCCCGTGACAGCATGGGCTTTATCCGAGATCTTCGGTTTCCTCCCACACTCCAAAGACGTGCAGGTTTGTTGGTTAATTGGCTCGGTACAAGTGTAAATTGTGTCTAGTGTGTGTAGGATCGTGTTAGTGTGCAGGGACCGCTGGTCGGCACGGACTCGGTGGGTCGATGGGCCTGTTTCCGCGCTGTATCTCTAAACTAAACTAAACTTTACAATCAGGCCAAAGAAGAACCCCGACCTGAAACGTCACCTATCCATGTTTTCCAGAGATGCTGACTGACCCACTGACCAGGGGGTTAAACCAGGGGAGAATTCACAGGCCGGGGAGCCGCAGTACCCCGTCCCCCACACACCGTGCGCCAGTAACGGGCCCGGAAGCACGCCACACGGCGCCAGCTCATCATGAAATCTGCCGGAAGCGGGAAGGTGCAACGAGAGCCTCGTGCAGTTTCCAGGCAACCAAGGCATGCGCCACCAGGGCGACGCAGGTGCAGTGGCGCATGCTGCATCGGCATCCAACGCTTAGTTGCAGCCGCTGCAAACGCAATGCAACGTTCTTCAAGAGCGTATTACTGCTAGCTGTCTCCCTGCTGCTGTTTTTACACTGCCCAACACAAATGGCCGCTTCGTTCCGCTACAACCAAAAGCCGTTGCAAAGTGGTCTGTAGTAACGAGGGTAGACTGTGGGCACGAGAACGGTGCGCTGGGCAGCATGGTGGTAGAGTTGTTGACTTTCTCCACCAGAGACCCGGGTTCGAGCCTGACTATGGGAGTTTTGTTCATTCTCCCCATGACCTGCGCGGGTTCTCTCCAGGTGCTCTGGTTTCCTCCCAGACTCAAAAGACAAACAAGTTTGTAGGTTTGTAGTTATGTAGTTGTAGGTTAATTGGCTTGGTAAAATTGTAAATTGTCCCTGGTGTGTGTAGGATAGTGTTAGTGTGCGAGGATCGCTGGCGGGCTAAAGGGTCTGTTTCCGTGCTATATCTCCATCTCTAAACTAAACAAAAGATCCTCTTGTGGAACAAAACGCAGAGAGTCGACACGTTCGGTCACCATCTTGCAATTTCCAAGTTCCTCTTCCTTGCCTTTTTGTCCACCTATTTTGTTTTGATTACAAACTTGCCTCTTTTGCCAGGTGTTTTCTTGGGAGAGCTAAATCTGTGTATTTGCTGGAGATATGGAAATCATGATGTGTCTCAGAAGCATTTCCAATTAAAAAATTTCTAATTTATATCTTTCATCAAAACAGAGGATAATGAGGTTTCAGACAAGCTGGAAATGATGTCGAACTTCCAAAGGGCAAGTATTTTCAAGATCAAAATTTATTTCTTCCCTTTCAGATCTTGTTTAATAAATGCAAATCCGCAGTATTTTCTCTGATGTGAAAATATATGGACAAGAGGCACTTCAAAATACCACAGAAATTGAGGTCTCTAGTGCATTTTTTTTTAAATGTGTGATTCACCGGGTTTGCGTTTGCCACTTTGTCGTTCGTCGAATGGAACAGTGCTTTTCCTGTGTTTACCCACAAGAATTGCCCACTTGAAGTGCGACCTTCAACCTGCCTTTCACAATTGCTGCAAAACAAGGAGCAAAAATCTGCAGCAACTTGGCAAAGAGGATGAATTAGAGGATTCCCAGTGGAACAATGATTGTTTTGTCCAAAGCCTCTGCCAAACGAAGTTTCTGAGCCCTTCTTTTATCACAAGCACCACTCACTAAAAGGCATGCAATTTGGTGCAAAATGCTGAGATTGCTGACCCCTGAAAGAATCTTGGAACGTGCGAGGACTTGAAGCCATTTATGGCCAATCATGGACCTTAACTGTTGCGTGAGGTACTTACCAACATCCTACAGTGCCATGAACCCTCACTATATTTTTCCTCACCTCCATGGCCGCCTCTTCTACTTTTATTGCTATCTAGTGCGTTTTAAAGAGCCGGCTCACTTCCATATGGTCAACATGACTTTGACAACATTACCAAAGTTGTAAGCACTGCAGGAAGCTGCTATTACTGATGGTATGCCTCGCTGCCACCTTTCCTCAGATAACAATGTACCATTCTTACATTTTGAGCCCCATATCCGAGGAAGGATGTGCTGGCTCTGGAGAGGGTCCAGAGGAGGTTTAAAAGAATGAACGCAGGAATGAGTGGATTAGCATATGATGAGCATTTGACAGCACTGGGCCTGTACTCGCTGGAGTTTAGAAGAATGAGGGGGGGGGGGGGGGCGACCTAATTGAAACTTACCGAATAGTGAAAGGTTTGGATAGAGTGGTTGTGGTGAGGATGTTTCCACTAGTGGTAGGGTCTTGGACCAGAGGTCATAGCCTCAGGATTAAAAGATCTTCCTTGAGGAAGGAGATGTGGGAGGAACTTGTTGTCAGAAGGTGGTGAATCTGTGGAATTCTTTGCCACTGACGGCTGTGGAGGCCGTCAATGGATATTTTTTATATGTTCTCTACTTTTTTAGACCTCCTGTTTCCGTCTCTCCTGACTCTCAGTCTGAAGAAAGGTTGCAACCCAAAACGTCACATATTCCTTCTCTCCAGAGATTCTGCCTCACTCAGTTACTCCAGCATTTTGTTTCCATCTTCGGTATAAAGCAGCATCTGAAGTTCCTTCCTACACAATTTGCTCAGAAAGCAGAATCAAGCCATGCTTTACTTTTTTTTTATTTTAACAACAGCTGCAGTGAATGTAAAAGAATCTAAACTCAGTCATTATTGAACACAAAGCAGAGAAAAGGCTTATTTTAAGTTCCTAAATAAGGGATGGCAGAGTTACTGGTTATCTCTGATTACTACTTTGAAGTGCGCAGAAGGCACTTATATTTCAAACGGGATGTTGAACATCTAAGCAGATTATTTTTGGTATGATCTTTCTCAGTAGGATTTTAGAACAGTTTGAAGTCGAATGACCAACCACTCATCGATAAATCAAAAGCAAGGAATTGAAAGTCAAAAGGATATTCAAGGTACAAATTGCCAGTAATATAATTAAAAACTTCTGAATCAATTGTTGAGACTCAGAGTGGTACAGCATGGAAGCAGGCCCTTCGGACCAACTCATTCATGCCAGCCATGTTTTATAACTCTGCGTGACCCATTTTCGTGCATTTATCTCATAAATCTCTCTGCACCTTTTCTATCCATGTACATGCTGATGACACGAAGCTGGGGGGCAGTGTTAGCTGTGAGGAGGATGCTAGGAGGCTGCAAGGTGACTTGGATAGGCTGGGTGAGTGGGCAAATGCATGGCAGATGCAGTATAATGTGGATAAATGTGAGGTTATCCACTTTGGTGGCAAAAACAGGAAAGTAGACTATTATCTAAATGGTGGCCGATTAGGAAAAGGGGAGATGCAACGAAACCTGGGTGTCATGGTACACCAGTCATTGAAAGTAGGCATGCAGGTGCAGCAGGCAGTGAAGAAAGCGAATGGTATGTTAGCATTCATAGCAAAAGGATTTGAGTATAGAAGCAGGGAGGTTCTACTGCAGTTGTACAGGGTATTGGTGAGACCACACATGGAGGATTGTGTACAGTTTTGGTCTCCAAATCTGAGGAAAGACATTCTTGCCATAGAGGGAGTACAGAGAAGGTTCACCAGACTGATTCCTGGGATGTCAGGTCTTTCATATGAAGAAAGACTGGATAGACTCGGCTTGTACTCGCTAGAATTTAGAAGATTGAGGGGGGGATCTTATAGAAACTTACAAAATTCTTAAGGGGTTGGACAGGCTAGATGCAGGAAGATTGTTCCCGATGTTGGGGAAGTCCAGGACAAGGGGTCACAGTTTAAGGATAAAGGGGAAATCCTTTAGGACCGAGATGAGAAAAACATTTTTCACACAGAGAGTGGTGAATCTCTGGAACTCTCTGCCACAGAAGGTAGTTGAGGCCAGTTCATTGGCTATATTTAAGAGGGAGCTAGATGTGGCCCTTGTGGCTAAAAGGATCAGGGGGTATGGAGAGAAGGCAGGTACAGGATACTGAGTTGGATGATCAGCCATGATCATATTGAATGGTGGTGCAGGCTCGAAGGGCCGAATGGCCTACTCCTGCACCTATTTTCTATGTTTCTATGCCTGAAAGTCTATTAAATATTGCCATTGGATCTGCCTCTACAGCTTCCTCAGGCAACTTTTACTAGAATGTTGCCTGGGTTTCAGCAACTAAGTTACAGAGAAAGGTTGAACAAGTTAGGGCTTTATTCTTTGGAGCGCAGAAGGTTAAGGGGGGACTTGATAGAGGTTTTTAAAATGATGAGAGGGATAGACAGAGTTGACGTGGAAAAGCTTTTCCCACTGAGAGTAGGGAAGATTCAAACAAGGGGACATGACTTGAGAATTAAGGGACTGAAGTTTAGGGGTAACATGAGGGGGAACTTCTTTACTCAGAGAGTGGTAGCTGTGTGGAATGAGCTTCCAGTGAAGGTGGTGGAGGCAGGTTCGTTTTTATCATTTAAAAATAAATTGGATAGTTATATGGATGGGAAAGGAATGGAGGGTTATGGTCTGAGCGCAGGTATATGGGACTAGGGGAGATTATGTGTTCGGCACGGACTAGAGGGGTCGAGATGGCCTGTTTCCGTGCTGTAATTGTTATATGGTTATATGGTTATATGGTTAACTTGTTCCAAACACATACCATCCTGTGTGTGAAGATATTTCTCCTCAGGTCTCAAATGTTTACACTCTCACCTTAAACCCATGCCCTCTAGTTCTGGACTCCACTATTCTGTGACCATGTTATATGAAAGATATTATCAAGCTTGAAAGGGTTCAGGGGAGTTTTACGAGGATGTTGCCAAGACTCGAGGGCCTGAGCTATAGGGAAGGTTCAGTAGGCTGGGTCTCTATTCCTTGGAGCACAGGAGGATGAGGGGTGATCTTATAGAGATGTATGAAATCATGAGGGGAATAAATCGGGAAGATGCATTGAATCTCCTGCCCAGAGTGGGGGAATCGAGGACCTGAGGACATAGATTCAATGTGATGGGGAAAAGATTGAATAGGAATCTGAGGGATAACATTTTCACACAAAGGTTGGTGGGTGTATGGAACAAGCTGCCAGAGGAGGTAGTTGAGATTGGGACTGTCCCAGTGTTTAAGACAGTTAGACAGGTACATGGATAGAATGAGTTTGGAGGGATATGGGCCAAACGCAGGCAGGTTGGACGAGTGCAGCTGGGACATGTTGGTCGGTGTGGGCAAGTTGGGCTGAAGGGCCTTTTTCCACACTATGAGTCTATTCATCTTATCTATACCTCTCACGATACCTCTATAAGGTCAATCCTTAGTTTTCTATGCTCCAAGGAAAATAAGTCCCAGCCTGTCCAGCCATTCCTTACAACTTAAAACCCTCGAGTCTTGATAACATCCTTATCAATCTTTCTGCACCCTTTCCAGCTTAATGACATATTGTCTGCAGTATCCTTCCTAGACATCAGAACTGCGCGCAATACTCCAGATTTCGCCTCACCAACATCTTGCTATCCAAGAAAAAACATTACCATCCTCATAAATCCTGTTTATAGAGATGGATTCCTCCACTAAAATGACAACAATGTCTATTTCTATAATGCATTTACCATCCCAAATCATCTCAGAGTTAACTCAAAAATCAGAAAAGCATATCGAGGCACAGATCGTCATGCTAGATATGCTAAACAAAAGAGAGGCCAACTAGGTGGTTTTAAGTTAAACCTAAGAAAATAGACACAAAATGCTGGAGTAACAGCGGGACAGGCAGCATCTCTGGATAGAAGGAATGGGTGACGGTTCGAGTCGAGGCCCTTTTTCAGACTGAGCCTTCTTCAGATTCAGCCCAGACAGAGAAGGGTCTTGACCCAAAACATTACCCATTCCTTCCATCCAGAGATGTTGCCAATCCCGCTGAGTTACTCCAGCATTTTGTTTCCATCTTCGGTGTAAACCAGCAACTGCAGTTCTTTCCTACACATTTAGTATTGCACCTGGGCAGCTTAGTTTTAGTTTGAAAAGATAAAACCAAGATCAATCACCTGATCACTCAACAAAATAAAAAAGATTGATTTAGCAATTTGTTTTGGAACATTCCGTGCCAGAGCTGTGATGTAATAAAATATATAAAGGACCCACTTATCTTTTTCTCCCCAGGAATCCATTAGTTACTGGGGCAAAGCCAACATTTCATGCCCTCTTTTAATGGTTCCAGAAGGTGATGCCGAGATTAATTCTTGAACAACTGCAATCCCTCTGATGAAGGAACTCCCTCAATACTGGGGAGAGAGTTACTGAGTTTAGGACCAACAATAATAAAGGAATGGCATGTGTATGAAGGAACTGTAGATGCTGGTTTAAACCAAAGATACACACAAAATGCTGGAGTAACTCAGCAGGACAGGCAGCATCTCTGGAGAGAAGGATTTCACGTCGAGACCCTTCTTCAGACTAATAAAGTAATGGCAAATATTTCCAAGTCAGGATGGTATGCAACTTCAAGTGGAGCATATCAATGGTTCTGTTCCCATGGATCTGGTGTCCTTCATAAGATCATAAATCTAAAGTGATAGTAGAATAAGGCCATTCGGCCCATCAATCTCCTCTGCAAATTCAATCATGACCGACCTCTCTCTCCCTCCAAACCCCATTCTCCTGCCTTCACCCCATAACCTCTGATACCCATACTAATCAAGAATCTCTGCCTGAAATATATCCACTGACTTTGCCTCCACAGCCTTCTGTGGAAATGAAATTCCACAGATTCACCACCCTTGTCCTTCTTGAAGTGGCAAGAACCACCTGGGATCTTACCTTCCACGGCCCAAGGTCGGCTGTGGGAGACGTCCCCAGGGCACAAAAGTTGAAGATGGTCGGGCGAGGAAAGGGACGACGGTTCACAGGCCGACCAGATGGAGGCGACGGCTGCAACGGACCTTTATGGCCAACTGCAACTGGGACTTTGAAAGTGGTGCCAAAATCTGGCGACTCTTGGTGTCCGAGGTTATGGGGAGAAGGCCGGAGAATGGGGTTAGGAGGGAGAGATAGATCAGCCATGATTGAATGGTGTAGTGGGCTTGATGGCCTAATTCTACTCGTATTCCTTATGGCTCTTACATAGAGATTCAGCGGGCTGTTTCTATGCATTATGCACTTAAGCAGGGTTTGTACTTGTGTATATTGCAATAATCTTACTGATCTGTGTGGAAAAAGAATTTCACTGTACCTTGGTGCACATGATGATAAAGAACCATTGAACCATTGAACCATTGTTGGTGAGAGCTGCCTCTGAACTGACTCGTACCTGCCAAGGGTTTTGCTGGAGCTGAATTGAAGTCCTCTGGATTGTCTGTATTTCCAGAAGGATGCTGCCTTCTGGCACAGGAATACGGCTGACAGATCACTGGTCCACTAGGCATCAACGATTCCCAAAATCGGGAATAAGCCTCATTGTAATTTACATTACCGTGATTACAAGCTACTTCTGTGTCAAATGACAGAAGTGGCACAACGGCACAGCGGTAGAGTTGCTGCCTTGCAGCGCCAAAGACCCGGGTTCGATCCTGACTGAGGGTGCTTGTCTGTGCTGAGTTTGTACGTTCTCCGCGTGACCTGCGTGAGTTTTTTCCCCAGGATCTCCGGTTTTCCTCACACACTCCAAAGACGTGCAGGCTTGTAGGTTAATTGGCTTGATGTCATTGTAAATTGTCCCTATCATGTGTAGGACAGTGTTAATGTGCGGAGATCGCTGGTCGGTGTGGACCGGGTAGGCCAAAGGGCCAGTTTTCACACTGTATCTCTAAACTATATAATAGAAATTTGACCACCTACTTAAAATATTGAAGCAGGTTAGATTAAATAATTGAATTGATGTTACAGTAAAAAAATATAATGAATTGCTTCCATCATTATGGAAGCTAACACTTGAATGTAAACTAAGTGCTCATACATTTACAATTGCTTCTTGTTCATTCATATATTTTACATAAACAAACTCAGTGTTAGTGCCAAATTCCATCATTACTAAAAAGAGAAGAATTCACGAGTGGGGTATGGTATTTTTGCAGCAAATACAAGAGCGATGTTCTCGCTCCATCCAGGCATCTAGCACTCTGGAATTTAGAAGAATGAGAGGGGATCTTTTTGAAACATAAGATTATTAAGGGTTTGGACACGCTAGTGGCAGGAAACATGTTCTCCATCCCCCACCAGGATGGTCTCAAAGCTCTCCGGTTCCTCCTCGACCAGAGAACCAACCTATACCCGTCCACTGATACTCTCCTCCGCCTATCGGAGTTGGTCCATACCCTCAATAACTTCTCGTTTGACTCCTCCCATTTCCTACAAATACAAGGCATAGCTATGGGCACGCGCATGGGCCCCAACTATGCCTGCCTCTTTGTTGGGTATGTCGAACAATCCTTGTTCGAGTCTTACCAGGGCCCCATCCCCGACCTCTACCTCTGCTACATCGACGATTGCTTTGGTGCTACCTCCTGCACCCACACACAACTGACTGACTTCATCCACTTCACCACTAACTTCCATCCGGCACTCAAATACACCTGGACCATTTCCCACACTTCCCTACCATTTCTTGACCTCACTATCTCCATCGCAGGTGACTACTGACCGACATCCACTATAAATCCACTGACTCCCATGGCTATCTAGACTACTCTTCTTCCCACCCTGCTTCCTGTAAGGACTCCATCCCCTACTCCCAATTCCTCCGCCTACGCCGCATCTGCTCCCAGGATGAAATGTCCTCATTCTTCAGGGAACGGGAGTTCCCCTCCCCTACTATAGATGAGGCTCTCATCAGGCTCTCTTCCATACCCAGTAACACTGCTCTCTCTCCCCATCCCCCCCCCCCACTCGTAACAAGGGCAGAGTCCCCCTAGTCCTCACCTTTCACCCCACTAGCCGTTACATACAACAAATAGTCCTCCGTCAGTTTCGCCACCTCCCACGTGACCCCACCACTCGCTACATCTTCCCATCTCCCCCCTGTCTGCTTTCTGCAAAGACCTCTCCCTCCGTAACTCTCTAGTCAATTCTTCCCTTCCCTCCCGCACCACCCCCTCCCCGGGCACTTTCCCTGGCAAACGCAATTGATGCTACACCCAAGCAGTCGTTCCAGGTGCGACAGAGGTTCACCTGCATCTCCAACCTCATCTATTGCATCCGCTGCTCTAGATGTCAGCTGATCTACATCGGTGAGACCAAGCATTGGCTTGGCGATCGTTTTGCCGAACACCTCCGCTCAGTCCGCATTAACCAACCAGATCTCCCGGTGGGTCAGCACTTCAACTCCCCTTCCCATTCCGAATCCGACCTTTCTGTCCTGGGCCTCCTCCATGGCCAGAGTGAGCACCACCAGAAATTGGAGAAGCAGCACCTCATATTCCGCTTGGGCAGTTTGCACCCTAGCGGCATAAACATTGACTTCTTTAATGTCCGGTAGCCCTTGTTGTCTCCTCCCCTTCTCAGCTCTCCCTCAGCCCTCTGGCTCCTCCTCTTCCTTTCTCCTATCTTCTCCTCCTCCCCCCCCCCCCCCCCCCCCACATCAGTCTGAAGAAGGGTTTTGACCGAAAACGTTGCCTATTTCATTCGCTCCATAGATGCTGCTGCACCCGCTGAGTTTCTCCAGCACTTTTGTCTACCAACATGTTCCCAATGTTGGGGGAGCCCAGAACCAGGGGCCACAGTTTAAGAATAAGGGGTAGGTCATTTAGAACGAAGATGAAGAAAAACCTTTTCACCCAGAGAGTTGTGAATCTGTAAAATTCTCTCCCTCAGAAGGCAGTGGATGCCAATTATCTGGATGCTTTCAAGAGAGAGTTAGATAGAGCTCTTGAAGATAGCGGAGTCAGGGGATATGGTGAGATGGCAGGAACAGGGTACTGAATGTGGATGATAAGCCATGATCATAATGAATGGCGGTGCTGGCTCAAAGGGCCGAATGGCCTACTCCTGCACCTATTGTCTATAACATCAAAGAGACATTGAGCATGCATATTCATGAAGTACAATAAATCTATGTAATGAGATCATGTTCCGAAACCAAAAAAATGGAAAATATAATTATTTATAAATGGTAAAATTTAGAAGCCCAAATAAATGTTGGGATTCATGTACATAGATAATTAGCATGCAACAGTCGGGTACCATAATATCTGAGGTGCTAACAGACCAGGGCTCGAAATTAACGGTTGCCCGGGTGCCAATGGCTGTCTAAAGTCCCGCTGGGCAACGTAAAAGCTGTGCCATTTTGCCCAGCTTGGCAAGCACCTGGGACATCTATCATTCAACTCTGGGCGGGCCCCCCTCTCTATCTCTATCTCTCTCTCTCTCTCTCTCTGTCACTCTCCGTCTCCGCCCGCCATCTGTATATGTGTCCGGTCCGCCGGTTCTCCACTCGCTGCTCGGCACAGCCGCCTTGCACATGCGCACTGCCACGGCCTGCACATCCTCCCCTTGTACATGCGCACAACCACGGCCAGCACATCATCGGCCGCCCCGCACATGCGCACTGCCACGGCAACTGGTCGGCGCCGGGCACTTTCTCCCTCCCTTTGCATTGTGGGAGTTCTGGCCGCCATTGCTGTCCGGTCGCCATCTCGCCGCGACCGCTGAAAACCAACGCAGAATCACTCCCTGGAGCTGGAGTAACTCCCTGGAGTAACTCTTGCTTCTTGGTTTCCTGGTCCTCCAAAAATATTCCAAATGGAATTTAAACTGGAGTGGATCCACCACCATACTCCAAACTCTGAAAAATAACAGCCTATTGCACTCTATCTGTTTATTTATTGAGTATATATATGGTCCATGGTATATAGACGCACTTAACTTTTATCTCCTGTTCTGTATTATGATTGCATATTCTGTTGTGCTGCAGTAAACAAGAATTTCATTGTCCACCTGACAATAAAACTCTCTTGACTTGACTTGGACTTGAGCAAAAAAGGGTTCTTGGGGAAAAAAGAGTTACCTTAAATTTAGTTGCATCTGGTTAGGTAACTATGGTAGGGTGAAGACTATTCCATACTTTAATTGTGCAGGGGAACTCCATGGAGCAGCCAGCACCTCTGGCTAGAAGAAATTGGGTAACATTTCTGGTAGAGGCCATTCTTTAGATTTCCTCTGGTTTTTTTAGGTTAATTTAAAGATACAGCGTGGAAACAGGCCCTTCGGCCCACCGCGTCCACGCTGACCACCCGTACACTAGTTCTATCCCACATATTAATGACGCAAGTCAAGAGTCAAGAGTGTTTTATTCTCTCACGTCCCAGTTAGAGCAATGAAATCCTTACTTGCAGCAGCACAACAGAATATGTAAACATAGTACTCTGTAAACAATGTTATAAACGAGAAAACAAAACAGTGTATATTTGTGTGTGTGTGTGTGTGTGTGTGTGTGTGTGTGTGTGTGTGTGTGTGTGTGTGTGAGTGTGTGAGTGTGTGTGTGTGTGTGTGTGTGTGTGAGAGAGAGAGATATATATACCCACACAAGCACACACAATTTCCCTCCTGGGATTAATAAAGTTCTATCGTGTAGTAGGAAGGAACTGCAGATGCTGGTTTAAACTGAAGATAGACACAAAAAGCTGGAGTAACTCAACAGGTCAGACAAAAGGAAAAAATTATGTTTTGGGTTGGGTCTGAAAAAGGTTCCTGCACACCTTTAGAATGTAGAAGGAAACAAGAGCACCCGGAGAAAACCCATGCGATCAAAGGGAAAAGGAGCAAACTCCATACAGACAGCACTCAATATTCAGGATCAATTCCAGGTCTCTGGCACTTTTAGGCAGCAACTTTATGGCCAATGTACTGCCCCATAGTCTAAAACTGAATTAAAGCATACAGTAGCTGTAAAGGGGGACATAGCGCCACTTAGAGATTTAAGACTTAAAATGGATAGTTTCTTTTTTTTTTAGTAACCAAAAGTTATCAACGTATAATTTTTGGTGTGTTTGAAAACAAAATATAGTGGTACAGCTGGTAGACTTGCTGCCTCACACGCCAGAGATCTGTGTTTGATCCTGTCCTCGGGCACTGTCTGTGTTGAATTTGCACATTCTCCCTACAAGCGTGTGGGTTTCCTCCCACATCCCAAAGACGCATTGGCTTTGTAGCTTAACTTGTCTCTGTAAAATTGCCCCTAATGTGTAGGGAGTGGGTGAGGAAAGTGGGATAACAGAAGTTGTGTCAATATGTAGACAAAAATGCTGGAGAAACTCAGCGGGTGAGGCAGCATCTATGGAGCGAAGGAAATAGACGACGTTTCGGGTCGAGACCCTTCTTCAGATTGATGTGAGGGTGGGGTGGACGGGAAGAAGAAAGGAAAAGGCGGAGACAGTGGGCTGAGGGAGAGCTGGGAAGGGGAAGAGAAAGCAGGGACTACATGAAATTGGAGAAGTCAATGTTGGGAGAAGCGATCGCCAAGCGTACGTTTGGTCTCACTGATGTAGAGCAGCTAACACCTAAGACAGCAGAAGCTATAGATGAGGGGAGGAGGTGTAGGTGAACCTCTGCCACACCTGGAAAGACTGCTTGGGTCCTTGAATGGACTCATGGGGGGGGGGGGGGGGGTAAAGCGACAAGTGTAGCATTTTCTGCGGTTGCAAGGGAAAGTGCTAGGAGAGGGGCTGGTTTGGGTGGGAAGGGACAAATTGACCAGGGAGTTACGGAGGGAGCGGTCTCTGTGGAAAGCCGACGGGAGGAGATGTGAAGGTGTGGCCATTGGTGGGAACCTGTTGGTAGACAAAAATGCTGGAGAAAATCAGCAGCTGAGGCAACACCTATGGAGCGAAGGAATAGGCGACGTTTCGGGTCGAGACACTTCTTCAGACTGATGTCGGGGGGGTGGGCAGGAAAAAGAAAGGAGGTGGAGACAGTAGGGAGAAAGCAAGGACTACCTGAAATTGGAGAAGCCAGTGTTCATACCGCTGGGGTGTAAACTACCCAAGCAAAATATGAGGTGCTGTTCCTCCAATTTGCGTTGGGCCTCACTCTGGCCATGGAGGAGGCCCAGGACAGAAATGGCAGAATCGGAATGGGAGGGGGAGTTAAAGTGCTGCGCCACCGGGAGATCAGGTTGGTTATTGCGAACTGAATGGAAGTGTTGTGCGAAGCGATCGCAAAGCCCACGCTTGGTCTCACCGAGGTTGATCATACGTTGAATAATCCAACCACATTTTTGTTTGGAAGTGGAAAGAAATAATAGAAATTTCATTCATTGCAACGTGTAAAAAGAGTTGAAATACTGTATTATAATTTCGCTGCATGTCATTGTGGTGTATATCATGTCTTGATTGGTGAATATGTTTAGTTTGTGAATTTATTTGAAGCAGAAATAATATGTGAATGCTTCATTGAGCATAATTCCGACTGGTAACTACGCACTTCGTCTGAGCACATTATCGCACATGTCATGCAAACCGTCTTAAATGACCACCTAAACTGTCATTTGGCAACCTAAAATGCTGCCTAGGTTGCCCGGCTGGAAACAGAGAAAAAAATGTTGTGAGATCCCTGCAGAACTATTGTGCGGCACGGTGGCGCAGCGGGAGAGTTGCTGCCTTACAGTGCTTGCAGAGCTAGAGACCTGGGTTTGATCCCGACTATGGGTGCTGTCTGTATGGAGTTCTCCACGTTTGGGTTTTGTCCGAGATCTTCGGTGTCCTCCCACACTCCAAAAACACACAGATTTGTAGATTAATTTGCTTGGTATGTGTAAATTGCCCCTAGCGCGTGTAGGATAATGTTAATATGCAGGGATTGCAGGTCGGTACGGGACTCAGTGGGCCGAAGGACCTGTTTCCGCGCTTTGTCTCTAAAGTAAAGTAAAGATTGTGTATAAATATACAAATAAGTATAAATGTAAAATACAGGACACCCTAATTTTTATGGACCTCTTTATAACGGATTTCGGTGGTAGTGGACAGACATACCGAACTTCACAGTCCAGCCTCCCCTGATGATACCACCGCCAGCCAACACTTGGAAGGCAAGTGAGCAGCACGATAGAGCAGCGGTAGAGCCACTGAATTACAGCGCCAGGGACCCAGGTTCGATCCTGACTATAGGTGCTCGAGGTATGGGTAAGGAGATTGTATGTTCTCCCCAAGACCACACTCCAGATGTACAGATATATAGAGCACCCATAGTCAGGATCAACCCGAGACTCTGGCACTGTAAGGCACCAACTTGATCGTAGATTGAAAAAGAGATTGCATTCCCTCAAGAAGTTGTAAATTATTTCTTAACCAATATGGAGTCACTGTTATTGGGTGAGCAAACATTGCTAATTTTCACACTTCAGTATGGGAGAATTGTCTGTTGAAGATAGACACAAAATGCTGGAGTAACTCAGCGGGAATGGCTGCAACTCTGGGTAGAAGGAATGGGTGCCGTTTCGGGTCTCTGTTCCTTTTGAAGAACCAGAAGACATGGGTTTAAAGTGAGGGGGGAAAGATTTAATAGGAAACCGAGGGGTAAATGTTTCACACAAACGGTGGAGGATGTACGGAACGAGCTGCTGGAAGAGATATTTGAGGCAGGTACTTTTGCAAGGATTAAACAACATTTAGACAGGTACATGGATAGGACAGGTTTCAAGGGATATAAGGCCTAATGCAAGCAGGCGGGACTAGTGTAGATGGAACATGTTGGGCCGAAGGGCCTGTTTCCACGCTGTATGACACTATTTGTCCTGAAGTCTGAATTTACTTGCCACTCGATTAGGTAAACAGTGCTTCAGTCCAGAGCCTTATGTGACTTTGCAAGACACCTTGCTACAGCACCAGTCAGGCTACACTTCATGATTTAAGACTTAGAGTGGGCCATTAACCCACAGTATTCTAATGCACTGTTACGGTTGAGCTGAACTGATGCCGACACAACAGAAATGGTAAAATTCACTCAAATCACAAATCACTGCAGCCTTTGCACCACCTATTGCAACCAGTAAGAATGTAAGGAATTTGTGGTGTAATTAACAATCTAAAGGGCCTGTCCCACTTGGCAGTTTTTTTGGCAACTGTAGGCATCATTGACTGGCGTATCAAGTCACGGAAAAAGGCGCAGCGTGATGACATATTAACGCGCGGCGTCTCCTCAAGTGTCGCAACATTTTTTTTTTTCGTCGCTGGACTTTGAAATGTTCAAAATCTTTCAGCAACCCTGAAATGTCAGTCAATGTCCAGCAGTCGCCGAAAAAAATCAACAAGAGGGACAGGCCCTTTAAGTTTCATTCGTCTTCCACGAGCAAAAATGGGAAACTTCATACTTTGTTGACCAGCGAGTGAGAGGGTAGGACAAAGTCCATGATGATCAAATTATTTGCAGACTTGGTTTGATTGGCTTTTTAGTTCAGTTTAATTTAATTTTGTTGAGATACAGCGCGGAAACAGGCCCTTCGGCCCATCGGGTCCGCACCAACCAGCGATACCCGCGCAATTAACAATATCCTGCACACACTCGGGATAAAGTTTACATTTATACCAAGCCAATTAACCGACAAACTCGTACTTCTTGGGAGCATGGGAGGAAACCGAAGATCTCGGAGAAAAGCCACGGGGGTCACGGGGAAAATGTACAAACCGTAGTTATGCCCTTGTCCCACATAGGAAACCTGAACAGAAACCTCTGGAGACTTTGCGCCCCACCCAAGGTTTCCGTGCGGTTCCCGGAGGTTGCAGGTGGTTGCCAGAGGTCGCAGGTAGTGGAAGCAGGTAGGGAGACTGACAAAAACCTCTGGGAATCGTACGGAAACCTTGGGTGGGGCGCAAAGTCTCCAGAGGTTTCCGTTCAGGTTTCCTAAGTGGGACAGGGGCATTAGGATCGAACCCAGTTCTCTGGCTCTGTAAGGCAGCAATTCTACCGCTGCGCCACCGAGCCACCCCTTTTGTCATTTTTCCTCGGTCAATTTTCGGCTCGCTGAGATGAGAAATGTGCCTGTTAAAGGAAGGTAGCTCACTTCGTCTTTGGTGCAAAAATTGCCAACATCAATCTGTTCCAAAATAATTCACAGTCGGAGTGAAATTAGATTTGGATGTTAGTTTAAAATGGCAATAGAAAATCATGCAAGTCAATTAAAAAAAAAAACACAGATGGGGGTATAAAACAAACAACCAATTCACTAAGACTCATTTTAATGCCATCAGCCAACACTAATTTCACCTCCGTATTCTCCACTTTGTTTCAGACTCATCGTAGAATGGTTCTTCATATATCGAAAACAACATTATCTTGTGGGCTCTCTGGGTGAAAATATCATGTAACAAAAAGGACAGGGGAATGTCATTGTCAAGATGATCACACGGGAGAATTAAAAACCCAGATAGAATGCCATTTCTTATTCATCCGAATCAGATGTCAAATAATCTAAAGCCCAAGCCCATTGCACACTGATCTCCTCTCATTACAGCGACCAGAATAGAATTACTGGGCCCCCTCGAAGAACCTCAAAGCCAAGAGTCAATGTTTTATTGTCATGTCCCAAAGCAGAACAATTAAATTCCTACCTGCAGATTTGTAAACCTTATTATTATTATTATTATTATTATTATTATTAAATCATTGAAAACATTAGCGACACAGTGGTGCTGGTTTCCGACAGGTAAACGTAGTACTCTGTAAACACCATAATAAACTACATACAAGTCTTTTACCTGGAGTAAGGGAATCAAGAACCAGAGGACATAGGTTTTAAGGGTGAAGAGGGAAAGATTTAATAGGAACCCGAGCAACATTTAAGAAGAAAAAAAAACAAAGGGTGGTGGGAGTATGGAACGAGCTTCCAGAGGAGGTAGTTGAGGCAGGTACTATCACAACATTTGAAAAACATTTGGACAAGTACATATGTAGGAAGGAACTGCAGATGCTGGTTTAAAATGAAGGACATAAAATCTATCTTGTATATATAAAACTTATCTATACATTTCCTTATCTATTCACCTCCCACTCCCGACATCAGTCTGAAGGAAGGTCTTGACCCGAAAAGTTACCCATTCCTTCTCTTCAGAGATGCTGCCTGTCCCGCTGAGTTACTCCAACATTTTGTGTCTATCTTGGACATAGATAGATTAGGTTTGGAAGGAAATGGGCCAAATGCAGGCGGGTAGAGTCTAGTGTAGATGGGGCATGTTGGTCGGAGAAGGCAAGTTGGGCCGAAGGGCATGTGTCCACGCTGTGTGGCTATCTGGACTTTTGTTTAGGAATCCCCATCCAAGTGTCCATGGTATTCCTGGCTGCCACGTTACTTTCATCGATTACATTTTGCTGGAGCCGTGAGTCCCAGCAGGAGCCATTGTTTTACAAGAGGCTTCCACTGATCTGAAGCAGAGACT
The DNA here is from genome assembly GCF_010909765.2 of Amblyraja radiata. Classification (NCBI taxonomy): domain Eukaryota; kingdom Metazoa; phylum Chordata; class Chondrichthyes; order Rajiformes; family Rajidae; genus Amblyraja; species Amblyraja radiata. The sequence continues at coordinate 46,246,219 of NC_045970.1, read as the reverse complement.
GAAATATGGAATCGCAGAGGACGGGCAGAGGACAAATATCTTGTAATACACTGTCATTAATTTCTCCAAGTGTCACCAAAATAATTATATTTTGCAGGTACATTTCAGTTCCTAAAAAAGACAGGAACTGCTATCATATCTGTGTGTGGTCTCTCTCCGAAATCCTGGAAAGGCCACTCCATCACGTCTGCTGTTCTCCAGCCAAGTGGAAATAGATAAATGTGCCTGTCCTCACACAGAGGGCATTGCGACACAAATAAAATGAAGAACTTTGATAACTGCAACGCCCCAAAATAAACTGGAAGTAAATGAAATCAAGGGCCATCGTGGACCATTATTGAAACATCCAGAGGGATCAAGGCTATAGGTTTAACCATCTCTTCAGACTTACCTCCACGCTTATCCTTAGGGCGGCACGGTGGCACAGCGGTAAAATTGCCGCCTTACAGCGCGGAGACCCGGGTTCGATCCAGACTCAGGGTGCTGTCTGTACGGAGTTTGCACGTTCTCCCCGTGGGTTTTCTCCAAGATGTTCAGTTCCTGCCGCACTCCAAAGACCTACAGGTTTGTAAGTTAATTGGCTTTGTATAAATGTAAAATGTCCCTAGTGTGTGTAGGATAGTGTTAAGGTGCGGGGATCACTGGTCGGTGTGAACTCGGTGGGCTGAAGGGCCAGTTTCCGCGCCATATTATTTTCAGGTGGATGTACAAAATAGAGTTCTTGAAAGATTCGAGGATAAGAGCGTTTAACTTTCTTCAGCCTCTCTGTATCTCAACTTAACTTGGCGCTGATGGGTTCAGACTAACCCTTTGCTCCAGGTTAGTTAATTCCTTAACCAGTTTCATTTGAATCACCCTGACGATTCAAAAGAACCAATGGTAGATATTCTCAAACATATTTCAAATGCAGAGAATATCAATACTCAAGTAAAGTTAACCATGCCTTTTAACTTTTGCCGACTTTCTAAACTTATGTCATTCATAATTAAAATTCACAATGCCAGCACAAAGCATCTCCAGAAACACATTGTAAATGATCTGACTCTTATTCCTTCATTTATAGATTTTCCTAATAATTTATTGTTATTCATTGCATTCAAATCTCCTTGTACCAATTTCTCATGGTAGGCTTTCCTTGGTGTTCAATCATTACCTGCTGATTTATTGTTGTATGCATATTAAATTTATTTCTCTCTTGAAAGATCCCTACCATCAATACTCCATGCATGTCTTGGCATAACCAAGCAGATCTTCAATGGAGACAAGAAACTGCAGATGCTGGGATCTTGAGCAAAATACATCGAGTTCCTCCGCCATTTTGTGTTTATAGCTTCAACGGCATTGCTCAAAGTAACTCAGTTTTTAGAGTTGTACAGGTAGCCAGACAGAATTGCAATACAACCATAATAAGAAAATTACACCACTATTTTAGATTTAGTTTAGTTTAGAGAAACAGTGCAGAAACAGGCCCTTTGGCCCACCGCGTCCACACCGACGGGCGATCCCCGCACACTAACTACCCTACACACACTAAGGTCAATTTTTTTTAAACATTTATACCGAGCCAAACAACCTACAAACCTGTACGTCTTTGGAGTGTGGAAGGAAAACAAAGTTCTCAGAGAAAACCCACGCAGGTCACAGGGAGAAAGCACAAACTCTGTACAGGTGGCACCAGCAGTCAGGATCGAACACGGGTCTCTGGCAACATAAGGCAGCAAATCTACCGCTGTGCCACTGTACACTAGTTTAAAAAAAGTTTGGAAAAGAACTGGGGAAGAGATTCCATTCCATAATGGCTTAGGTTTATTTTTTTCATTTTGATTTTAGAAAACAAACAATTTCCAAATATTGATCAATGTGAGCATGATATTCACCAATGGTCAACGGATACCACTTTCATATTAATAAATGTTTGGACGTGCTCCCAGGTTAGCTTCTTCTGTGTAATTGTTGACTTCCTTAGTGACACTGAAATAATTGTAATGCATAGTTCCTTTCCTTCCATTATCTGATATCTGCTTTTATTGAGGCAGTGCAGCGCAAGTCCACGAGGTTAATCCCCGGGATGGCGGAACTGTCATATGAGGAGAGATTGGAAAGACTGGGCTTGTATTGACTGGAATTTAGAAGGATGAGTGGGTATCTTATAGAAACATAAAATTATAAAAGGACTGGTCAAGCGAGATGCAGGAAGAATGTTTCCAATGTTGGGGGAGTCCAGAACCAGGGGCACAGTCTAAGAATAAAGGGGAGGTCATTTAAAACTGAGGTGAGAAAAAACAAAAAACTTGTGAATTAGTGGAATTCTCTGCCACATAAAACAATAGAGGCCAATTCACTGGATGAACTTAAAAGAGTCAAGAGTTTTATTGTCATGTGTCCCAGATAGGACAATGAAATTCTTGCTTGCTGCAGCACAACTGAATATGTAAACATAATACAGAACAGGAGATAATAGTTCAGTGTGTCTATTTACCGTCAACCATATATATACACAATAAATAAACAGATAAAGTGCAATAGACTGTTATTGTTCAGAGCTTGGTTGATGTCGTATTTAGTAGCCTGATGGCTGTGGGGAAGAAGCTGTTCCTGAACCTGGATGTTCCAGATTTCAAGCTCCTGTACCTTCTTCCTGATGGCATTGGAGAGATGAGTGTGTGGCCAGGATGGTGTCTTTGGTGATGCCGGCTGCCTTTGAGGCAGCAACTGTGATAGATCCCTTCGATGGTGGGGAGGTCAGTTCCGATGATGGACTGGGGAGTGGTCACAACTTTCTGCAGTCTTTTCCGCTCACGGACATTCAAGTTGCCGAACCAAGCTACGATGCAGCCAGTCAGAATGCTCTCTACTGTTCATCTGTAGAGGTTCGAGAGAGTCCTCCTTGACATACAGACTCTGCGTAAACTTCTCAGGAAGTAGAGGCGCTGATGTGCCTTCTTTATAACAGCATCAGTGTGCTGGGACCAGGAAAGATCTTCGGAAATATGCACGCCCTGGAATTTGAAGTTATTGACCCTTTCCACCATAAAAGAGTTAGATAGAGGTCTCAGGGCTAGCGGAATCAAGGGATATGAGGAGAAGGCAGGCAAGGGTTACTGATGGTGGATGATCAGACATGATTACAATGAATGGTGGTGCAGACTCGAAGGGCCAAATGGCCTCCTCCTGAACCTATTTTCTATGTTTCTCTGTAGAAACAAGGAACTGCAGATCATGATTTGCAAAAAAAACACAAAGTGCTGGAGTAAATCAGCAGGTCAGGCAGCATCTCTGGTCCCAAGCTGAAACATCACCTTTCCATGTTCTCCAGAGATGCTGCCTAACCTGCTGAGTTGTAGCCTCCTTTTGCTCTGGTATTTTACTTAATTCATATCTTTAATCAATAATGTTTTATTATTAATGTTTAATGTTTTATGTATAATTCCTAACTGTCATTGTATGTCATGTTGTCACTGGCGGGCAGAGCACCAAGGCAAATTCCTGTATGTGAATACTTGGCCAATAAACATATTCATTCATTCATTCATGGGTAGGACCGGTTTGGAGGGATATGGGCCAAACGGGGACAGGTGGGAGAAATGTAGATGGGACAAGTTGGGACGAAGGGCCTGTTTCCACGCTGTAACTCTAACTTCGATCACCTTGACATTCTGTTTGTGCTTCTAAGATCATAAACATCCTGTCAGCAACCTAGCGGGTTAAAATGATACCACGACTAACAGCTGCAAGAGGACTCAGCTTATTTCACAGGTCAGTCATTAGGAGACATAGCCAATTATCCTTGAAAATGTTTTCCTGAACTGCTGCAGTGTTGAGGGTGTGATTACACCTTTGGTGCAGAAATGCACGAGGTTGTATGAAATTGGTCCACTGGCAAGGAGGTCCAAGTTCATTTCAATTTAATTTGGAAACAAATTGCCACCTGTGGTTGCACAGAAAATACACAACTCACTTCAGCTCTTATTCTTTAATATTGATATCCTTCTCTAGAAAAGTTTATTCACGCATTTATATTAATTTGGCTGGCTGCGGAACACAAAATAAAATGTGGTTTATATGTTAATGGTTAAGGTGCTTCAGTTGCTTATCTCACAAGGGCTAATTGTTAGCAGCCTTCCAGGAACCAGTAACCACTTCACATATATTATTGTGTTGGGAAGTCTGTTACTGGCTTTTTTGGCAGGTGCCGGGTGACAGACTTTCCCTTCCAGCTGTGAAACCAGGGTAATAAAAAGAAAGCAAGACACAGATCGTCAGCCAAGATGTTTAGCAGAATGCTGCGAGAACTTCTGCCAGGTGCATAAAGCTGTAGGGTATTAGTTATGTTATTTTGTTTTAAATCAAGCAAAGTTGGCTTACTGAGGTGGGAAACATAGTATGCTCATAAATTTGCACTGCATTTTTTTTTGTGCAAAATAGTTGTGCTTTTATTTTTGCATAAATGTTTTCACTATTTCAAAGCAAAGATCTTATAGGATGTAAATGCCCTTGCTTTGAAATAAAGCACAATTTATATCTGACCTAATCTCGCGATCCATGTCATTAAACTGCTTGTCGATATATTGGGAACACAAATACTCGTCTCTGATTATTGTCAAAGGGATTACCACTGTTTTACCATATATTAATGCTAACTTTTCAGCATCCACTTAGTAGTATGACCATCTCCTTGCATGTGAGGCATGTGATCTCATCATGGGAGTGACTGACGAGGTTAATTCAAAGAAGGTAAATACCCCAAATGTTCCGTACCCTATCAATGCTCGATGTCAGCACGTTAGAAATTTAGCATTTGAAGATTGTTCAAATCAGTTATTAGTCAGTTTTCTCCAGATAATAATAATAATAATGGATGGGATTTATATAGCGCCTTTCTAATACTCAAGGCGCTTTACATCGCATTACTCATTCACTCCACAGTCACACTCGGTGGTGGTAAGCTACTTCTGTAGCCACAGCTGCCCTGGGGCAGACTGACGGAAGCGTGGCTGCCAATCTGCGCCTACGGCCCCTCCGACCACCACCAATCACTCACACACATTCACACACAGGCAAAGGTGGGTGAAGTGTCTTGCCCAAGGACACAACGACAGTATGCACTCCAAGCGGGATTCGAACCGGCTACCTTCCGGTTGCCAGCCGAACACTTAGCCCATTGTGCCATCTGTCGTCCCAGATGCTCCAGTTTCCTCCAAAACTCCAAAGACGTAGAGTGAGTGTGAGTGCGTGATAGTGCGAGTGCATGGTGGTCGCTGGTTGGCACGGACTCAGTGGGCCAAAGGCAGGTGACCACCCCCATATTATGTGCAGGTGACACCCCCCCACCCCCTCCCCCATATTATGGAATGCTATAAAAAATCTGCATCCCATTAAAACATTTCTATAACCCGAAATCAAATTTCCCATAGAATCCCATGTTGCGACTGGTGATGTTTTTTCTCTCAAGTAATGAGAACTGCAACTCTTAGCTCACGGCAGGAGAACGACTTAAGAGATTGCTTTGTCGGTTTCCAAAATAAATCTTTTAAGTGGTCAGCAGCCACAACTACAAATGCTTATCATCTTTCAGGTTGAAAGAAGTCATACACTTAAATGCATATCAAATATTAGTAACATATAGTAGTCATTTGGGTTTAAAACTTGGTTGGCACTGTTTCAAACATATTGAGGAAAAATAATATTAAGAATTAAACAAAATTTTTTTTACTAACACAGCAAATTGAATCTTCTGAGCATAAAATTAACATTCGATGAGCGTGTGTTGAGAAATACAAGATGAAAATAATTTAGTCATTTAGGAAACATCAAAACGTATCCAGTTAGAGAGGGGCACAAGGCAAGGATGCCGTCTTTCTCCTACTCTCTTCGTTTTGTATATCGAACCCTTAGCACAAGCAAAGGGGTCAAAATAGGGGGGAAAGAACATATAATTGGTCTTTTCGCTGATGATATCATTATTTTTCTTGAACGACCAGATATATGTCTCCCAAATCTAATGAACCTATTTGAAACATATGGATACTACTCAGGGTATAAATTGAATATAACAAAAACACAAATTCTTACATTCAATTATTCTCCATCCCAACAAATCAGAGATGCATATAATCTGAAATGGAACTCTAAAACAATGCAGTATCTTGGTGTAACTATAACCAAAACACTTTCCAACTTGTTTGAAACTAATTATAACAAAATTGAAGAAAACATCAAAAAGGATGTTGAGAGGTGGTCGACCCTTCCTCTAGGCTTCAGTGCCAGAATACAAACGGTAAAAATGAATATCCTACCTAAACTACTATATTTATTCCAATCTCTCCCAATTAATGTTCCCCGAGATAAATTCATAGCCTGGGATAAAATGATCTCTAGATTCATTTGGAATAGCAAAAAACCAAGAATAAAATTAACAACACTTCAACTGCCGAAAAGCAAGGGTGGAATGGTAGATGAATTTTGATGGAAAGAAATGGAAAGGGAGATACAGGGTTACCAGACCCAGATTTTGGTGGGAGACAAATATCTGAGAGGGGCTTTGAGACATGCTATGGATCCAATAATAGCATTTACATTAGAAATATGGAATGTTATAGTGGAAAAATACAAATTAAAAAGAGGGGTTCACGCATTGAAGTGGTTCGCATATGACTCAAAGTTTAAGCCAGGGGTGTATGATTCAAAATTCAAAGAATGGGCACAAAAAGGCATAACGGCAATGTATACAGTTTCAGAAAATGGCGAGTTTATGAGCTTCCAAGATTTAAAGTCAAAGTATGGTCTCGAAAACAAAGATTTTTTTAGATACTTGCAATTAAGAGACTACTTTATAAAAGAGATAAGGCCAGAACTAGATGAAACTTCAAATAATGTGATCAAGGTGATTGTGGATGCATACAAACAGAAAGGGTCTCGGGTCATCTCTGCTTTCTACCAAGCTCTGGTGGAAAGCGAGGGAGAATCAATGCTCTACATAAAAACAAAATGGGAAGCAAGATTAAAGATTCAAATGACAGAAGAATGGTATCAAATGTGTGAAACACAATGTTCATCCACAAGCTCACTAGTATGGAGAGAATTTTGCTGGAAGAATCTATCTCGCTTTTTTTTTTTATAACACCCAAAATAAAAAGCAGACAACTTGCTGTCCAACAACACTGTTGGAGGCTGTGTGGGAGTACGGAGGCAGACCACTCGCATATTTTCTGGAACTGTGTAAAGATAAGGCCATACTGGGAAAATGTTAATGCAGCTGTAAATAATATCTTGGGTTATAAAATCCCAAATACCTGCCCTGTGATGTATCGGGGCGTATTAAAGATAGTGTAAAAATAGAAGATACATATTTGATTAAAGTTTTGCTTGCAGCAAGTAAGAAGGCCATTACCAGGCAGTGGCTTAATGAAAAAAGTCCAAAACAGGAACAGTGGTTAGAAATTGTGCGAGACATCTTTAATATGGAGAAATTGACATATTCCTTGAGAGTCCAGGAGAATTCATTTGAGAAGATCTGGGAAAAAAGGACTGTTTATTTGAGCCATGACACCAATTAGATAAATGCCGAGCTAGATATGGGAAGATTGCGTTATATAGAACTAGATGGTATGTTTGTATGAATGTTGAATTATCTCCAGATAACTAATCAATGTAATAGTTTTTCTTTTTTTAATTTGGTAAGTGAACCACACGGTCTTATTCCAATTTTTTTTAATTTATTTACTTTTTTTTTTTTTTCCCCCCATCTACTTTTTTTTATTAATTTTGATTGCTGTTTTTCTTACTTTGTTTTATTTATGGTGATGGTGTTGCACTGTTTTGAAAATATCTCTTAAAAATCAATAAATATTTAAGTGAAAAAAAGAAAATAATTTAGTCAAACCTTGTTTATTTTACGAAGGTAGGCATAAAATGCTGGAGTAACTCCTCGGGCCAGGCAGTATCTATGGAGAGAAGGAATGGGGATGTTACTCCAGCTACCTTTGATTTAAACCAGCATCTGCAGTTCTTTCCTACACTACTCGTTGATTTTACATTGCTTATGACCCCCCCCTCCACATTCCACAAGAGCAAATTTTATTTGTATCTCAGATTTTTGTGTAGTGGATTGTGAATTCTGCAAGATCAAATTTCTGTAACACAAGTGGCCTGATGGCGGTGATCACCTGTATGGCGTTTCAGGATGACGACTCCATAACATTGAAAGATTGGAAATATGTTTGCACCAAGATATTGGCCGACTTGGGAGTTGATAATCCAGTTGTAGTGCTTCCATGGGGCCATCACCCTTGTTCTTCTGGATAGCAAGGCCATAACTTGAGGAAGTTGACAAAGACGACTTGATGAATAACTACCATACATTTTATAAATGGCCTATATACGAGTCAATGTGCCAGTGGTGGATGGAATAAAATTTGCGAGTGGCGTGTCAGAAAAAATCGAGAATGTTGACTTTTAATGAGCATCTTGAATACTGATAAAGTTATACCTCATCCAAGCAGGTTGGGAATAATAAAATGCAAACTTGCCTCGGCTCGTAAATGATGGAAAAACATAGTAAATTTTTTTTATAAAGAGAGAGCAGATAAAGACCCTTCGGCCCACCAAGTCAGCACCGAACAGTGATCCCAGCACATTATAACTACCCTACACACAGTTAAGACCAATTTTCACATTTATACCAAGCCAATTAATCTAATAATCTGTACGCCTTGAGTGTGGGAGGAAACTGAAGATCTCGGAGAAAACCTATGCAGGTCACGGGGGGGGGGAATGTACAAATTCTGTACAGCCAAGCACCCTTAATCAGGATCGAACTCGGGTCGCGGGCGCTGCAAGAGAGTAGTTCTACCGTTGCACCACCGTGCCGCCCACAGGTGCTTTAGAGCAGTCGTACAGAACAGGAACAAGGAGTTTAGAGATTAATCCAGTTAAATTTCAGCTCAGTGGCGTTACTGACAATGACAGAATTACCGTTGGTAATCCAACTGACCAGGCACACGCGCAAAATGGTCTTGTCTGGCTGATGAGACACAAATATAACTTGTTAATTGTGACCCCCTTCCCCCGTGCTGTCCAGATTCTGCTGTGTACCAGTATGGACTGCTGCAATTAAAAAAATTAAAACATTTTTTAAAATCGTTTTCTGAGTATTCATTATAGGAACTTTGCCTGGCACAGCAACCATTGACACAGCTCCAAAGATGTACAAGTTTGTAGGTTAATTGGCTGGGTATAAATGTAAAATTGTCTCTAGTGTGTGATGGGTTATCTTAATGTGTGGGGATTGCTGGTCGGTATGTTTCCGTGGCTGTTTCCGTGCTGCATCTCTAAAAGATATGCCCGTCCCACTTAGGAAACCTGAACGGAAACCTCTGGAGACTTTGCGCCCCATCCAAGGTTTCCGTGCGGTTCCCGGAGGTTGCAGGTAGTGGAAGCAGGTAGGGAGACTGACAAAAACCTCCGGGAACCGCACGGAAACCTTGGGTGGGGCGCAAAGTCTCCAGAGGCTTCCATTCAGGTTTCCTAAGTGGGACAGGGGCATTACAAAACTAAAAAAAAAGTTTCTATTGCCAAGTGTGGCTTGATGTTGCCACCACAGATTGTGCTCCCAAGTTCCAGAAGGCATATCAAACACGCTGGATCTAGGCAATATGCAATAGGAAATAATTTCATCGATCCACCCATTGCAGATGCAATCTGTTGTTAAGAACATTGCAAGCTGCAACCTCGATCAATCACAGCAGAAACATATCCTATCTTGACTACCCAGCATACTCCTGGCAAACATCAAAACTACTCAAAACAACAGGATGAACATAAAGCTAAACCCACCTATCTTAGGGAACTGAGAGAGTACTGTGTACAAAAGAACTGCAGAGACAAAATGTGTAGGAAACCCGAAACGTCACCCATTCCTTCTCTCCAGAGATGCTGCCTGTCCCGCTGAGTTACTCCAGCATTGTGTAATATAACTGCTCACAATGGTTTAGAGAAATGACTTGCCCAACTTCACCTGCCTGTGCCATACAACCAGAGGGCTTCTCACTCCACTGGATGGACATACATTAGCACTAGGAGCAGAATTAGGCCATTCAGCTCATCAAGTCTACTCCTCCATTCCGTCATGGCCAATCTATCTTTCCCTCTCATCCCCATTCTCCTGCCTTCTCCCCATAACCCCCGACACCTTGACGAATCAAGAACACGTCAATTTCCACCTTAAAAATACCTAGTGACTCGGCCTCCATAGCCATCTGTGGCAATGAATTCCACAGATTCACCACCCTCTGACTAAAGAAATTGCTGCTCATTTTCTTTCTACAGATACGTAGTCCTCAGGCAAGGAAGAGGGGTCTGCTGCTTCATCAACTCCCCGTGATACTCAAGTTTGGGGTCCCGGAGAGCTCCTGGAATATCTGTGAAGTGCCACCCCTGCCTTCTCCCTGCCCCAGAAAATCACCAGCTATCCTGATAGCAATTCATATCCAACCCCACGCCGATGCTAAGCTCCACGGCACCGGGTGAACTATAAACTGCTGCCAATAACCTTGAAATAAACCCTGTTAATGTGGGGACTACAACCAAGCCAAACTGGAAAATCTCCCATGACACAATGGCGCAATGGTAGAGCTGCTGACTCACAGCAACGGAGACCTGGTTTCGATTCTGGCTACGGGTGGTGTCTGTGTGGAGGTTCTCCATCCTCCCTGCGATCACGGGCATTTTCTCTGGTTTCCTCCCTCACTCCAAAGACGTACAGGTTTGTAGATTAATTGGCTTCGGTTAATAAAAATTTTAAAAATTGTAAATTGTCCCCAGCGTGCGGGATAGTGCTAGTGTACAGGAGGATCTTTGGTCAGACGATGCAAAGGATCCACCAGTTCCAGAAGAGTTACCTCACCATTGTTATCAGAGTACTAAATGCTCCTCATAAGCCAAGGGTGTAGTCCCAATCTCCCAACCTCTCTCATTGCAGCCCTTGCATTTTTTGAAATCTGCACATTTTTCAGTAAAAGTAACATAGTGATACACTCTAGTATTTAGCTCTTTACACTACCTATTGTATTTCCATATGGCTTGACTGTACGATTTGACTGGATAGCATGGCAAATATTTTCACCATATGTCAGTAACAGTAATAAATCAATATCAACCTTGGCATGGGGAATCTCAACTGTACGTTAGCATTGTGCTAAATGGGACAGATGTGGAAGGTCCAATTCTGAAGCCCAAAAGCATCAACATAGACATTGGTCAAACGGTAGATGGACACAAAAACCTGGAGCAACTCAGCGGCTCAGGCAACGTCTCTGGAGAAAAGGAATAGGTGACGTTTCAGCTCGAGACCTTCCTTCAAAAAGTGCTGGACGGGTCATCCCCAGTTGACAAATGCCCGACTTGCATGCAGGCGGTACACATCATTGAGTACTTGAGAGATAAGCGAGATGGTTGTTGACTGCTGCGAGGCTGTAGACAACTGTTCTTGATACTAGCTGGATCTTTGCCACATCAAATCCAGGAAGAATACATTCCGATTAACACGTTTAATAACCACTTTGCAAATCTTATCTTGAATCTCTCCTCCTGAGCCAAAGCAGTGCCCTTTTTTAAAACCGTCAATAGCTTTTAATACCTTGTCTGCAGTGAAATCTCTTCAAAGAACGTCATTATTAAACTGAGATTGGCTTGGGCTAAATCTGATATCAGCTTTGATACTTGAATGGTAAAACGAGGTGTAAAATGCTTCTCTAAGCTACCTATCCCTATGGGACAACTCCTTCTGCAGGCATCTTCTGCTGGGTAGGAACTCTGTTTGCAAACGCAATTCTGACTTGCAAACTGTTTGTGTTGTGAGCAGTTCCCAGGAACGATCTCTTCATGACCCGGGAGGATCTGTATTCTACCACAATTTGTAATTTCACACTGCAGCATATAATCATTCAAATAACACCATTAGGTATTATGAACACTGCCCAGTCCATCACCGGCTCCAACCTACTCACCATCGAAGGGATATACCGGAGTCGCTGCCTCAGAAAAGCAGCCAACATCATCAGAGACCCGCACCACCCTGGCCACACATTCATTTCACTCCTGTCATCAGGAAGAAGGAAGGTACAGGAGCCTGAAAACTGTAACGTCCAGGTTCAGGAACAGCTTCTTCCCTACAGCTATTCAACTATTAAACACTACAACCTCAAATATGATCTGAACTACATAGACGATTATTATTATTGCTGTGTGTGTGTGTGTGTGTGTGTGTGTGTGTGTGTGTGTGTGTGTGTGTGTGTGTGAGAGAGCACGAGTACATATATGCATACACACACTGAACTTTTTTTTCCTCTCATTTATTACATTGTTTAGTGTACTATGTTTACATATTCTGTTGTGCTGCTGCAAGTAAGAATTTCATGTTTCTATCTGGAACATATGACTCTTGACTCAAGATGGAATACTAACCTTTGTTCAATTAGGACCTTCATCAAGCCAATTCAAAATTGAAACATCAATTTGCACAACTTCAACACACAACAAACCCATGCTTGGGTACCACCGCGGCAAATTATGGACTGTACTGAGTTATGTCATAGCAAATGCACCACAAAGTTCTGCAATTCTACCCATATCAACCTCAACGGTGGTGTAGAACTAATTCATACAGTCATTGTGTTTCACAGCGTGGAAAAAGACCTTTCGGCCCAACTTGTCCACACCGTCAACATGTCCCAGCTGCACCCGTCTGCCTTTGGCCCATATCCCTCTGAACCTGGCCAATCCATGTACCTTTTAAATGTTTCTTTAACATTGTGATAGTACCTTCTCAACTATATCCTCGGGCAGCTCGTTCCATACACTTATCACTCTTTGTAGGAAAAAGCTTCCTCTTAGGTTCCTATTAAATCTCCCTCTCTCACCGCCCCCCCCCCCCCTCCCCCCCCTCCCCCTCCCCCCCCCCCCCCCCCTCCCCCTCCCCCCCCCCCTCCCCCTCCCCCTCCCCCCCCCCCTCCCCCTCCACCTTAAACCTATGTCCTCTGGTTGTTGATTCCCCGACTCTGGGCAAGACACTGTGCACCAAATTGTTAGAGGCAGCTGCCTCAGGAACATCCATTTTATCAATTTTTTCTTTTTTGCATATCTTTCATTCATTTGTTCTATATCTCTCGATATCACCATCTATATCTGTAATTTCCCTTTCCCCCGACTCTGAAGAAGGGTCTCGACCCGAAATGTCAGCTACTCCTTTTCTCCAAAGATGCTGAGTGACCCGCTCAGTTACTCCAGCTTTTTGTTCTCCATTCTCAACTCTGCTGAATCAGAGAAGCATTTGAAATCTTTTCAGCCTGAATGACTGATGGATAATTCAATTTTTCATCTGCAGAAGGCAATTTTTAAAGTATATGCAATTCAGCTGAGTGCAGCAAATAATGTGGGCTCCAACTACATCCTCCACAACTGACTGCATCTCTAGCTTAGTGTTCCAGTACAGCACAACACCCAGACATGGAGAATTATCCAGATGAACCTCTGCACACCAATCCAATTAACATCCATCAATTTATTCTTAATTATCAGAAAGTGACCTGCTTATTGATGCACCACTAATAACTGCAATAGACAAAGTGGCTACAAGAAAGTATCTGCCTCTTGAATAAATAACAGTTTGGCATGGTTGCCAATCAATTCTAGCAAAGGCTTATTACCCGAGACAACTAAATTACAGCGTCATTTACAATGTTAAATTGTTTGCGTTTTAAGAGAATTTGCAATGATACAATGAAACAAAAGTTGAAAATTTAGTGTTCTGGAAAACTTTGTATTTAAGACATCATTGCAGTTAGGTGACTTTCAATAAACAGACATTACTGTATATCCATTGCTACAATACGACCTAAAGCCCTGTCCCACTGTACGAGTTCATTCAAAGAGTTCTCCCGAGTTTGCCCTGATTCGAACTCGGAGATTTACGGTAATGGCCGCTCGCAGGTACTCGGGGCTCTCGTGGACATTTTTCAAAATGTTGAAAAATCTTCACGAGTCTTCCCGAGCTTACTGAGTACCTGCCACTAGCGTTACAAGCCGCTAAGAGACGTCGCCGAGCTCCGATGTACCCGCTACGTTCATTCTACGTGCTTACCACGAGTTCGATTTTTTTTTAAACTCGTGAGAGCACTTGAATGAACTCGTACAGTGGGACAGGGCTTTAACATTCTTCGAGGTGTATAACAGTTTGAAGCTTTGCTGTTCTCCCTAACCTTACATTTAATTTGCACTAGACTAAGTGGCCAGTGGGGGGGCTTTTTGGAGCACTAGTATGGGTGTTGTGGGCTGAAGGGACTGTTTTCCAGAGGGCTAGTATGGACATTGTGGGCCGAATGGATTCTTGGGCTGGCAGCTCAGTCACGGCAATTCCTTGAAATTGCATTTCAAGCAGGGTGCAAGGACACCAAATTCAAGTGCCATTTCTTACCACTTCAAGCAGGGTGCAAAGCCACCAAATTCAAGTGCAATTTCATACCATTTCAAGCAGGGTGCAAGGCCACCAAATTTAAATGCAGTTTCATACTATTTCAAGCAGGGTGCAAGGCTACCAAATTCAAATGCAGTTTCATACCATTTCAAGCAGGGTGCATGGCCACCAAATTCAAATGCAGTTTCATACCATTTCAAGCAGGGTGCAAGGTCACCAAATTCAAATGCAGTTCAGTTCAATTCAATTCAATTCAATTCAATTCAATTCAATTCAATTTATTGTCATTTGGACCCCTTGAGGTCCAAACGAAATGCCGTTTCTGCAGCCATACATTACAAACAAATAGACCCAAGACACAACATAATTTACATAAACATCCATCACATTGCTGTGATGGAAGGCCAAAAAAACTTTTCACACCCCCCCCCCCCCCCCTCCCCGATGTCAGAGTCAAAGTCAAAGCCCCCGGCGGGCGATGGCGAATTGTCCCGTGGCCATTAAAGCCACGCCGGGTGATGCAAGGTCGCACACCGGGTCTTGGTGTTAGAGCCCCCGGCGCGCGCTCGCAGAGTCCCGCAGCCATTCCAAGCCGCACGGGGCGATGGTGTAAGGCCCCGCTCGAGAACTCTCAAATCCGGTAGGCGGCGCGACTCTCGTCAGCAGCGGCCTCTGCAGTCCGTCTGCGTTTTTATTATTTTATGTCTATGTTTTTATGTAGTTTTTGTTATTTTTTGTTGGGGTATGTGTGTGGGGGGGTGGGGGTGGTGTGGGGGGGAGGGGGTAACTTTTAAATCTCTCCCTGCACGGGAGACCCGACCTTTTCTTTGTCGGGTCTCAGTTGTCGTTGGGGCTGCAACGAGGAGCAGCCTCCAACAGGAAGACCGGGGGCTGTGGTGCCGACTACTCACCTCACAGTCGCGGAGCTGGCCGAGTCCAGAGCGGGTGGAGCTGTGGTGGACGCTGCTGCGGCCCGACCCCCGGAGCTTCGGTGGCTGCAACTGCGGGTTTGGCGGACAGTGACACCGGGAGCCCGCTGGTCCCTGGAGGGAGACCGCTTTTCCGGGCTTCCGCAACGGCGACTTCTCCCGCCCGAGTTGCGGGGTTGAAGAGCTCCTGGAGCTCTTCAACCCCGCATGATAGTTCATACTATTTCAAGCAGGGTGCAAGGCTACCAAATTCAAATGCAGTTTCATACCATTTGAAGCAGGGTAAAACCATCATAAAAACCACTCTCACAGTTCAGTAGACATTCAGTGCGTTCAGTTGATTCACAGCTCAGACTGAGAGTCGTGACATCTCCCTCCCCATCTTGCAGAGACTGAGCCACGTCCACATTTCCGGGTTTTATAGTCCCTCCCCCCTCCCACAAGAAGGGGCATGGCCTTCATGGCATGATTGACAGGAGAGAGAATCTCAACATTATTTGAACTCTTATTTTTCATCGATGGGAAAAAATCCTCTGGCCCCAACAGCTGGAGGGGGACTCTGAGTAAGGTGGCCAAAAATCACAGCTGCAAGTGGTCGCGTTTTTTCTAAAATCAATATACAGCGCAAACAGGAAGTGGTCAAGATTTGTGTTTTAATTATATAGATAACTACACTAAGTGGGACCTGTTGGGTCCCATGTTCACACGGGAGGGCCTGTTTCCACGCTGTATCTCTAAACTAAAACTAAATCTGCCCAGCTTGGTTAAATAGAGATATGTTTCTTTGTATGAAATGGGTCTGACCATGATTATTCCATCCCATAATAAAGCACTTTCAAAGATCAGAGGGGAAAAAAAGTTGATGATTCAGAAACTAATTCTGTGGTTGCAGAGGAAACATCACAACTGAAAATGAAGTGAATCAATACATTTTTCTCCACTGGCGATGAACAATGTTATCATTTGATCAAATTGTTTTGGGCAAAAAATGTCATTATTAGAAATGTAACATTTGTGGTAACCTTTATTTTTTATCAGCTAATTGGAACATCTCTGCTAAGGGTCAGACAGCTACTTATTTGATGCACATTGCAATCGAAATTTCCCCAAACCAATTCCATGAGGCTGCCATTGTGTGCTGCTTAATACAAGATCCTCAATTAAAAGTCTTCTCTTTGTATTTACTCCAAGAAGTGTATGCAACTGCTCCTCTTCAGGGAATTCACATCAATTTACGGTCCAAAAAAAACACATGCCAGTAGATATAAAACAAAAAATTGTGAGAACATGCTGCAGATCAGACAGCTGTTGAGGTTAGTGTCATGAAGTTGTAGTTCTTTACTCCTCTCTCTTCACTGATACTGTCCAAACCTGCTTACATTTGCTAACAATCCAGCAGACATATTTGTTTTGAGTTGACCTTCCCTATTCTTGCACCAGAGTACTTTTTTTTTTGTTCTCCACAATTATTTATCTCAACAAGGCTTTATATGCATTTGGAGAGCACTACCGAGTTTGAGCTTGTCACAATCTTTAGGGCTGAAAATGATAACCAATCTTTACAAAATCATATGCGTAACTGAAGAGAATACAAGAAATCCCAAGGGAATCGAACATCCCAAGTGGGACAAGCTGTTTTAAAATGAAAGATTATAAATGACCGATATTCTTACAGAAAACACATCAGTGGATGTACCTGGTAGTGATAGGCCAGCATGTGATAAAAAGGAACTGCAGATGCTGGTTTATACCAAATATACACAAAATGTTGGTGTAACTCAGCAGGTCAGGCAGCATCTCAGGAGAAAATGGACAAGCGACATTTCTAGTCGGGACCCTTCTTCACACTGCCAGTGCCTGAAGGCAACTTAGAACACACTTGCTCACTATTAAAATAGAGTTGGGAAAGGGCGAGCAGAAATTTTAAAAAAGCCACAGTATTGCATCACACATGACTCAACATATCAGACCGTCTTTAGACTGGGTCCCAACCTGAAATGCCACCATTATTTTCCTGCCTGATCCGCTGAGTTACTCAAGCACTTCGTGCCTATCTAATGCATTTGAGAAGCGGATGGGAAAAACTAGGAAAAGTTTGCAAACTGCAGTGAAAGAATCATCACCTCATGCCAACAAAATTCTTTTTCTCATAATATGTAACAGCGACTCTGCTGAAATCAGTGCTGAAGGATATGTCTGTCTGTCGTAGCTCTCTGTAGTCACATATAGGCAAGCCCACACTGCCTCTTTACCTTGTCCAAATAGCCTAGAAATTATTAATACACACTCATTTTATAAATACTGCATGTGAAATATTTAACTGTCCAAAGATCTAGTATTCAAGATACAGCGCGATACAGCACCAGCCAATGATCCCTGCACCATAACACTATGCTACACCAACTAGGGACAATTTTACATTCATACCAAGCCAATTAACCTATGGAGTGTGGGAAGAAACCGAAGAGAAAACCCACACGGTCACGGGGAGAACGTATAAGCTCCATACGGACAAGCGCCCATAGTCAGGATCGGACCCAGGTCTCTGTCGCTGTAAGGCAGTAGCTCTATCGCTACACAACCGTGCCACCCACTGTGCTATAAATATATTATTTTAAATCAACTGTGCAATAAAATGTTACTTTTAAATCAGCTCAATAAAGCTCCATTCCTTGCTCAATATTGCAATGTTATATACTCTGCCACTTGATAAGGACAGGATCAAGCCTGTGTCCGTGGCTTGCTGTGTCCAAATACCTTTTTAATAATCACTGCTGAGGATTGTGCAAGCCATATCGCCAGAGAAGTGAGGCATCAGAGCCAGAAACCAGATCACATGTGGACAACAGTCACGGTGGCGCAACGGTAGAGTTGCTGCCTTACAGCAAATGCATCGCCGGTGACCCAGGTTCGATCCTGACTACGGGCGCTGCCTGTTTGGAGTTTGTACGTTCTCCCCATGATCTGCGTGGGTTTTCTCCGAGATCTTCGCTTTCCTCCCACTCCAAAGATGTACAGGTTTGTAGGTTAATTGGCTTGGTAAATGTAAAAATTGTCCCTAGTGGGTGTAGGGTAGTGTCAATGTGCAGGGATCGCTGGTCGGTGCGGACCCCGTGGGCCGAAGGGCCTGTTTCTGCGCTGTATCTCTAAGCTAAACCTCCAAGGTGAGCAGAAAGGGGTAAAAAGATTCTATTCTGGTTTATTAGCTCCACCTAAAAAGTACACAGTTGCAATAAATATTCCTTTTTGCCATCTATTATTTCTAAAATATATATAAAATTATTACTGGTTCAGGTGATGGTCTGGAAAGAAAGATACAAAATGCTCGAGTAACTCAGCAGGACATGCAGCATCTCTGGAAGGAATAGCTGATATTTCCGCCTGTCCTGCTGAGTTATTCCAGCATTTATTTTCTATCTTCGGTTTAAACCACAAAGGCCTGGGAAATCTGGGCATGAATAAAGCTATGTAGGGAAGAAGTGCAGATGCTGGCTTAAACCGAAGACAGACACAAAAAGCTGTAGCTCCGCACGTCAGAGAGAAATAGGTGACTTTTCGTCGAGACCCTTTTTTGGACTGAGTGTCAGAAAATGGGGGAATGAGAGATGTAGATGATGGAATTATTTGCCACAGAAGGATGTGGGGGCCAAGTCAGTGGATATATTTAAGGCAGAGATATATTCTTGATTAGTAAGGGTGTCAGAGGCTATGAGGAGAATTGGGTAAGGAGGGAGAGATAGATCAGCCATGATTGAATGGCAGAGTAGACTTGATGAGTCAAATTGCCTAATTCTACTATCACTGTGATCTCACTCAGGAGAAATCAATGGAAGATTTGCAAAAAGCAACAACAATCAAGGAAATGTATGGCACCTATCCCAAGGCCAACAATGGCCTATTGTATGTTCCACATTTCTTGATTATCTTTGCTTTTTTGCATATTTTCCATTCATTTCTCCCAAGTGCTGTCTATATCTCTGGTTTCCACTTTCCCCTGACTCTGTCTGAAAAAGGGTCTCGACCTGAAACGTCACCCATTACTTTTCTCCAGAGATGCTGCTTGACCCGCTGAGTGACTCCAGTTTTTTGTGTCTCTCACGAGTGGAGCCGTAGCAATTCATTGAACTGATTCAGATAATAAATTGTCAGAGACTTTCAGAGGAACAAAAATGTTTTTAAGTTGTTTCTATAAAATATGTTTTCATTATCCACAGTAATAAACAGCCAAACACAGCATTCCCCATATGTACAAGCATTATTCAGATTTATGAATAGAACTCCACATTTAAAATGAGAGAAATCCATTAAAATATCTGGTTAAAACTTCATTTGGTCTCATCACAGGCATCTTCAAAACATAGGATATCCTTTGATTTTGAATTTAAACCCCGATAAGCCAGGGCAATAAACTAATTCAAAAGATATTTTTTTCCCCATTTATAATCCTCAAAGCACCACCTGGAGAAAAAAAAGTCATTAACTTTCTTGTGACGATGCATTCCTCATGACTTTTTTTCCCCAATAGAAATGCCTTTAAAATAGTCAATTAATGGGCACTCTTTAATAACCAGTCCACAACCATTAAAATAACACATATTGTCACAGGTAATTATTCAATAATGATCTTTCCTACATGAATTGTAACATCAAATCTTATCAATGAATCTAGCCACACTTTTTTTTAACCCAAAGTAAAGGGAAATCATGAAAGTTAAACAATATGCCTTAGGGAAACGTGTAATGTTTAAATATTTAGCAAGGTGGTGATTTTATTTCAATGAGTTAGCTGAGAAAGAAAGCGTCTCCTTTTAATATATTCAGACTAAGGGTTGCCCAGCCAATTATAGAACTTCTAAAGTTACACTGAAAAGGTAAAAGTAAAAAATAAATATGATTGACAGCAAAGGACAAACCAGATATAGTTTAAACCAGGAATAAGTCATGAGCAGAAATAACATGGCCCGTCTGTTCCAAGGCAAGGCAATGCCAATGATTACAGAGCAGCATTCAACTTTAATCTGATATATTTTTTTAAATGAAACAAACGATTTTTGACAATGCTAAATGAAGGGCAGATAATGACTATTGATTATGGTTTGTCAACAGAATTAATTATGAAAGGACATATTTAATGTAATCCCCCAATAATGTACTTCTGACATAAGTTGCTGTTGTTCAAGTAAGATGGGGATATGCAATTAATTGAAAGATACAGCATGGAAACAGGTCCTTCGGCCCACCAAGTCGATCATCAATCACCTGTTCACATTAGTTATTCCACCTTCGTGTCAACCCGCTACACACAACAGGCCAATTACGGAGGCCAATTATTCTACAGACCTGCATGTCTTTGGGACAAGGGAGGAAAACCGGAGCACCTGGAGAAAACCCATGCAGTCACAGGGAGAACGTGCAAACTCCACACAGACAGCACCCATAGTCAGGATCAAACCTGGTCTCTGGCACTGCGAGGCAACAGCTCTGACAGCTGCACCACTGTGCCACCCTCTCTTGACTGCAGAGTAATCTTGACGAATTCCGCCATTCTATGTTGAACCCATGTTGAACTCGGGGCAGCACGGTGGCGCAGCGATAGAGTTGCTACCTTACAGCACCAGAGGCCCGTGTTCGATCCCGACTACGGGTGCTGTCTTTACGGAGCTTGTACCTTCTCCCTGTGACTGTGTGGGTTTTCTCCGGGTGCTCTGGTTTCCTCCCACATTCCAAAGACGTACAGGTTTGCAGGTTGATTGGGTTTGGTAAAATTGTCATTTGTCCCTAGTATGTGTAGGATAGTGCTAGTGTGCATGATGATCGCTGGTCGGCGCGGACTCGGTGGGCCGAAGGGCCTTTTTCCGCACTGCATCTCTAAACCAAAACTAAACCATTTTTCAATCCAAATCCAATTGAATGAACAAGCTGTTATCATGCTATTTCATCATGCTCCAGAAAGAGAAACATCAGGACTGCAGTTACATCATCTTACCTGTGATTGTGCTAAAATAGTTTGAATGGAGGAAGACAGAAGCAATTACAAAAAAAAATATCGACTCTTTCACCTTGAAAACAATAATGAAAATCAAATGCCACACAAATGTAAACTTTTGAAGCATTATTACTATGCTTTAAAATTAGACAAATTAATAAAAGCAACATGCAACAATACAAGCATCACACGTTGTGATATATTTCATACACGTTTTAACCCAGATTCAGAAAGCATATTGCAACCCTTCACCAGTGTTAGATCTCTTTATAGAACAGTCCTAGTTTAGATCAATCATTTAATTTTCCTATTTGATTTAGAGCTTTGAGGGAGGACACACATAAAACCAATGCAGTTGATGCAATTCACTAAAACGCTGCAAACTAATAACTTAAGAGTTATTAGAAAATTGCAAAAGGCAGCCAATTAGCACATTTAGCGAGATGCAGTTCTGTTACTTTCCTAATTTGTCTCAAAAAGATGTAATGGCCTAATTGTGTTTGCTCTCAGCAATTCTAAAACCACTTTTATTGGAAGCAAAGTCTGAAGTCAGGTCCCGACCTGAATCTGACCACATTTTCTTTACCAAAAGTAAAGGGAAATCATGAAAGTTAAACAGAATGCCTTGGGGAAAGTGCAATGTTTATCTAGTTAGCAAGGTGGTGATTTTATCTCAATGAGCTAGCTGAAAGACAGAAAGATGAGAAAGAAAGCATATCCATGACTAAGACTCTACACCAGTGGTTCCCAACCTTTTTTTGGCCATGCCCCACCTAATCACCTCTAAAATCCTGATGCCCCCCCCCCCATGTGGTGATATATAATTCTTATCATTTAAAAAGTGAACTCCGTTTCAGCTGAAGAAACATAAACTACATATGTTTACCTGATGGAAAATCCAAAAAAAAAAAAATCGAAAATTTGGACCCAGACCTCCTCAGTCGCGCTCAATTGCCCCCCTTAAAAATCAAATTGCCCCCCTGTGGGGCGTACGCCCCACGTTGGGAACCACTGCTCTACACAGACTGCACCCAAAGTCAGATTACATTGGCCAAGATTGCTCAGCCAAGACCTAAACGTCACCTAGTCTGTATGGAAGTAATTGTGTGAAGCACTTTGGGGTCAATGCAAGTTGACTAAAAATGTGCTATATAAATAAAGACATTAGTGATTCCCTCCTGGGGGCTGCCTGACCCACTGAGTTACTCCAGCACTTTGAGTTTGGCTCAAGATGCCCAGCATCTGCAGTTCCATGCGTCTCCCAGATGGTGCACATTATTTTCCACGCTGATAAATTGGAGAAAGTCCTCACAGTTACTATCAGTTTTCCTGTTAATCATAAAGCAACGTGAAAGGCATGGCGACGTGCATTCTGTGAAGGGGTTTGATTTATGAAGTCTAGAGTCTGAGCTATAGAGAGAGGTTGAGTAAGCTGAGACTCTATTCCTTGGAGTGCAGGAGGATGAGGGATAATCTTATAAAGGTATATAAGATCATGAGAGGAATAATAAATGTACAGAATGTCAGGTGAATCGATGACCAGAGGACATAGGTTTAAGGTGAAGTGGAAAAGATTTGATAGGAATTTAAGGGGTAACATTTTGGTATTGGGAGTATGGAACTGGCTGCCAGAGGAGGTAGCTGAGGCAGGGACTATCCTAACATTTAAGAAGCAGTTAGACAGGTACATGGATAGGACAGGTTTGGAGGGTTATGGATCAAATGCGGCCAGATGGGACTACTTTAGCTGGGACGTTGGCTGGCGTGGACAAGTTGGGCCAAAGAGCCTGTTTCCACTCTGTGATTCATCAACTGAACAGCATAGATCTTGTACTTTGCGTGAAGTCATGTGGCACACCATCTATGCACTGAAAACGTACAGGTACATTAATTTGCTTGTTGTTTTGTTAACTTCCATTACATTACAACTATTGATTCCAAGAAAATGCAGAGTTTGATAAATTTCCTGTGATGGCCTCAAAAAGCAAAAACCACAAAAACTATTTGGAGGCATTCTACCGGTTCAGTTTTCTTCCTTTTATAAATAGGTATTGTTGACTATTCATAACCACAACAATGAGCAGGTGAGTCATCCCCAACAGTACAGCAAAATGAGAGAAAATGAATTAGAAGCCTACTTTGCACATGGCCTAATTTTGTTTTTTGTTTTCCCATTGAATTTTGAAGAACTATCAAAGTGCAAAACAATTTTCGTACATTTACCTTTGTTTAATTGCCTCTCTTCAAATTTGATCTACAATCAGATTTCACAGTCACGTCCACTATTGCAAATGGTCAAAAGATTGTTGAAAACACGTGCTAATTACTTAAGATAACCGATCTTCTAAAATCTAGCGTTGACAAAAATGCTGGAGAAACTCAGCAGGTGAGGCAGCATCTATGGAGCGAAGGAAATAGGCGACGTTTCGGGTCGAGACCCTTCTTCAGACTAAAATTTAGAATCTAGCAGTCAGACAAATCTGCAATGGACCTTTTAGGCACAATTTATCAGCCACACCCAGTAGAAATACAAAAAATAAAAAGCAGGCTTTTAGTTTTGCCCAATCTCCTGTGAAAGTCATTAACTAATATCACTTACAGTCGTGCCCAAATTGTAAATGTATAATTTTATGAAGATACAAGTTCATAAGTTATAAGAGCAGAATGAGGCCATTTCGATCATCAAGTCTACTCCACCATTCAATTATGTCTGGTCTATCTTTTCCTCTCAACTCCATTCTCCTGCCTTTGCCCCATAACCCGACAGCCATTCTAAACAAGAATCGGTCAATCTCCGCCTTAAAAATATCCATTGACTTGGCCTGCACAGCCACATGTGGCAATGAATTCCACAGATTCAACACCGTCCGACTAAAGAAATTCCTTCTCATCTCCTTTCTGAAGGTACGTCCTTTTATTCTGAGGCCTCTGGTCCTAGACTCTCCTATTAGTGGAAATATTTTCTCCACATCCAATTTTGAGCATTGAGATTCCAGCATCTGCAGTTCCCATTGAGATACTCCAGCACTTGGTGTTTTTTGCTCAAGATTTCAGCATCTGCAGTTTCCATTGAGATACTCCAGCACTTGATGTTTTTTGCTCAAGATTCCAGCATCTGCAGTTCCTTGTTCCTCCATTTACTGCTCCACTGCAAAGTCTTAGAAACATAGAAACATAGAAAATAGGTGGAGTAGGCCATTCGGCCCTTCGAGCCTGCACCGCCATTCGATATGTTCATGGCTGATCATCCAACTCAGTATTCCATCCCTGCCTTCTCTCCATACCCTCTGATCCCTTTAGCCACAAGGGCCACATCTAACTCCCTCTTAAATATAGGCAATGAACTGGCCTCAACTACCTTCTCTGGCAGAGAATTCCACAGATTCACCACTCTCTGTGTAAAAAATGATTTTCTCATCTCGGTCCTAAAAGACTTCCCTCCTATCCTTAAACTGTGACCCCCTAGTTCTGGACTTCCCCAACATCGGGAATAATCTTCCTGCATCTAGCCTGTCCAACCCCTTAAGAATTTTGTAAGTTTCTATAAGATCCCTCCTCA
The DNA here is from genome assembly GCF_010909765.2 of Amblyraja radiata. Taxonomy (NCBI): domain Eukaryota; kingdom Metazoa; phylum Chordata; class Chondrichthyes; order Rajiformes; family Rajidae; genus Amblyraja; species Amblyraja radiata. Next base: position 46,221,275 of record NC_045970.1, on the reverse strand, counting down.
ATCTTCTGAATTGAGGGGGGATGAAAGACATTCTCCTCCTCTCTCCAACAGGTGTTCTGTAAGACCTTCTCCCTAACTATCTTCTTCTTCTTCTTCTTCTTCTGTGTGGCGTGCACAGCCTAAAGTTGTTGGACAACTTGTTCTATTTGATCTTCCGTTTGTGCACGTCGAGTTGATAGCATTAGTCGAAACAGGGCGGACCACGTGAGGGTTGCAATCGTCCACCCCTCCCCAACTATAATTCAGATTCAGATTCAGATTCAATTTTAATTGTCATTGTCAGTGTACAGTACAGAGACAACGAAATGCATTTAGCATCTCCCTGGAAGAGCGACATAGCAAATGATTTAAATAAATAATAATAAGTGATAATAAGTGTCCGGGGGGGGGGGGGGTGATTGGCAGTCACCGAGGTACGTTGTTGAGTAGAGTGACAGCCGCCGGGAAGAAGCTGTTCCTGGACCTGCTGGTTCGGCAACGGAGAGACCTGTAGCGCCTCCCGGATGGTAGGAGGGTAAACAGTCCATGGTTGGGGTGAGAGCAGTCCTTGGCGATGCTGAGCGCCCTCCGCAGATAACGCTTGCTTTGGACAGACTCAATGGAGGGGAGCGAGGAACCGGTGATGCGTTGGGCAATTTTCACCACCCTCTGCAATGCCTTCCGGTCGGAGACAGAGCAGTTGCCATACCATACTGTGATGCAGTTGGTAAGGATGCTCTCGATGGTGCAGCGGTAGAAGTTCACCAGGATCTGAGGAGACAGATGGACCTTCTTCAGTCTCCTCAGGAAGAAGAGACGCTGGTGAGCCTTCTTGATCAGAGTTGAGGTATTGTGGGTCCAAGAGAGGTCATCGGAGATGTTGACTCCCAGGAACCTGAAGCTAGAAACACGTTCCACCTCCGTCCCGTTAATGTGGATGGGGGTGTGCGTGCCGCCCCTGGACTTCCTGAAGTCTACAATGAGCTCCTTGGTCTTCTTGGAGTTAAGGGCCAGGTTGTTGTCAGCGCACCATGCTGCTAAGTGCTGGACCTCCTCCCTGTAGGCCGACTCATCGTTGTTGCTGATGAGGCCAATCACCGTTGTATCATCTGCATACTTGATGATGGTGTTAGTACCATGTACAGGTGTGCAGTCATAGGTGAAGAGGGAGTAGAGGAGGGGGCTCAGCACACAGCCCTGTGGAACGCCGGTGTTCAGGGTGAGGGTTGAAGAGGTGTGCTTGTCTAACCTAACAGACTGGGGTCTGTTGGTTAGAAAGTCCAGTATCCAGTTGCAGAGGGAGGGGTCGATACTCTCATTCTCCCCCATACCCACACTATAATCAGTCTGAAAAAGCATCCTGAACAGAAACGTCACTTATGTACCTCCACAGATGCTGTCTGACCGTCTGAGTTTAGTTTCGTCTTGTTTAGGGATACAGTGTGGAAACAGGCCCTTCGGCCCACTGAGTTCGCGCCGACCAACGATTCCCGCACATGAACACTATCCTACCCACACTAGGGGCAATTTACAATTTTTGCCAAGCCAATTAGCCGACAATCTTTGGAATGTGGGAGGAAACCGGAGAACCCAGAGAAAACCCACGCAGGTCACGGGGAGAACGTATAAACTCCGTACAGACAGCACCCGCGGTCAGGATCGAAACCGGGTCTCTGGCGCTGCAAGGCAGCAACTTTACCGCTGCGCCACCACGCAGCCCCTAGTTACTCCAACACTCTGTTTTGTGCAAGATTCCAGCACCTGCAGTTAGTTCTAAGTGTCTCTATTTTTTGCCATTACCTCGTTTTAATTTTAATTTGGACATTGCAAATTACCAGAGAACAAACGGTGAGCAGCATGAGCAAAGTGATTGATTCAGATGGCTGTTCTTATCATTCATAGGTAGATGATGATGAAAAATAAATTTACGTGCCATCCAAGTAACAGCAGGAAATTTGCTCGAGGTGGAATAATTTTGGATGTCATCCAACCAACTACATGAGTTCTGGGCACATTTATAAGTTAGTTACCATTAAACTGAAGGGTTGAATTAATCAATCACGACCACAGGAAATGTTTCTAAAAAAGTGCAGTCTACGTGAGTAGCAGCACATCATACCCATCACATGTGTCTGTAGATAAATAGGAATTAACTGCAAAATCATGAGTGATAAATAAAATTAAGATTCTACCACCTACTACAATTTATGTACATTTCTCATAAGATATATCTCACAAGAGCTCCTGCATTTTTGGAGAGGGTTGTTTTGTTAATTGCATGTTCATTAACACTTTGCAGCCCTCAAAATAAATCAAAACTTAACACAACACACAAAGGAGTCAAAGAGTGTGGAAAGAGGCCCTTTGGCCCAACTTGTCCACATCGGCCAACATGTCCCATCTACACGAGTCCCACCTGCCTGCATTTGGTCCATATCCCTCTAAACCTGGCCTATCCAATGTATCCATCTAATTGTTTCTTAAATATTGGGATAGTCCCTGCCTCAACTACCTCTGCCCTTTGTGTGAAAAGGTTACCCCTCAGATTCCTATTAAATCTTTCCCCCTCACCGTAAACCTATGTCCCCTGGTCCTCGATTCCCCTACCTTGGACGAGGGACTCTGTGCATCTATCCAATCTATTCCTCTCATGATTTTATACAATCGATAAAAACTTCCTCGAAGGCAATGTTTGCAATTTGTAATTGTTTATGCATTTGGTTTGTTAACTGCGCATGCAAATTAATTAATAAATTAACTGTCCATAAATTACCTATTTATCTGTATATGTGTAGATATATTGATATATACACACATTGAACTTTTTATTTCTTGTTCATTATATTGTTCAGTGTACCATGTTTACATATTCTGTTGTGTTGCTGCAAGGAACTGCTGATGCTGGTTTACATTGTAGACACAAACCGCTGGAGTAACTGAGTGGGCAGGCAGCATCTTCAGACTGAGAGCCAGGGGAGAGGGAGACACAAGAGATAAGGAAGGGCGAGGTGTGAAAACAAGACATCAAAAGAGATCCACGTAGCAGACAAAATATGTAGGAAGGAACTGCTGATGCTGGTTTACACCAAAGATAACCACAAAACGCTGGAGTAACTCAGCAGGCCAAGGCAGCATCACTGGAGAGAAGGAATGGGTGACCATTCTTTGGAGAGAAGGGATGGGTGACCCATTTCTTCTCTCCAGAGATTCTGCCCGTCCTGCAAAGATCACAGACTAAACGTGTAGGAAGTAACTGGAAATGGGAAGAACAATGGACAATGGGGACCCAGAATTGGGGGGGGGGGGGTAGAACTGCTGTGGAGAGGGGGGAGAACAAAGGTGGAACCAGTGTACTTTGTACCTTTACCGGGGGTATACAAGCAAATAATGTCACTGTGACAATAGAGTATTATTCCATTCCACTCCAAATATGCAAGTGTTGGTGACACACGACAATAAAACACTCTTGAACCTTGCTGGTTTGCAGAACTACTTACCTACCGCATGCATGTGTGTCAGGTGCAAGACTGGGGCTCTCGGCCGATAGTTCGTCGGGGCTTTGCAGCCGCGCGTGGGGTGGGGTGGGGGTGGGGAAGCGACCCAGGTGAGCGCTCGCTCTGGGCAGGTGTCTCCCCCGCCAGGTGCGCCTAGCAGCAGAGCCGGGCCACCTGTTGCACCACCTCATCCTTGGCGCAAACCCCTCCCTCCCTATTTACAAACAGCGCCAGCTTTAACCAAGATGCGGCCCCTATTAAGTTGCAAAATAACGCCACGCGCTCTATTTCTATTTGAAGATTAAATTCGGTTTGCACGCCATTTACCTCAGACGCGAGCAGATGTTGACTTACTAGCTCCCGAGTGGCGAAATCAAACACGCCGCATCATTAATTACGAGTACATGTACCTGGCGAATTATAATTTCCAAGTGCATTACACGATTAGCGTTTGTGATTAGCAAATTAAATGCAGCCAGGCGTGTTCGCTGCACCGCTTCATTCAGCGGCGTTGCAGGTGTGTGTGTCGGCTTCCCCTTGTCCCCAGAGGGGGCACCGGGTCTCTGTGTTTTGCCGCCTACCTGGCCGCTCCTTTAACCAAGTCCCAACCAAGCCGGCGCCGCCCACCCTGGCCGCCGAAACACTGGCATTGCCGCTCCACCGACTCTACTACACACCCACACTCTGACTAAGCAAATACCATGGGGACCACAACATTAAAAAAAAGTTCTGTGCACCTTACCAGGCTCCTCCATGCACACAACCTCACCTTGCACGGGATGCAAAATGTCAATTTCTAAAACTTAATCGCCGAAATTGAAGAACCCACACAATTAGGGAGAAAGCACTTGGGTTGGGACCCCCGGCGCGCAGTCGTTGCAGCTACATCTCTCCCATATACGACATCCTAAATCAACACCAATTATCCATCGAAACAAGTACCTTGACATTCGTCTTGTTTCTTAAAAAAAATAAAATAAATCCCCCCCCCAAAAATAATATTGGGTAAATAAATGTTAGATTACAACTAATTGTTGCCTTGCATCCGAGCTCTAGTTGATTGGAAGTTAACTGCGCCGGCCGGCCGCTTACCTTGGAAGCGGGATTCCCACGATCACCAAAATTCTTTATCTTCCACGAAAACACTTTCCTTTTCCAGGTGAAATGCAGCGAAGGAAAAGTGGAGACGAGGGGAAAATGTTTCACCCGGAGACGTTCTTCATTCAACCTGCTTGCTGCCAGCGTGCAAGCAACATTTTTTTCTTTTCGCCGAGATGTGACGCTGGGGGTACTTGTCCACTGCGACTTACTTTTTTTTCTCCTGTTAAATACCTCTTACAATCCCTCACCGAAGGCAGGGGAGGGAGAGGGGATTTTTCAAAAAAAAAGTTTGTAAAAGAGAGACGTTTATGCAACCAGAAGTCGTGCACTCCCAATTCTGTATCTGCTTCTGCGACCGCATTTCACGTCTTGCATCTCGGAGAAGCGGGAGGATAAGCTTAGTGACTGAGTATGTGTTAGTAGGAGGTATGTTAGCATTCCCGACAGGTGACCGACCGGCACAGAGTCTGATGCAACAGCGTCTTGTTAATTTGAGCCCTTTTGCAAAAAAAATAATAATAATAATAAAACAACGCGCGGATAAACAGAGCCTCTGCCGTTCAACGCGGGAGCGCTGCAGCTCTGAGCAGCGGTGGAAGCCCGGGCGTTCGGGATGCGCTGCAACACTTGCATCGATAACGGGAGACCCGTTCACAGCCGACGTGCCGCAATTCCAGCCATCAAGTCTTGTGGAATTGCGCCACGCTCTGCTCAGCAGTTGCCGTTCACTCTTGAATGTCGGCGATTTTTTGCAAACCCCAGTTTTGGTGTGTGAGGCGTTTGGCCAGCGCGACGGGTAAAATGACGCACGGGCGTCTGCCCGCGTTTCAAGATGTTAATTAAATGCACAGAATATTCATCATCGATTCACCGGTGTATTCCCCGAAGATGCAGTTTTCGAGCAGCGGGATGTCTTGCAGATCGACAAAAAGGTGCAGCTGATGCCGTTTAACTTATTTGTGTTGTTACAGTGGTCTCAATGCAGTATTAATTCACCTCCTCTAACGTTACAAAATGCGTTGCGATCTTACTTCAGAAATTTAAAGCGGCATCTGCCTGGGTATCTCTTTTTAGAAAGAGATTCCTGTAACTTTAGCAGCGACTACTGCCTTCTTACGTTTCTCTGTGAGCTTGCTGGTAAAACCCTGAATTAAACCTCTGCTTAAGCAGTTGCGGTTGTAAACATTGCATGCCGTATATTACACGGTTTCTCGGGGTGATTGCCTACTCTGGTGGAAACTACAATTAATTTGGAATTACATTTTATATCAAAAATAACTTTATTTAGAATAAAATGTATATACAAAAACTTAAAACAAAAAATATGCAAAAAACTCCATACATTTTCAGTGTCTGTACACTCGGTCTTACTCAATGTGTTGTTAGCACCTGGTTTTACGCACAACCCCCTTGCCACTCATGTACCCCTTTGGGGTGATATCCCAATTACACTGGACTCTGTCCGTCAATGTCCAGCAGCAGAAGGTCCCTAGAACAGGGGTGGGGAACCATCTAGGCCATTAAGTGCGGCCTTTTGAATGAATCCTAATTTTGCAGAACTAATCGTTTGATTATTATTAATATATTTTTGTTCGTCTTTTATTATTTTAATTTTAATCTTAAAATGAACGTATTTAAAAACCAAAGAGTAAAAGAAGATTCAACAAAATAATCCTCCCCGACTGCCGACCACAATGAAAACATTAGTAATAATGTACATTTTGAAATATATCTAATTGAAGTTTCTTGGATGCGGCCTTATTAGATTACAGCTAACTTAACATAGAAACATAGAAATTAGGTGCAGGAGTAGGCCATTCGGCCCTTCGAGCCTGCACCGCCATTCAATATGATCATGGCTGATCATCCAACTCAGTATCCCGTACCTGCCTTCTCTCCATACCCTCTGATCCCCTTAGCCACAAGGGCCACATCTAACTCCCTCTTAAATATAGCCAATGAACTGGCCTCGACTACCCTCTGTGGCAGGGAGTTCCAGAGATTCACCACTCTCTGTGTGGCATTCCAACAGAAAAGGTTCTCCACAACTGCCCTAGACTGTGGTCCTCCATCACAGCCTTGGTGTTCACTGCACCAGGCTTCAGTGCCTCCATCAATACGTACTTCTGTAGTCTGGAATAGATTAATTGGCAATACTTCCTCATGGATATATCAGACACTGTGCTGGAAGACCAACAAGTTCCAGGCAGACCAAAGAGCGTTTTTGAAGCTCTTCCAATGGCCAAACACTTTTCACCCGAGTGTGCTGATTTTTGGACTGTTTTTCTTCACAATGGGACAGTATTTGTGTTGCGTTCCTCCCAGAGAAGATGCAGTTTTTTTTGTTGCAGAAACACGTGCCAACAATTAATATATTAAACTGGCAGTCTTGTCAGTGTTTTTTAACACACTGGAAATGGAAACTCAATATTAACTGATCAAAGCAGTAGCAAGATAGGATAGGAAGGCTGTTAGAATCAATTGGATTAGTTGAAATGCGGGCTGGATTCTGCAATAACAGAGCAAAACAGTTAGAAGGCAGAGAGATGAATAGGAAGAAACCACAGATGCTTGTTTAAGCTGATAGACTCAAAAATGCTGGAGTCAAGTCAAGTCACTTTTATTTCTATAGCACATTTAAAAAACAACTCTCGTTGACCAAAGTGCTTTGCATTGGTGGAGGTACTAACGTTATACAACAGTGGTTCATAGATTAAGTACATACATAAATCCATCCATATAGTCCTCCTTCAGAGGACGTTAAGAAAGGCTTGAGAGTAAAGATGAGTTTTAAGTCTCGACAGGGAAGATTGGCTAATGCCAGTGTAAAGGGAGTTGCAGTAGTCGAGGCGGGAGGAGATAAATGCGTGGATGATCTTTTCGAGGTCGTCAAACTGGAGGAATTATTTTATTTTAGCTATCGTCAGAAGCTGGAAGAAGCTAGCTTTTACCACGGCATTGACTTGTTGTTTCAAATTTCAACACTGAGTCAAATATCACGCCAAGGTTTTTGACGTGCGGTTTGAGTAATGGGGTAAGGCTTCCAAGGCTGCCTGCTGTCGTTTTGATTGAGTCCGAGGGTCCGAGAAGGATGACCTCAAACTTACTCTCATTTAGTTGGAGGAAGTTCTGGGCCATCCAACACTTTATATCCTCGAGGCAGTGGATAAGGTTAAGTAGATTTGATTGGTTGTTGGGCTTCAGGGGGAGATAGAGTTGTGTATCGTCTGCATAGCAATGGAAGCAGATGCCGTGCCTTTGAATGACTTGGCCTCAGGTAAGCATATACAGGAGTAACTCAGTGGGTCAGATAGCATCCCTGGTGAAAAGGAATAGGTGACGTTTCGGGTTGAGACTCTTCAAACAGAGAGTCAGGGGAAAGGGAAATGAGATATAGAACAAACGAATCACAATCACAATAATACTTTATTAGCCAAGTATGTTTTGCAACATACGAGGAATTTCATTTGCCAAGTCAGACATACAAATAAAAGCAACAGAACACAGAAAATACATTTTAACATAAACATCCACCACAGTACCTCCTCCATATTCCTCACTGTGATGAAAGGCGAAAAAAAGTTCATATCTCTTCCCTTAGTTCTCCCGCGGTCGGGGGCCTTGAGCCCTCTGTTGACGGGACGATCTTAACTCCCGTACCCTGCAACGTTTGGGACTTCGACATCGGGGGATGTCAGCTCCCCCGTGCCGGACGATCAGACCCCGCGTTGGGGCTAGTTGAGCCTCTGCGTCGTTGGAGCTTCCCGACTAGCCTCTCCCGAGACTGCGAGCTCTTTGTGCAAAGTCCGCAGGCCGCACTTGGAGCGAACCTAGGCAAGGGATTGGCTCTGATGTAAGTCCATGCATCGCGGTGGGGCTCAAGTCAGTCTGAGGAGGCCTCCAGCTCCATCGATGGTAGGCTGCAGAGCGAACGGAGAATGCGATCCAAAAATTAATCGCATCTCCAGCAAGGTAAGAAACTGAAAAAAAAGTTTCCCCCAACCTCTCCCCCTCCCCCCACATAAAACAAACCAGAGAACATTTACATAGACTTTTAACACACACTAAAAATTTAAAAAAGACAAAAAAACACGCAGACTGTTGACGGAGCTGCCAATTGTGCGGCGCCACTGGTGAATGAAAGATGCAAAAATGCAATGATGATAAAGGAAACAGGCCCTTGTTAGCTGTGGGCTAGTTGAAAATGAGTTACAGACAATGAGACTCAACAAGACAAATTTGAAACTAGTACAATGACGGGTGAGGGAGGGATGGAGGGGATGAAAGGGTTACTGGAAGTAAGAGAGAATTTCTTTTTGCATCTAATTAGATTTATTAAAGGGTGGCAATGTTTAAAGGGTGGTAGAATAATCAAATTTTAACCTCATCCTGTTGATTGCACAGAAATTTACAGATAATTTTAAGATGAACCGAGAGATTCCGAGAGGCTTTTGTTCAGCTTTTTTTTTCATATCGGAATATATTTCATTTTTAGTCCATGGCCATCAGGTGTGAAAGTTTAGTTTAGTTCAGAGATACAGCATGGAAACAGACCCTTCGGCCCACCTAGTCCGCATCAACCAGCAATCTCCGCACATTAGCACTATCCTACACACACTAGGGACAATTTTACATTTACATCAAGCCAATTAACCTACAAACCTGTAACTCTTTGAAGTGTGGGAGAAAACCAAAGATCTTGGAGAAAACCCATGCAGGACACAGGGAGAACGTACAAATTCTGTACAGACAGCACCCGTAGTCAGGATCGAACCAGGCTCTGGCGCTGTAAGGCTACTAGTAACTCTACCACTATGCCACCGTGCCATTTCTGCGAGATTTACGAGAGTGATCCCAGGAATATGTGGGTAAGCATATGATGAGCGTTTGAGAGCACTGGGCCTCTGCTCGCTGGAGTTTAGGATGAGAAGGGGACCTCAATGAAACTTACTGAATAGTGAAAGGCTTGGATAGAGTGGATGTGGAGAGAATGTTTCCACTTGTGGGAAAGTCTAGGACCAGAGGTCATGGGCTCAGAATTAAAGGATGTACCTTTTGGAAGGAAATTAGGAGCAATTTCTTTAGTCAGAGGGTGGTAAATCTGGAATTCATTGCCGCAGAATGCTGTGGAGGCCAAGTCAATTAATATTTTTAAGGCAGAGATAGAAAGATCCTTGATTAGTACAGGGTGTCAGGGGAGATGGCAGGAGAATGGGGTTAGAAAGGAGAGATAGATCAGCCATACTTGAATGGCGGAGAACACGAAGGTCCGAATGGCCTATTTCTGCTCCGATCACTTATGAACGAGGCAGGGCCTCTGCTCGCTTAAGAGAAGGATCTCTAATCCGCTGAGTGACTCCAGCTTTTTGAGTCTATAAACAATCAAAACATATTGGTTGAAATTTTCTTTAGGGCAATGACTCAGTGAAGGGAATACCCACCCGTTATTTAACCTGTCCTGATTTTAACTCCAATGGCAATTATTTGAGATTTATAGTGGACGATCTGGCGTCTCACTTTATTTATCACACAGACAGTAAACGTGAACAGCAACCCGATGCAATTGACTTTTCAGAATGCATTTCTCAGAGGTTGATAAGCAGTGTGGGACTTCTGGAGGAATCAAATCCGCTTGGTAAAGTATCAAAGTCTTTCGTAGCAAAACAAAAATCTATCCACGCCATTTGGGCCCTCACTGCAAGAATTAAAGTCCACTGAAGTTTTATTTAGCCTCAGGATAACTGAAGCCAGCGCTATCAATCGCCTCTGATCGAACCGTAGATGCTGGGAAATTTGCGTGGAATGTAAGGCAATTTGCCATCTGTCATCTAAGTCCCTACGACTGTGACTGTAACCCTATATAATTTATGACATAAAGAGACTTGCATTGATGGAACACCTTTTCAGCTTGTCCCAAAGCACTTTACAATCAAGGACTACTTCGGAAACATAGTCATTATTGAAAGGTAGGAAACGTAGAGTCAAATTATACCTTTACCAGTTGACAAATATCATTTCCTTCAGCATGATCTGAACTTCAGACTCTAAACGAAGCATTGACTCATGTACCTTGAACAAATTTAGTACAAGTTAACCTACTCTGTTCCAGTTTCATGCAGACTTATCGTCACCGTATGAACCATGCTCTTGCATTATTAAATTATCACCATATATATATCTTAAAATATATTTACGGTGAAGGGGGAAAGATTTTACGGGTGTCTGGGGTTATGGGGTGAAGGCAGGAGAATGGGGTTAAGAGGGAAAGATAGATCAGCCAGGATTGAATGGTGGAGTGAACGAAGGGCCGAATGGCCTGTTTCTGCTCCTATCACTTATGAACATATTGGAATCTGAGGGGTAACTTTTTCATGCAACAGGAGGTGGATGTATAGTTCAAGCTGCTAGAGGAGGCAGTTGAGGCAGGGACTATCCCACAGGGACTCTAGACTAACAAGACTAAGTGGGACCCGTTGGGTCCTAGTCACACGGGAGGCCTGGTCCCCCAACGCAACCCATTCCCCAATGCAATTTTCCACCAGGGGAAGGGTGGTGTGTGAGGGGAGGGGGTGGTGTGGGGGTGGGGGGAGGGATGGTGTGGGGGGAGGGGTGTTGGGGGATGTGGGGTGTGGGGGGGGTGGGGTGGTGTTGGAGGGGTGTGGTGGTGTGGGGAGTGGGGGGAAGGGGAGGGGTAAAGGTGGTGTGTGGGGAGGAGGTGGGAATGTGGGTTGCGGGTGTGTTGGGGGGCGGTGAGGGGGACTCCACCCAGCGGCCACCGGCCACGGCAAGTGGGTTTTTACAAACAAAAAGAAAACGCCTCTGAAGCAAAATTTACAGCCAGATTGATCACTTCTGAAACTTTTTAGATGCCAAAGGAATCAAGAAAAAACACAAATAATGCCTTAGTTGATGAAATGCAGTGAGCAAACGGCTAATGTACGCCAAGCACTCTGGCTGTTGTTGTCCCTTCAGCTCTCGCTTCTATGTACCGTATTATCTCCTCACTTTTGGAATTCTGAAGTAGGCTAAATGTCTCTCACGCTTATCCTGATTTCCATAATTATTTACAGCGCAAAGATTGATAATTTTAATGGGCCCGCTACGTTGGAAACAATGGTAAGTGCTTACCTGCAGTTCATCGCATGTACTCCATTTGGCGTAGCGTAGCAACAGTACGGGTCATGGGTTGTGACCCGACTGCCGTGAAACCTCCCTATAGATAGAAGATAGATAGATATAAGATAGATAGAAGATAGAGAGATAGATTATACCGGTGCATGAAGAGGACAGGTTTAGAGGGATACGGCCCAAGCGCAAGCAAATGGGACTAGTGTAGGTGGGATATGTTTGTCGGTGTGGGCAGGTTGGGCCGAAGGGCCTGTTGACACACTGTATGACTCTATGACCAAAAAACGGCTAGAGAGGCCGTGGCTAAAAATAAAAAAATCCCATCCTATTGGCACAACGGGCAGAGATAGTCTACAGATCAGATAAAAGCTCTGCCCCATCCAGTCAGAAATACTGTTGGGGAATCAAACATCTAACAGGGGGAGGAGGGGGAGGAACTCTGAGAACGTTCCCAACTTTAACAACAGGAGGGCCCAGCATAAAACATAACGTTGAATCAACTAGAACAATGCTTTCAGCTGGAAGGATCCAATGGATAATTCATCTCATTTTCCATCCGCATCAGAACAGAGGCCAATCTTCAGCCAGTCCATTCACTCCGCGTTACAAGGCATTACTCAGAAGCCGAGAAGATCACTGCAAGAGTTCCGCAAAGCCCAATTCTCTTCAGCAACATCATCAATGACCTTCCTCTCATCATCAAGTCAGGAGTGTGTATACTTTTTGACAATTGCCTAATGTTCTGTTTCATTGAAAATGACGCAGGCCATCCCAGCCTTCAGAAAGACCAAAATAACATTCAGACACGAGCTGTTTAAGAAAGAACTGAAGATGCTGGAAAAATCGAAGGTGGATAAAAATGCTGGAGAAACTCAGCGGGTTAGGCAGCATCTATGGAGCGAAGGAAAGGGAAACTCAGCGGGTGAGTCGGCATCTATGGAACTCCATAGATGCAGCCTCACCCTCTGAGTTTCTCCAGCATTTTTATCTACTTTAGACATGAGCTGGTAAGCAGCCGGCAACATTTGCGGCTCTGATGTAATGACCAGGTAACAGTCATTCATTCATTCATCATCGCAGAAAACATTAGCGACGCAGTGGCGCTGGTTTCCAATGGGAACGGTGACGGACGCACCACACATCTCTGTCCTCCAGTTCCCGTGGACTTCTGCCGCTGGAAGAAGAGGATGTTGGTGTGTGTGTGCGCGCTTTATCATCATTCCTTACAATGCCATGTACGACAGTGATTGCAACTTCTACTGAAGTGCGGATGGCCGTTAGAAGTTCATCCGCCCTTTGACAGGTCTTGTATTTGGTCCTGCTGGGGGTCCACAGCCCCCTCCTCATCTGGCAAACCAGGTGGGGGAGACGGTTTAGTCGTCGACTATCCGACCATGGAGCAGGTAACGAGCCTCTGCCACGGGAGAATCTAACTAGGTAACGTGATATTCTACAGCATTACTATTGCCGAGACCCCTCACCATCAACAAACTAGGGTCGACCTTGACAAAAAAACTCATTGATGATACAAGTAATGGTAGATGCTAGTAATTGTGGTTACAGGTAACTGCAGATGCTAGAATCTTGCGTAGAATACAAAATGCTGGAGTAACTCAGTGGGTTGTGCAACAACTCTGGAATGGACTATTCATTTGAATACTCTGAGTATAAGAGTAAGTCACACGCTGTGTATCCTGCAGTATGTGACTACCTTTCTGATACCCCATAACAATGTCACCATCTACAATGTACAAAATGGGAGAGTGATAGAAAATTCTCCCCTTACCTGCAACAATACAAAGCTCAGCAACATCCAGGATGAAGCAGCCTCTTATTTGTAGCCATGCATCACCCTAAATACTGTCCATACTCTCCACCATGAGACACTGCGTTGTGTACCATTACCTTGCTCTGCATTTATCCATCTCAGTTACTGTCACAGCATCCCTTTGTAAGTTCTCCCTGTGACAGTGTGGGTTTTCTCCGGGTGCTCCGGTTTCCTCCCACACTCCAAAAACGTACACGTCTGTAGGTTAGTTGGCTTCAGTAAACATTGTAAATTGACCCCCTACTGCACAAGGTAGAGCTGGTCGGCGTGGACTCGGTGGGCCGAAGGGCATGTTTCTGCACTGTATCCCCAAAGACTAAAGTAAATTCAATGCAGAGCTTCCCTCAGGATGAACACAGCAGTGCACGCGTTGAACACATCAGACATAATAACAATGGAATTGAGAACCCACTTGAAAAGCAAGATAATTACCTTCCCAGATGAAACAGAACTGAGGGAGGTACTGTGCACTCTCAGGATGCAGCCAAATCTTGGAAAGAATCCTCAACAGGGCTTCTATCTTGGGTTATTGATGGCAAATCAAGTTGAATAAGATGAATCACCTTGTGCCTACCTCCTCATTCTCTTAAAGTGTCTGTCCCTCCACTATTTATCATTTCCTCTCCTCCCCCCAGACCATTCAGTATCTCAATATATAAATAAACAATCAAAGTAAGACAGAGACGCTGTTCCCTGTGTTTATTAGATGTGTGTTGAACTTACAGCTCGGGGCAAAAAACTATTTGATTCACTGCACCAGTGGAAAGAAAGTATTTGAAAGACCAAGTCAAACATACAGGCGCCTTTGCACTTTCCAATAGCCATGATTTATTTTATTCTCAAGAATATAGATATTTTTAATTCTCCTTTCAAAGTAAAGGGCCTGTCCCACTTTCACGACCTAATTCACGACCTTTTTTACTCGTGGACATTTTTCATCAGGCTAAAAAAACGCCCCGATCTACTGAATGCCATGAGTACCTACGACTAGCATCACGAGTACCCATGACCTACCTACAACCTCCTACGACCTCGTGCTGCGAGTATGAGTAAAGGGCAAACTCGGCAGGTCGTGAAAGTGGGGCAGGACCTTAACTATTTAATCTCCTTCTGTTACCTATCAGACAGCCCATTCCATCTTCCGCGTTGAGTTCATTGTAAACTACAAACTCTGTGATTTTATGTTTTGCATCTTTAGTGATTCCTCGCCCCGGGTGAGCGTGGAGCGGCCGTGGTCGAACGGGCCCGGCCAGCCGCCGGCGCGGAGCCGACCATGACCGGGGCTTGGCCGCCGGCAGAGCGAGGAGAGACGTCGGCGAGAGCTGAAGGCCGTCCTAGAGCCGTCGCCCGCGTGAGTCCCGGTGGAGGACACATTGCCGAGGACAAAGAAGGACCAGGCGTGGGGAGGGAACGTTGAGATCAGAGAGGGACCAGGCGTGGGTGTGGGGGGGGTGGGGGGGGGGGGGACCAAGAACAAAGAGGACCTGACATGGGGAGGGGCCGCTGAGAATAAAGAGGGACTGTGGAGGTGGGGGTGGGGAGAGCGAAAGAGAAGGAAGTGGGACTACATTGAATACTTTTGTAACTTTGTCAGCCCCCTTTACTCTTGTACTGCATGCAAGCAAAGAATCTCACTGTACCAAGTGCACGTGATAATAAAGTATCAGTCAATCAATAATTCAAGCCTGATTACTTCTGCTCGACATTTTCTAAAGAGTTATTTGGAATTTTTCTTCAGCTGCAGCAGGTCTCAAAATTACAGGCGGATAGGGGTTTGGGAAGAAAGCTTTAGCATTTGCCATTCTCATCTTGAGACTAATTACAAATTATTTGTTGATTAATTAGAAGAAGTGTTAATATGCCTGTGAGTTGCACATTTTTAATGGATTGTGGTTAGACTGGAAAACTCTGCTTGTGAATTGTATGTCATTTTCTACCTTTGGTATATCTGTGTGTCATTTGGATCTTAGATATAACCATATAACCATATAACAATTACAGCATGGAAACAGGCCATCTCGGCCCTACAAGTCCGTGCCGAACAACTTTTTTCCCTTAGTCCCACCTGCCTGCACTCATACCATAACCCTCCATTCCCTTCTCATCCATATGCCTATCCAATTTATTTTTAAATGATACCAACGAACCTGCCTCCACCACTTCCACTGGAAGCTCATTCCACACCGCTACCACTCTCTGAGTAAAGAAGTTCCCCCTCATGTTACCCCTAAACTTCTGTCCCTTAATTCTGAAGTCATGTCCTCTTGTTTGAATCTTCCCTATTCTCAAAGGGAAAAGCTTGTCCACATCAACTCTGTATATCCCTCTCATCATTTTAAAAATATAAAAACAGTAGCTGCCTGAAATACCCACTGGGCCCAGTCACTTGTGATGGAGAGAAAGGCAAAGTCGTGTGCTTCAGGTCAATTAACTTTCTTAAGTTCTCATTTGCTGAGTATCTTTAGCACTTTCTGTTGTTGTTCCCAACTTTTTTTTTCCTTTTGCGTACTTTTTTTTACTCTATTCGACAAGAAAACAGCATTATTGATGGGCATAATAAGAAACCCAACATTGTGATTCCAATTAAGACCTCCGAAGCAAGGATATGTAACAGTAAACATTTCAAACAAAAACTATGAATTTAAATTGGAAATTAAGCAAAGAGAAAAAAAAATAATTTAATCATGTTCCCAAATGTCAGCCTCTTCTTTATAGAGTAAATATCTCTGTTTACTCGATAAATGAAGCTGCCCCTCCACTTTCCTCAGTATCACCAGGTTCCCATCTTAAGGTTCCTGTATCAAAGCATTAACTGTTCATCATTTGTAATAGACGACCAATCATGGGCTAGTTCATGAGACGTGGGAGCAGAATTAGGCCATTCGGCCCATCGAGTCTGCTCTGCCATTTGATCTATCTTTCCCTCTCATTCCCATTCTCCTGCCTTCTCCCCATATGTAAGTTCAGCAAGTAGTAAGTAGTAAATGAAAAAGAATGATTGGTTCATCTTCCAGCTGAAACCATCTTTAATAAAAAGCATCTTTAATAAAAAAAAAAAGGCAGCACAGTGGCGCAGTGGTAGAGTTACTGCCTTACAGAGCCAGAATGATTGGTTCATCTTCCAATCATGTACGTTCTCTCTATGACCGGGTGGGTATTTCTGGGTGCACTGGTTAGCTCCCACACTCCAAAGACGGACAGGTTTGTAAGTTAATTGGCTTCTGTAAATTGTAAATTGTCCCTGGTGTGTAGGATAGTGCTAGTGCACAGAGTGATCACTGATTGGAGCGGACTCACTGGGCCAAATGGACTATTTCTACGCTGCATCTCTAAGGTGTAAACTCCAAACTCTAAATAAACTTCTAAATGAAGAGGGGTATTCCAATCAAATGGCCAAATGTCAAGTATTAATGCACTTTGAAGAATTTATACATAGTATGTTGAAGTTATGTTCAATTATATATACTCTTATATACATCATAATGATCTATCCGAATTGCTTTTTATTTGTAGTCGACTTGGCAAATGAAATTCCTCGTATGTTGCAAAACATACTTGGCTAATTAAGTATTATTGTATTGTATTGTATTGTCTTATCTATCATCCGTAGTTTTTTGCCTACTGTTACTGAGACCAGCCTTGTGCTTGAAATTCCAGATGTATTTCATGACGTGAATTTAAATGTAGTTGCGATGATGAAGCTCAATTTCATGTTCTGGTTCAGTGGCCAAGAACTCTGCTAGCACATCAACTCAACTTGTGAGCGGCACGGTGGCGCAGCGGTAGAGTTGCTGCCTTACAGCACCATAGACCCGGGTTCGATCCTGACTATGGGTGCGGTCTGTATGGAGTTTGTAGGTTCTCCCCATGACCTGTGTGGGTGTTTTCATCCCACATTCCAAAGAAGTCCAAGAATGTAGGTTAATTGGCTTCAGTAAAAATGGTAAATTGTCCCTGATATGTAGGGTAGTGCTAGTGTATGGGGTGATCGCGAATTTGGTGGGCCGAAAGGCCTGTTTCCACACTATACTTCAAAACTAAACTAAACTAAAACTAAACTCAGATACTATTTCTTACCATAACGTACAATATTAGAATGCAAAGTACAATTTCCTTGGAAACAAATTACTTTTATGACGAGGCACTTGAAAATAATTTACTTCCAACAGTTCAGTCCTTGAACCACTTGACCACAATAAATCAGTTCTGAAGCATTTTGTTTGCAACTGGTAAGAGGCCTTTTAACTTCTGTGAAAGGGTAAGACCATGGCTTAATGTCAGGGAGTGGGAGGTGGCACAAGCGTACAAAGTTGTTTGATGTCTTCTTCATGATGTTGGTGGGCATGGGGGTGGCAAAGCAGAGCGTCACCTGCATATCAGTGGGAAGATTTTTGGAGACTAAAAGAAGTGAGTACATCCCACGACGTGAGTTGTTCAGATCTCAGCTTGTGCTTGCAATTTCCCACTACTTTTCCTCCACATACTCTTGAGTGTTTTCAACCCTGGCGTAATGCAATAATTTGCTGAGGGCGGCACGGCGGCGCAGCGGTAGAGTTGTTGCTTTACAGCGCTTGTAGCACCGGAGACCCGGATTCAATCCCGACTACGGGTGCTTATCTGTACCGAGTTTGTACCTTCTCCCGTGACCTGCGTGAGTTTTCTCCGTGATCTTTGGTTTCCTCCCACACTCCAATGATGTACAGGTTTGTAATTTAATTGGCATGGTATAAATGTAAATTGTCCCTAGTGTGTGTTGGATAGTGTTAGTGTGCGGGGATCGCTGGTCGATGCGGTCTCGGTGGGACAAAAGGCTGTTTCCGCACTATATCTCTAAACTGAACCAAAATAAACTAGACTAGCACCTTTTTTTGGGACACCAGATGAACTACATCAAAGGATAACTCCATGTCAAAGTATCTGAAGAGCCTCACCAGAAGGTTTACTTGACCAGGTTCCTGGTGGATAATAGGATAATAGGTTAACCAGTTCCTGGCTCTCAACACTTGGAGTCAACACCAGATTATTATCTAAATGGTGTCAAGTTGGGGAAAGGGTAAATACAATGGGATCTGGGAGTCCTTGTTCGTCGATCAATTAAAGTAAGCATGCAGGTACAGCAGGCAGTGAAGAAAGCAAATGGCATGTTGGCCTTCATATCAAGAGGAGTTGAATATAGGAGCAAAGAGGTCCTTCTGCAGTTGTATAGGGCCCTAGTGAGACCACACCTGGAGTATTGTGTGCAGTTTTGGTCCCCTAATTTGAGGAAGGACATTCTTGCTATTGAGGGAGTGCAGCATAGGTTTACAAGGTTAATTCCCGTGACGGTGGGACTGTCATATGCTGAGAGAATGGAGCGACTGGGCTTGTATGCTCTGGAGTTTAGAAGGATGAGAGGGTATCTTATTGAAACATATAAGATTATTAAGGGTTTGGTCACGCTAGTGGCAGGAAACATGTTCCCGATGTTGGGGGAGTCCAGAACCAGGGGTCACTGTTTAAGAATAAGGGGTAAGCCATTTAGAACGGAGATGAGAAAATACTTTTTCACACGGATAGTTGTGAGTCTGTGGAATTCTCTGCCTCAGAGGGCGGTGGAGGCCGGTTCTCTGGATACTTTCAAGAGAGAGCCAGATAGGGCTCTTAAAGATAGCGGAGTCCGGGGATATGGGGAGAAGGCAGGAACGGGGTACTGATTGGGGAGGATCAGCCATGATCACATTGAATGGCGGTGCTGGCTCAAAGGGCCGAATGGCCTACTCCTGCACCTATTGTCTATTGTCTATTGTTTTGTGGTTTAACCCTCAATTTCCAGCAACCACCTTCATCCATCTCCCCCTCCCTAAATTTGCTCGGATGTGTGAATGCATCACGGTGGACTTAGTGGAAACAATGGGCTGCAGGTGCTGGCCGATAGCAAAGATGAACACAAAGTGCTGGAATAAACCCAACAAGGTCAAGCTGCATCTCTGGAGGAAACGGATGGGTGATGGTTTGGGTCAAGACCCTTATTCAGACTGAAGGGTGGGGGTGGGGAGTGGTGTGGGTGGGAGGGGCGAAGAGCTGGAGGAGAGAAAGGACCAGGACCAATCTGGGCCAGCAACAAATGACATCAGGAAGGGTGGAACCGTGATAGGCCCATTGTTGGCCATGGATGGTGCGATCTCAAGAGGGATAAAATGTGGTGAACTGTGGAACTGGTGGAACATCTAGGATGGAAAAAGCGTGCAAGCGGGGTTGGGGAGGGGAGGGGAGGGGAGTTAGTGGAAGTTACTTAAAATTAGCGAATTCAACGTGAATGCAGTGCTGTGTGACACAGGAATAATTGGAGGTGGATGGGAATCTTGCACATACTCACAGAAAGATCTTGCGTTTTCAGACCTCCTGAATGTTCTGGGGTGGAAAGCTTGGCAATGAATGAAAATTTTCCTTGGTCACTATGTTCGTGCAGTTCATCTCATCCTGCACCTGCAAGATATCCACTGCAAAACCAACCAGGTGTCTGCTCATCCGAAATGTCATTAGTACTGGGAAAGCCAATGTATTTTTCCAACCATGAAAGCATAGCAAACTGTTGCATTTATGTGTGGGAGAACCTACTTACCTCACCAGCAGATCCTGGATGGATCCCAAGAGATCCAACACAAGTTGAGACCATTGTGCAGGAAGAAACTTCAGATGCTGGTTTAAACCGAAGATAGACACAAAATGCTGTAATAGCTCAGCGGGACAGGCAGCATCTCTGGAGAAAAGATATGGGTGACGTTTCGGGTCGAGACCCTTCTTCAGTCTGATGGGGGACTTTGAGATCATTGTCCAGTTTCACAGCCACTAATGTAGAAACAAAGAACTGCAGATTAGTTTAGTTTTGTTTTGTTTAGAGAGCACGGAAACAGGCCCTTCGGCCCACCAGTTCTGCACGGCCCAGCGATCCCCGCACATTAACACTATCCTACACCCACTAGGGACAATTTTTATATTTACCAAGCCAATTAACCTACAAACCTGTACGTCTTTGGAATGTGGGAGGAAACCGAAGATCTCCGAGAAAACCAACGCAGATCACAGGGAGAATGTACAAACTCCATACAGACAACACCTGTAATCGGGATCGAACCCAGGTCTCTGGAGCTGCATTTGCTGCAAGGCAGCAACTTTAACGCTGTGCCACCGTGACGATAGATAGATAGATAGATAGATAGATAGATAGATAGATAGATAGATAGATAGATAGATAGATAGATAGATAGATAGATAGATAGATAGATAGATAGATAGATAGATAGGCAGGCAGACAGACAGACAGACAGACAGACAGACAGACAGACAGACAGACAGACAGACAGACAGACAGACAGACAGAGGCAGTGCAGGAGCAACTCAGCAGGTCAGGCAAATCTCTGGAGAAAAAGCATGGGTGATGTTTCGGATCGGGGACCTTCTTCGGACCGAAAGTACGGGGTGGTAGGAGAGAATAAGTGAACAGGAGGCAAGGTCAGGATCCTTGTTCTGGTATTAGTTCTGGTATTTTCTCGTCTCCCCCCCCCCCCCCCCCCCCCCCCCCCCTACTTTCAGTCCGAGGAAGGGCTTCGACCCGAAACATCACCCATTCTTGTTCTCCAGAGATGCTGCCTGACCCACTGAGTTACTCCAGCACTTTGGTCTATCGTCACAGCCACAGGCATGGCACAAATTATCATAAAGATCTATCACTAACTTTACTTTACCACTGTGCCGCCCCAAGAAGAAAGAGTTTTGCTCAAAATTCCACCATCTGCAGTTCATCGTGTTCTCTTGAGAGATCTGATACTTCTGATTCATCCTTATTCATCCATAAAATTCATTCTTAAACAACATAACTTGGTGAAATGACACATACCTTCCCTCCTCCAGCTGCTGATTGCATGATTGCATGCTCGCCATTTGTACACACTGTACAAGCTCAGAATGTGCAGGTGAAGTAAAAAATATCCCTCAACAGTATCGATGATTCCATTCTGTGACCTACATTGGATGATGAAGCAACATAGAAAACAAAATCACTTACATGGTTATCTATCTATCTATCTATCTATCTATCTATCTATCTATCTATCTATCTATCTATCTATCTGTCTGTCTGTCTGTCTGTCTGTCTGTCTGTCTGTCTGTCTGTCTCTGTCTCTGTCTCTGTCTCTGTCTCTGTCTCTGTCTCTGTCTCTGTCTCTGTCTCTGTCTCTGTCTCTGTCTCTGTCTCTGTCTCTGTCTCTGTGTCTGTGTCTGTGTCTGTGTCTGTGTCTGTGTCTGTGTCTGTGTCTGTGTCTGTCTGTCTGAGTCTGTCTGTCTGTCTCTGTCTGTCTGGGTTTCCGCAGAGATCAGCTAAATCATACAATATAATTACAATTCTGGTTATGTGGCGGTGTTGGACAGTGCAGATGTACATAATATACGATTGCATTATGTTGTTGTCTTAATAATGTCAACATACCGGGCAGTCTAAAGATAGTTTATTATCAACGGAGGCAGTGACTTGCATGTGTGTAATACAAAGAGGCTTGGATTTTTCAGCATTCAGCTCAAAGTCTTGCAGGTTTCTTCACACCCATACTGAACTGAAACCTTCATCAGTACACGGCACGTGTATTTGCAGTCAAGGCAACTAACACGTATAATTAAACCGAGATTTGCATCATCTTGGGACTCACACATGCAAATTATCAAAGTCTTGCCCGATTGGAATTCATCTTCTCGTTCACTAAATTCCATTTATTCACTCTCATCTTTATAACTTTTTAAAAGAGAAATCAGCCTTATAACTGATTATTTTTATATAGCCTTATATTAAGATGCCTCTAGATCTATGCCACTAAATTATTTGGAGTAACTCATCGGGATTGGCAGAATCTCTGAAGAGAAGAAATGGGTGATGTTTCGGGTTGAGGCCCTTCTTCAGACAGACAGACAGTCTGAAGAAGGGTCTCGACCCAAAACGTCCCCCATTCCTTCGCTCCAGAGATGCTGCCTGCCCCGCTGAGTTACTCCAGCTTTTTGTGTCCATCTTCAGTTTAAACCAGCATCTGCAGTTCCTTCCTACCCATAAATTATTTCACTGCCAGGCTTCCAACACCATTATTTTTCAATTTAAGTGCCAGGTGCATGAAGAATGACTTAAGTGCAACACATTCATGATAACCTTTGATATTAATGTGGCAGAGCTCTATTATAATTAGATGGAAGAAGTTTGCTGCAAGAGGTAATGTTGCACAAAATTCCCAGCAAATTATGGCAGGGAGTAAGTAATGGTGTTCATTTCACGTGTAATATTTGGGAACTTTCCGCCGGTAATAACAGCATAGATGGTAGTTGCAATTTCATGATGGAGTGTTTTCATCAAACATAGGCACTTGGACGTTACAAATATAAATTAATCAGAAAAAAAACGTTTTTTTTTGTAAAAATATCTTGTTTTTTCGATTAGTTCAACAAGCCAGGCTAATGTTTTCAGAGGGTAGTAAAATGTTTGGTTTAAGGTAGACAAAAATGCTGGAGAAACTCAGCGGGCGAGGCAGCATCTGTGGAGAGAAGGAATAGAAACATAGAAAATAGGTGCAGGAGTAGGCCATTCGGCCCTTCGAGCCTTCACCGCCATTCAATATGATCATGGCTGATCATCCAACTCAGTATCCTGTACCTGCCTTCTCTCCATACCCCCTGATCCCTTTAGCCACAAGGGCCACATCTAACTCCCTCTTAAATATAGCCAATGAACTGGCCTCAACTACCTTCTGTGGCAGAGAGTTCCAGAGATTCACCACTCTCTGCGTGAAAAATGTTCTTCTCATCTCGGTTCTAAAGGATTTCCCCTCTATCCTTAAACTGTGACCCCTTGTCCTGGACTTCCCCAACATCGGGAACAATCTTCCTGCATCTAGCCTGTCCAATCCCTTAAGAATATTGTACGTTTCTATAAGACCCCCCCTCAATCTCCTAAATTCTAGCGAGTACAATCCGAGTCTATCCAGTCTTCCTTCATAAGAAAGTCCTGACATCCCAGGAATCAGTCTGGTGAACCTTCTCTGCACTCCCTCTATGGCAAGAATGTCCTTCCTCAGATTAGGAGACCAAAACTGTACGCAATACTCCAGGTGTGGTCTCACCAAGACCCTGTACAACTGCAGTAGAACCTCCCTGCTCCTATACTCAAATCCTTTTGCTATGGCGACGTTCCCGAAACGTCGCTTATTCTTTCTCTCCAAAGACCCGAAATGTCGCATATTACTTCTCTCCATAGATGCTGCCTCGTCCGCTGAGTTTCTCCAGGATTTCTGTCTACCTTTGAGTTTTCCAGCATCTGCAATTCTTTCTTAAATGTTTGGTTTAGTTCAGTTTTGAGGTACAGCACGGTAACTGGCCCACCGAGTTCGCACCGACCAGCGATCCCCGTGCACTAACACTATCCTACACCCACTAGGGACAATTTACATTTATACCAAGCCAATTAACCTACAAACCTGTATGTCTTTAGAGTGTGGAAGGAAACCGAAGATCTCGGAGAAAACCCACGCGGGTCACGGAGAGAACGTGCAAACCCCGTACAGACAGCACCCATAGTCAGGATGGAACCCGGGTCTTTGGCGCTGTAAGGCAGTAGCTCTACCGCAGCGCCGCCGTGTTGAATCACGATGAAGATTCATGCAAAAAGTGGTTAATAAAAGATAGGTACTGTATGCACTTACCGTTTCTTTAATGGAGCCTGAAACATAGTAAACACGAGTACTACGCTTCTCACTTGTTGGTAGAGTGGTATTTATTGTTACCACATTTCACAATTAATTAAAGCTTATTAAACTGATGCGACATTTCATATTACATATGCTTATTATATTGGTATCAAATTCCTCTGTCTGCTGCATTAGCTGAAGATTATCCAGATTAAATGCAATGATTTATTGATGTGTTGAAGTTGCAGACAAAAGAATTTAATGAAGCTCCATAAAATATTCAAGTAATAGTACACATTTTATTTTTAGCCTTAAATGGAATATGTACCAATTGTGAAAGGCAGCTGGAGGCAAATAATAATAATTATAATAGTAATAATAATAAGGGCGGCACAATGGTACAACGGTAGATTTGCTGCCTTACAACGCCAGAGACCCTTGTTTGATTCTGACTACGGGTTCTTGTCTGTACGGTGTTTTTACATTCTCCCCATGACCTGTGTGGGTTTTCTCCAGGGGCTCTGGTTTCTTAGCACATTCCAAAGACGTGCAGGTATGTCGGTTAATTGGCTTTGGTAAAATTGTGACTTGTCCCTTGTGTGCGTAGGATAGTGTTAATGTGCGGGGATCGCTGTTCGGCGCGGACTCAGTGGGCTGAAGGTCCTGCTTCCGTGCTGTATCTTTAAACTAACCTGAACTAAACTAACTAATAATAATAATAATAATAAAATATAAAAACATATGAAATGGAACTTTGAAGTGGGAGCAGGAGATGGCCATTCATTCAGCTCCACAAGGCTGTTTGACATGCAATTTGACTGACTTTTACTCCAGTTTCACTTTTAAATGGTTACAATGGCACTTTATTTGTCACGTACCTAGGTACAGTGAAACTCATTGTTGTATACAAGTATCATTATACATACACACTTAGATACATCTCAGTTAAGCATTTCATATACAGTACAAGTGCATAGCAGTAGTACACTCAGACAGAATAAAGAGTTCCCAGTTTTGGAACCATTTTCAAGTCCCAGTTGTTGTAAGTGCAGGATTCTTGACCTGACCGCGAAAGCCTGTTGTCCTGGCGGCGTTGCGGGATCAGCCTGACCAAGCGTAGCTGTGGTGTCCATCGCCGCTGCTCCACCGCTGTGAGTTGTGTTTTGTCCATGTGCTTGTCCTCCTGGAGCGGCGCCCGGTCCAGCCGAGTCCCAGGCTGTTATAGAAACGTACAAAATTCTTAAGAGGTTGGACAGGCTGGATGCAGGAAGATTGTTCCCGATGTTGGGGAAGTCCAGGACAAGGGGTCACAGTTTAAGGATAAAGGGGAAGTCCTATAGGACCGAGATGAGAAAAACATTTTTTACACAGAGAGTGGTGAATCTCTGGAACTCTCAGCCACAGAAGGTAGTTGAGGCCAGTTCATTGGCTATATTTAAGAGGGAGTTAGATGTGGCCCTTGTGGCTAAAGGGATCAGGGGGTATGGAGAGAAGGCAGGTACAGGATACTGAGTTGGATGATCAGCCATGATCATATTGAATGGCGGTGCAGGCTCGAAGGGCCGAATGGCCTACTCCTGCACCTATTTTCTATGTTTCTATGTTGTCTACTATCCATGTATTCGCTCATTCCTTTAACTCTATCAATCGCTGCAGTGAATATACTCAACAATTAGACCTCCTCAGCCCCAGTAAATGGAAAATTACAAGGGGTCATATCCACTGGGTACAGAAACATCTTCCAAGCTCACGGCTTAATGGTAGGTCCACTAATTTGAGATGATGATCTCTGTTTCCTGGCATCCCAGAGAAAGAAAATATCCCTGCACCTCCCAATAAAATCTTGTAAGTGTCAACTGCTCCTCTCTCAATCTTCTAAGTTCGAGAGTGTATTGGCCCAGTCTGCGTAAACCTTCCTCATGGGACAAATGCCTTATCCAAGGGCAACGGCAGATCAAACATAAAGAGGTCTTATGCAAAATCGTCTACTTGAGTCTCTCCACCAAATTTGTGGACCATTTATGGACACATCCTACCAACAACTAGAGAGCAGCGCTGAGCTACTATCTACCTCATTGGAGATACTTGGACCACCTTTGATCGGACTTTACTGGACATTATCTTCCGCTAAACATCATTCAAGTTATTACCTTTGTCGTGTATTTGTACAATGTGGATGGCTCGATTGTAGTCATGCATTGTCTTTCCGCTGAATAGTTACCACGCAACAAAGGGCGGCACAGTGGCACAGTGGTAGTTGATGCCTTACAGCGCCAGAGACCGGGGTTCGATCCTGACTACGGGTGCTGTCTGTACGCAGTTTGTACGTTCTCCATGTGACCGTGTGGGTTTTTCTCCACAATCTCCATTTTCCTCCCACACTCCAAAGATGTACAAGTTTGTAGGTTAATTGGCTCGGTATAATTTTAAATTGTCCCTGGTGTATGTAGGATAGTGTAAGTGTGCGAGGGCTCGTTGGTCGGCGCGGACTTGTTGGGTTGAAGGGCTTCTTTCCGCGCTGTATCTCTAAACTAAGCTAAACTCAAACTCAAATTTGGATAGAATGTGAATAGCACCAGTAAAACAACAGAGTGGCTTGTATGTTATTCATAGAAAACTTAAGGTACAAGAAAGAACTCGGAGTTACTTCAGCCAGAGCGGGTAAGGGCGACAGATTTCTACTTGAAAGACGTCATAGGAACAAAGTAGTTTTTAATGACAATCTGGTAGTTTCATGTCAGAGCTTCTAATTATAATTACAAAGTTATTTAATTACCTTAAATGACAGACTTGGCCTTTGTAGAGACTTTTAGGTCTATTGTGTGGACAGGCAAATTGTAACCTCCCCTCACATACTGGTAGAGCTGCTGCCACACAGCGCCACAGACCTGGATTCAATCCTGACCTTGGCCGCTGCTTGTGTGGAGTTTGCACGTCCTTCCTGTGACAGAGTGGGTTTCCCACGGTTTCTCCAGTTTGCTCCCACACACCAAAGAGGTGCAGGTTCGTAGGTTAATTGGCCACTGAAAATTCACCCCTGGTGTGTAGGGAGTGGATGTGAAAGGGGGTTAACGTAGAACTGGATCGATGGTCGGCATTACCATGGTGGGCCATGCTGCATCTCTGAACTGAACTAAAAATGAGTAATATAGACAATTGACTAATTTGTAAATGACTAAAGGTCATTGGCCTCATCCTAAAAGAAGCATTCAACCTCCACAATGATAAAGTAACATCAACCATCCTTTAAATGTGTAATGTCATGAGAATTCAATTAAAAACTCAGGAAAGCAAGAGAAGTATCAACACAAATTAATTAAGAGAGAGAAATAGATAAGGTCAAAGGACAAAGGACAAAGGACATTTATTGTCATGTACACCAATTGGTGTAGTGAAATTTGAGTTGCCATTTGCAGCACATCAATAAAAATAAAACACAACATTAAAGAATTTAAAATTGAACATAAAAACATCCCCCCACAATAGTTCCCACTGTGAGGGAAGGCAGCAAAGAAGTCCAGTCCTCTTCTTGTTCACCCATGGTTGGACCTATTGAGGTCTCTGCCGTCGCTGATGTACAGGCCCTCTCGCCGGATGATGGAGCTCCGGCGTCGGGAGAACACTCTCAGCGGCTTGGAGTGTCTGGATAAGGTCCACCAAGAATGGAATTAAGCAAGAATCATTTTACAATAAGCAGATGTGTTTCTTTTAAATTGCTGAGCAGAGAGATAGGAAGGAAGGCAAACACAAATGCCTTCTAGTCAGGATTGCACTTCATAAGTTCATGTTCATAAGTTCTAAAATCAGAATTAAACCATTTGGCCCATTAAGTCTACTCCCACATTCAATCATGGCTGATCTATCTTTCCCTCCCAACCCCATTCTCCTGCATTCTCCCCATAACCCTTGACACCCTTACTAATCAAGAATCTGTCAATCGCCGCCTTAAAAATATCCATTGACTTGGCCTCCACAGCTGTCTGTGGCAATGAGTTCCACAGATTCGCCATCCTTTGTATTTGAAGGAATGCAGCCTGAAGAAGGGTTGGAATGAGGACCAGAGGACATAGGTGCAAAGTGAAGGGGAAAAGATTTAATAGGGGTAACCTTTTCACACAAAGGGTGGTGTAATTTCCCCTTCCGTAATATTGCACGTTACATTGAGATATAGTGTGCCGAAATAACTCAATTTGTCAGGAAGCATCTCAGGAGAAAAGGAATAGGTGATGTTTCTGGTCGAGACTCTTCTTTAGATGGAGAGTCATGCACCACAACATTTTTTTCACTGGTGTTTACTGTTTCGCCCTCCATGTGTCCAACACACAAGACAAATCCAGTGACATCCGGTGGCGCTGTTGATGGCTGCCTCCGCATTCAGTCTGTTTGTCTTTTTGTCGTTTTTGGTTTTAGTTATTTCAAGTATGTTTTAGGAGTTTTTTTTTTAGTGTTTTTATGTGGGCGAGGGGGGTAGGGTAAGGGGGAAACCGTCTTTTAGTCGCTTCCTGGCGAGGATGCGGCTATTATCCGAGTCGCGCCCTCACCCACCTCCTCGCGGCCTACCAACTGGATTGGCGTGGCCTTTCCTGCCGGGGACCGGACCAGAGCTTCAGCAGCAGCGGCGCAGCGCTGGGTACATCGTGGAGCGGGCGATGCCTCACCTCACCCATTTGACGCATTGAGTGTTGGGCCTGCTGCATCGACATAATGGAGCTGTAGTTTGCGGAGCTCCCAACTTGGGCGGCGCTGACCAACATCGCGGAGTCCTGGGACCCTTTGCCGGGGGCCATCAACGCTGAATCTCCGCCCAGCTCGGCCTGTGGACTTTGGGAGCCGCGGACTCCGGTGGGAGGTGGCCGATTCAGAGGTCCAGGCGGTTGAGGATGTTCTTCCGTTCGACGTTGGGGTTCCACCGTTCCCGGCGAGAGGGCCTGAACATCGGGCTGTGGCGGCGACTGTGGGGGGGGGGCTCCGGAGGCCACGACCATGGGTGAACATCGGGGAACATCAGCGAGGAGGTTGACTGGACTTTAGTGCCTTCCCTCACAGTGGGGAACTTTGGTGCCGCTGTGGGAATGTTAGTGTTGTGGACTACTGTGTTCGGTGTTTTTGTCTTGTTTTTTTTATTTGTATGACTGTATGGGAAATAGCAATTTGTTGTCTCTTACTTGAAGACAATGACAATAAAGTTGAATCAAATAAATCAAATCAAATAAGACATGGGAGCATGATTAGACCATTCAGCCCATCTAGTCTGCTCTGACATTCGATCATGGCAGATGTATTTTTCTCTCTTTACACCATTCTCCTGCCTTCTCCCCATAACCTTTGACACCCTCTCGGTGGGTTGAAGGGCCTGTTTCCGCACTGTATCTCTAAAACTACTAGGCCGGCCACGGTGGCAGAGCGGGTAGTGTTGCTGCCTTATAGCGCTGGAGACCCGAGTTCGATCACGACTACAGGTGCTGTCTGTACGGAGTTCGTACGTTCTTCCTGTGACCGCAAGCGTTTTCTCGGAGATCTTCGGTTGCCTCCCACACTTCAAAGACGTACAGGTATGTAGGTTAATTGGCTAAGTGTATGTGTAAAATTGTCCCTAGTGTGTGTGTGGGATAGTGTTGATGTGCGGGGATTGCTGGTCGGTGCAGACTCGGTGGACTGAAGGGCTTGTATCTCTAAAAACAAACTCTCCAATCAAGGAAATACATGGCATCATCTGTATTATTAAGACCAACATTAGCTGTGCTATCAAATTAACATTGTCATCCCAATATCCTAGTCTGCCGACCTCTGAAGGGCCTGTCTCACTTGGGCGTCATTTGTGCGCCACGCAGGTGGTGCGCGAAGATTTTGTACATCCCAAAATCCTGGGGCGCCGCGGATAACCGCGCGTCACTGCCTACCTCACCACGCACCATGTGCGCGTCATGACTCGTGCATCGTGACGCGTAAATGATGTCGCGTAAATGACGCGCGAATGACACCCAAGTGGGACATGCCCTTGAGAATATGAATCCCGCAGGCTTAAGACTCTTTTCCAATCAGCCAGTCAGTTCAACTCATTCTACAGATGCCCTCTCACATTGTATGGAAAATAGGATGTAAAACATTACTCAAAGCACCCAACGAATGGGCTCAGCTAAAGTGAAATTCTGTAGCAAACAAACCGTAAAAAGAAATTTTCACCGATCTAATTCTGACAAGCCCTGTTCCCCATAGATCCTCCACGCATGAGTCCACTTCTTTCAAGGGGTAGCTTCAATTTTAAAGTTAAATATCACCGGAGCGCTGGAAGTAGCAAATCAATAATGAGTTATGAGTTTACGTGAAAGTTGATCAAGGGAACCTTCTCCTGGGATAAGAGGTGACAAGAAGAATAGATTGCTTTTGAGTGCTTCATATTTTTAGATATGTTAGGGAAAGGGTGTTCCCGTGAAAGCAGAATATAGCAGGAAACATTCAGCACATCAGGCAGCATCTGTGGAAAGGAAAATATTTAGCATTTCAAGCAAATGGCCTAACATCAGGGAACGTGCCGTAATGTTCTTCAGTGTAGGGATCTACAAATGGTCATTGTAGGAGTACTCTATGATATCTTTCGATGAAGAATGAGTTAAAAAATTAAAAGACATTTCAACAGGAGCTCCAGAAATTCCACAGTGATATAGCGCCAGAGACCTGGGTTGCCTTTACCGAGTTGTACGCTCTCCCTGTGGCCTCATGGGCTTTCTCCGGGTGCTCCGGATTTCTCCCACCCTCCAAAGACGTACAATTTGCTTCTGTACATTGTAAATTTACTAGTGTGCAGGATGGAAATGGTTTTAGGGGGACATGGGGCAAAACATAATGTTCGAGAGCGACAGAGGAGGTAGGCCCTGCAGCAGCCTGAGGCCTACCTGTATCGGGAGCCACTCCAGTACATCGAGTGCGTGGACCGGACTTTGGACTTATTTTAATGGCGCCAAAATATAGCGACTCGTACATGTGTGATCTATGCAAAAATAATTTCACCGTACAATGCACATGTGGCAATAAAGCACCTTTCAACGATTGAACCTTTTGAACGAGATGAGGGAAAACATTTTCACCCAGAGAGTTGTGAATCCTTGGAATTCTCTGCCACAGTAGGATGTGGAGGCCAATTTACTGGATGTTTTTCAAGAGAGAGTTAGACATAGCTCTAAGGGCTAACAGAATCAAGGGATATGGGGAGAAAGCAGGAACGGGGTACTGATTTTGGATGATCAGCCATGATCATATTGAATGGCGGTGCTGGGTCGAAGGGCTGAATGGCCTACTCTTGCACCTATTGTCTATGCATTGAACCATTAAAACATGGACTGGTGGGACTAGCAAAGATAGGGACGATAGTCAGGATGGTTCAGTTGGACCAAATTGTCTATTTCTGTGCCTCTCTCCCTTGACTATAATTGTATTATATTCTTATTCTCCTGTATATTCTCCTGTTACCTCAAAGTTCATTTACGCTCTCAACCATGATCATAACACGTGCAGGATGAAATCCATTTCACACATTCATGGCAATAAATAGTTCTGCGAGAGTTGCTTGTATGGACACAGTCCAAACCAGAATTGAATCTTGGTATCACCTTCCAGCATGATGAAGCAACTAACAAGTGTAGCCAAGGGTTTAAACTGATGAATGTGGAGAGTTCCAGTGACAGGAAGTTTAAGGAATCAAAGTGTGCAGGAAAGCAATGGAACAGGATAATGAAGAGGAGAAAAATATACAGTAAGCAAAAAATTTGCAGCGGAAAGTGGTTTAGTTTAGTTTATTTTTTAGCTCCAATATACAGCGCGGAAACAGGTCTTCCAGCCCACCGAGTCTGCACCGACCAGCGATCCCCGCACGTCAACACTATCCGACATGCACTAGGGACAATTTATACTTATACCAAGCCAATTAACCTGTACATCTGTGGAGTGTGGGATGAAACTGAAGATCTCGTAGAAAACCCACGCGGTCACGAGGAGAACGTAGAAACTCTGAACAGACAGCACCCCTAGTCGGGTTCGAACCCTGGTCTCTGGCGCTGCAAGCGTTGTAAGGCAGCAGATGTTCCCATTTTAACCAAATGAAATATAATATTGCAGCCAAATTATGTAACTAATCCAGAAATGGAAGTAGGCAATACAGATGGCAAATCTACCCTTTTTATACTGGAGTAGTTTCACAACATAACTTGTTCTCAAAATGGTCAAATCCTAATACATGGATGAAGCATTTATATTCTTCATAACCATTGTGATGTGAACTGAAATCAGGATACCTGGTATGTAGTCTGTATCAGCTTCCTGCATTATGGGTTAATGCTTTACTAGGAAAAGGGGAGATGCAACGAGACCTGGGTGTCATGGTACACCAGTCATTGAAAGTAGGCATGCAGGTGCAGCAGGCAGTGAAGAAAGTGAATGGTATGTTAGCATTCATAGCAAAAGGATTTGAGTATAGGAGCAGGGAGGTTCTACTGCAGTTGTACAGGGTCTTGGTGAGACCACACCTGGAGTATTGCGTACAGTTTTGGTCTCCTAATCTGAGGAAATACATTCTTGCCATAAAAGGAGTACAGAGAAGGTTCACCAGACTGATTCCTGGGATGTCAGGACTTTCATATGAAGAAAGACTGGATAGACTCGGCTTGTACTCGCTAGAATTTAGAAGATTGAGGGGGGATCTTATAGAAACTTTCAAAATTCTTAACGGGTTGGACAGGCTAGATGCAGGAAGATTGTTCCCGATGTTGGGGAAGTCCAGAACAAGGGGTCACAGTTTAAGGATAAGGGAGAAATCTTTTAGGACCGAGATGAGAAAAACATTTTTCACACAGAGAGTGGTGAATCTTTGGAATTCTCTGCCACAGAGAATTGAGGCCAGTTCATTGGCTATATTTAAGAGAGAGTTAGATGTGGCCCTTGTGGCTAAAGGGATCAGGGGGTATGGAGAGAAGGCAGGTACAGGATACTGAGTTGGATGATCAGCCATGATCATATTGAATGGCGGTGCAGGCTCGAAGGGCCGAATGGCCTACTCCTGCACCTATTTTCTATGTTTCTATGTTTCTATGTAACTCTATCGCTGTGCCACCGTGTCACCTGTGAATAAGTAAATAAAAGTTGCAAGAAGTCACAGCTTAATGCTCTTTATTTGATTGCACAAATAATTCGCAAATGAGCACGAACAGCGACAAATACATTTGATCTAATACCTTACTAGATTGATAGATACAGCATGGAAGCAGGCCCTTCGACCCAACAAGTCCACGCTGTCCATCCATCACACGTTCACACTAGTTTTATGTTAGACAATAGACAATAGACAATAGGAGCAGGAGTAGGCCATTTGGCCCTTCGAGCCAGCACCGACATTCAATGTGATCATGGCTGATCATCCCCAATCAGTACCCCACTCCTGCCTTCTCCCCATATCCTCTGACTCCGCTATTTTTAAGAGCCCTATCTAGCTCTCTCTTGAAAGCATCCAGAGAATTTGCCTCCACCGCCCTCTGAGGCAGAGAATTCCACACTCACAACTCTCTGTAAGAAAAAGTGTTTCCTCGTCTCCATTCTAAATGGCTTACCCCTTATTCTTAAATTGTGTCCCCTGGTTCTGGACTCCCCCAACATCGGGAACATGTTTCCCACCTCTAGCGTGTCCAAACCCTTAACAATCTTATATGTCTCATCCTTCTAAACTCCAGAGTGTACAAGCCCAGCCACTCCATTCTCTCAGCATATGACAGTCCTGCCATTCCGGGAATCAACCTTGTAAACCTATGCTGCACTCCCTCAATAGCAGTTATCCCATTTTTGCATCCAAAGTAGTGAAAGGTCTGGACAGAGTGGGTGTGGAGAGGATGTTTCCACTAGTGGGAGCATCTGGGACCAAAGGCCACAGCCTCAGAATAAAAGGACGTACCTTTAGGAAGGAGATGAGGAGAAATCTTTTTAATCAGAGGGTGGTGAGTGTGTGGAATTCTTTGCCACAGAAGGCTGTGGAGGCCAAGTCAATGGATATTTTTAAGGAAGAGATTGATAGATTCTTCACTAATATGGGAGTTAGCGGTTATGGGGAGAAGGCAAGAGAATGGGGTTGAGAGGGAAAGATAGATCAGCCATGATTGAATGGTGGAGTAGACTTGATGGGTCGAATGGCCTAATTCTCCTATCACTTATGAATTTATGAAACTATGGGCCAATTAACTTGGTGTCTGCTGTTAGCAGGATGCTGGAGACTATAATTTAGGAAGAAGTAGCTTTGTCATTTTGAAAAATGGTAATGTATTCAAATGAAATGAACATGGTTTTATTAAAAGAAAATTATGTCTGACAAATTAGCCCGAGTCCTTTGAAGATATATAATATGCAGTGTCAATGGAGGGCAACTTGTAGAATAGTGAAATGCATTTCTAGAAGATGTATAACATGATGCCACATAAAATGCATAAGATGAGAGTTCATAGTATTTAGGGAAGGCATGTTAGCATGGATTAACCATCGGTTACCATATAGGGGACAGACAGTAAGAATGAAAGGCTAACTCGGGAAGAATGGAAGGATGTAACTCGAATCATTTCTTGGCCAGTTCTTGAGGAGGAAGCAGAATGTAAGGTATCCAAAAATAGACACAAAACACTGGAGTAACTGGAGGGAGAGGTTGCGCAGGCTAGGATTTTATTCCTTGGAGCACAGGAGGATGAGGGGTGATCTTAGAAAAATGTACAAAATCATGAGAGGAACAGATCGGGTAGACACACATAATCTCTAGCCCAGAGTAGGTGAATTGAGGACCAGAGGACATTGGTTTAAGGTGAAGGGGGGGGGGAAGATTTAATAGGAGCCTGAGAGGTAGCTTTTTCACACAAAGGGTGGTGGGTGTATGGAACGAGCTGCCGGAGGAGGTAGTTGAGTCAGGTACTATTGCAACATTTAAGAAACATTTAGACAGGTACATGGATAGAACAGGTTTAGAGGGATGTGGGCCAATCGCAGGCAGGAAAGACGTGTGGATAGGTCGGTGTGGGCAGGTTGGCCGGTGTGGGAAAGTTAGCCGGTGTGGGCAAGTTAGCCGGTGTGGGCAAGTTAGCCGGTGTGGGCAAGTTAGCTGGTGTGGGCACGTTGGCCGGTGTGGGCACGTTAGCCGGTGTGGGCAAGTTAGCTGGTGTGGGCAAGTTAGCTGGTGTGGGCAAGTTGGCTGGTGTGGGCACGTTGGCCGGTGTGGGCAGGTTGGCCAGTGTGGGCAAGTTAGCCGTTGTGGGCAGGTTGGCCGGTGTGGGCAAGTTGGCCGGTGTGGGCAGGTTGGCCGGTGTGGGCAAGTTGGCCGGTGTGGGCAAGTTAGCTGGTGTGGGCACGTTGGCCGGTGTGGGCAGGTTAGCCAGTGTGGGCAAGTTAGCCGTTGTGGGCAGGTTGACCGGTGTGGGCAAGTTTGCCGGTGTGGGCAAGTTAGCTGGTGTGGGCACATTGGCCGGTGTGGGCAGGTTAGCCGGTGTGGGCAAGTTAGCCGGTGTGGGCAGGTTGGCCAGTGTGGGCAAGTTAGCCAGTGTGGGCAAGTTAGCCGGTGTGGGCAGGTTAGCCGGTGTGGGCAGGTTGGCCAGTGTGGGCAAGTTAGCCGGTGTGGGCAAGTTAGCCGGTGTGGGCAAGTTAGCCGGTGTGGGCAGGTTGGCCAGTGTGGGCAAGTTAGCCGGTGTGGGCAAGTTTGCCGGTGTGGGCAAGTTTGCCGGTGTGGGTAGGATGGCCGGTGTGGGCAAGTTGGGCCGAAGGGCATGTTCTGGAAGGGATCTTTTGATTAGGCAACTGGATATAAATAGATTGAGTGAGGTGAAAACCTGGCAAATGGAGTTTAATGTGGTAAGTGTGAGGGTATGTGCTTTAGTTGAAGAACAAAAGACAAATTGTTACCTAAATTTGTTTAATTTAGATTAGGGGTGGGAGATTGCAGCCTTCACGTGGTCCGCCCTGTTTCAACAAATGTCTGTACATCTTTGGAGAAAAATTGAAAATGAGTCAAGTATGGTGTGGCACGGTGGCACAGTTGGTAGAGCTGCTGTCTCACTTCACCAGAGAAACATGTTCAATCCTGACCCCGGGTGCTGTCTGTGAAGCGTTTGCGTGTACTCCCGAGTGACCACATGGGTTTTCTCTGAGTGCTCTCACATCCCACATGTAGGTTTGCAGGTTGAATGGCTTCTAAATTCCCCCTGGTGTGTAGGGAGTGGATGTGAAAGTGGGATAACATAGAACTTATGTGAATGGGTGATCAGTGGTCGGGTGTGGACTCAATGGGCTGAAGGGCCAGTTTCCATGCTATATCTCTAAACTAAACTACAGAGAGATCTATAAGGTGTCAGAGGTTATGGGGAGGAGGTAGGAGAATATGGTTAAGAGGGAGCGATAGATCAGCCATGATTGAATGGCGGAGTAGACTTGATGGGCCAAATGGCCTAATTCTGCTCCTATCACTTATGAACTTATGATCTTGTGATTGTTTTTTTGTGCATGAATCGCAGGACAGGCAGGTGTAGCAGGAACACAAATGTCTTCGGTCTTCAAGAGAGAGTTAGATTTAGCTCTTAGGGCTAACGGAATCAAGGAATATGGGAGAAAGCAGAAACGGAGTACTGATTTGGGGTAATCAACCTTGATCATATTGATTAGCAGTGCTGGCTCAAAGGGCTGAATGGCCTACTCCTGCACCTATCTTCTATGTTTCTTTATTGCTTGGGAGTTTGCTGGCGTTTAAGGAATGGAGAAGTATTGCTCCTATTGTACAGGGTGACGAGGCTGCATCTGTGCACAGTTTGGTTCCTTACTTAAGAAAGGATGTACGAGGATTGGAGACAGTCTAAAAGATTCATCAGGCTAACCCCTGGGATGAGAGGAATTGAGGTTGAGAAGGCTTAGTCTGCACTCAGTGGAGTTTAGAAGAATGAGTTTATTAGCGTAGTTCTGTGGGGAAACCCTAGGGAGAATGCGTGTAAGGATGAATGTGAATCACATTTCTATTTGGGTAAAGTGATAATATTCTGACTACATTGGTGATTAATTTTCATAAATTCCAAGAAATGCTAAAATGCTGCAAAAATATTTAGCTGCAGCGAGTAGTCTAAATGTGAATCTGGGACGAGGCTTTAAGAATCCCTAGAACTTGAGGTGTTTTGTGCTAGAGAAGGGCACCAGCCTTGCACATATAGTCTGCCACCAAAACCAGATGTATTCATTGAATACATTTCAGAAGATAGACACAAAATGCTGGAGTAACTCAGTGGGTCGGGCAGATCTCAGGAGGGAAGGAATAGGTGGCTTTTCTGGTCGAGACCTTTCTTCAGACTGAGAGCCAGGGGAAAGGGAAATTAGAGATATAAAGCAGAATGATATGGAGAGGTATACAGTACAACAAATGAATGCGTAATGTCAGAGAGTAGGAGGAACCACAGAGGGAGTGCAGTGAGAGAGGGTGGTGGAGAACTCTCGTTGCAGAGAGGAGGAGAACTTCTTCAAAGTAGACAATACCTTGAGGAGGTTTCAGAGGCAGAGTTCAAGGTACTGATGCTGTTATGCAATGAATTTGGTGCAATTGACCAAGCACCAAGTTGTAATGTCACCTTAGCAGATGCCTAGAAATTGGGCTCTGTATTGCCATGTTATTGTTTGCTATATTACTTGTTTAATTGTAAACTAAAGTGTAATAGAAAATGTGGTAATTTACAGTGAGTTGCCAGAATCTGCATTTTGCTTCCTGGTTCATTGGGCATTTGATGCTGTAAAACCATGAAGTGCATTGGATGTGAACGACTGTTGTTTATTCTCATAATTTCCATTGGAACATGGAAAGCAGAACAGTTTAGTGTGTAATGGGGCTTTTTCACGGGGCGAGTTGACGCAAGATGTCTCCAGAGTGAAGTGGTCGTGGTCCAGCACGAGTCTCGCATGATATAACGGGGGGTAGATAAAGAGTTCCCACGGTACTCGGCATTTCTGTTATTTGTGCGAGTGACTTGTCTGTCTCCCGAGCTTTCGCGTTAAATCTTGAATGAACATCGTGAACTACACGTGACACAAATGATGTAACTTTTTTTTTCACACACTATAAATATCCTCCCTTGGTTGAATTGGCTCATTTGGAGACATGTTTTACTGTGTATGTGGGAGACACAGATGGACTGAGCACAGTACCTCGGTCTTACTGTGTGTGGGAGAGGGGGAGAAAGAGACGTACACTCACAGAGGCACAGTCTCTCAGCCTGTGTAAGAGGGAGGGAGAGAGAGAGAGAGGCACACACAAGGTGGATGTGAAATCTCACCTGCCTGTTTCAGTGACAGACACCCGCCGCCAGTAAATGAAGACACCCCCATCTGTCTCCCCCTCCTCTCCCTCGACTCCCCCACCTTTCCCTCCCAACTCCAGTCCCGTCCCGACCCCCTGGGAAACTGAATAGAGCAACAATATAGATATAGAAACTGAAACAATATAGAAACTGAATAGAACATCTCTGACACGCTTTACCCCCTTTCTTTGAGATTTTCTGGGAGCCATCTCTGCAAGTGTTCCTGTTAAAAAGATTATCCAACAATGACAATTAGGTGGGACGTCCTCGAAGGACACATGTTCCCTTGTCGATATTGAGACCACCTTTTTTACTCACCTTCTGTCCCCTCTGTCCAGCTTCCGGGTTTACCGTTCGCAGGAGTTCGCACGCGCTATATCTCTAAAATCTGAAGTTAGGTAATGTCTAAAGGAACTGCAGACGCTGGTTAATGCTGGTTAATACGCACAGAAGGACACAAAATGTTGGTGTAACTCAGCAGGTAAGTCAGATCTGGGAAGAAAAACATAAAAAGCTGGAGTAAGTCAGCGGGTTAGGCAACATCTCTGGAGAAAAAGAATAGGTGGCGATTTGAATCGGAACCCTTCTTCAGACAGCCTAATCGGAATTGAGTCTGAAGATGTGTCTCGTCCGGAAACATCAGCTATTTTTCTCGAGAGATGCTGCTTGACTCGCTGAGTTACTCCAGCTTTTTGTGTCTGTCTTCGGTTTAAACCAGCATGTGCAGTTCACTCCTTACACGGGTCTCTGTACAACATTGATTGGTAGCGTTCCGGACCCTGCTTCGGAAAGGCATCGATCGCTAGTCGGCGAGGACTCCGACCTGTATCTCTCAAAGAAGTACATGTGAAAAATTTCTCACGGACCATAAAAATGCGTAACCTTTCAGTAAAGTCCCTTTTAAAGTCCCTTTTAAAGATTATAGTTATTTTCTTGAATCTCATTAACATAACTCATGAATAAGTTGATGTCCATATGCGGATGCAAATCTTTATTTTTATTTATTTTTTAAATTCAATCCCACAGAAGACAATTTTTACTCACCTTCTGTCCCCTCTGTCCAGCTTCCGGGTTCACCGTTCGCAGGAGTTCCCACGGTACCCGCAAGAGTTATTACGGATATCGCACTGGCCACTACGTCCATATAATGTTGCAATACTCAACCACAAGTGTACAAGTCACTCTTGGAGAAATTCAAACTTTCTTGAATTTTCTCCCGAGTGACCAAGGTACACGATTACCTGCCGTTAGCGCTACGGTGGTCCACGGTGGTCCACGAATGCCGTACTGTTATCGCACGAGGTTCCCACAATGTTAAACTCTGGTTAACTCTTGCGTCATGTCGCCCCGTGAAAAGGCCGCTTAAGAAGGGACTGCAGATGCTGGTTTATACTGAAGATAGACACAAAAAGCTGGAGTAACTCAGCGGGACAGGCAGTATTTCAGGGGAAAAGCAATGGGTGACGTTTCGGGTCGAGAACCTTCTTCAAATGCCTTGACCCAAAACGTCACCCATTCCTTCTCTCCAGTGATGCTGCCTGTCCCGCTGAGTTACTCCAGCTTTTTGTGTCGATCTGCAGAACAGTTCAGCACAGGAACAGGCCCTTTGGCCACAAAGTCCATGCCAAACGTGATGATGCCAATTTAAACTAATCTCCCCTGGTTTAGGTTTAGTTTAGTTTGGAAATACAGTGTGGAAACAGGCCCTTCGGCCAACCGAGTCCGTGCCGACCAACTATCCCCATACACTAGCAATATCCTACACACTAGGGACAAGTGACAGAAGCCAATTAACCTGCACACCTTTATGTCTTTGTAGTGTGGGAGTAAACCGGAGCATTGGGAGAAAAACCCAAGCGGTCACGGGGAGAATGCACAAACTCCGTACAGGCAGCACCATTAGTCAGGATCAAGCCCGGTCTCTGGCGCTGTAAGGCAGCAACTCTACAGCCGCCACACCGCGCCACCCCGGTTTAGGTTCATTGTTGGCACGTGTACCGAGAATACAGTGAAAAGCTTTGCTTTGCATTCTATCCAGTCGGATCAGTTGATACTACACATAAATACAATCAAATCAAACTCACGTACCAATGGTAGAGTAAAGGAGTGCAGAATATAGTTATCAATATTACAGCTCATCAATGTCATTGACAAAGTCCAATGTCTGCAATCAGCATTATCGAGCAACAATTCCACGGACAAAGTTCAATATCCACATTGGTGTAGAAGTCTTTCTTTGATCTATATCCCTCCATTCCCTGCATGTTAAGCCAAGATTTTAGAGACAATGGGGCTGACACTGGCCTTTAGTTTAGTTTAGAGATACAGCGTGGATTCGACGGACATTGAAGAGAGGTCATTGTGGTGTTATACTCACTTGACATCTGGAATCACACTTCCACACATTTTCAGACGCAAAGCTTTGCAACGTTAAAATATTAACTATCGTTTTGAAGATGTAAACAAATCTCGAACATCTCCCTCTTGGACGCGGAGTAAATATTTGTTTCATTATAACTTGAGGAAATTCTCATGTGGTTTTAACAAATCTATTAAAAAAAATAGATTTGGCTTTCTTCCCTTCCCTTTACAATTGCAATATCAAAATATTATCTTTCTTGTATCCTTCCCAATGTTTTAACAGCTATAAAGCAATCAGTTCTGGTCATTAATGTAAATTATTTAAGCCCAAACTACACACAGTATTTATAATTTATTCATTACAGTGCACTCCAACACTGTTCTTGTTTAGTTTAGTTTAGTTTAGTTTAGTTTGGTTCAGTGATACAGCGCGGGAACAGGCCTTTTGGCCCACCGGGTCAGAGCCGACCAGCGATCCCCG
Organism: Amblyraja radiata; assembly: GCF_010909765.2. Classification (NCBI taxonomy): domain Eukaryota; kingdom Metazoa; phylum Chordata; class Chondrichthyes; order Rajiformes; family Rajidae; genus Amblyraja; species Amblyraja radiata. The sequence goes on along the minus strand of NC_045970.1, from coordinate 46,179,867 downwards.
CACATTAACACTATCCTACACCCACTGGGAACAATTTTTACATTCACCAAGCCAATTAACCTACAAACCTGTACGTCTTTGGAGTGTGGGAGGAAACCGAAGATCTTGGAGAAAACCCACGCAGGTCACGCGGAGAACGTACAAACTCCGTACAGACAGCACCCGTATTCGGGATTGAACCTGGAGTATTGTGTGCAGTTTTGGTCTCCTAATTTGAGGAAGGACATTATTGCTATTGAGGGAGTGCAGCGTAGGTTTACAAGGTTAATTCCCGGGATGGCGGGACTGTCATATGCTGAGAGAATGGAGAAGCTAGGCTTGTATACTCTGGAGTTTAGAAGGATGAGAGGTGATCTTATTGAAACATATAAGATTGTTAAGGGTTTGAACACGCTAGGCAGGAAACATGTTCCCGATGTTGGGGGAGTCCAGAACCAGGGGCCACAGTTTAAGAATAAGTGGTAAGCCATTTAGAACGGAGATGAGGAAACACTTTTTCACACAGAGAGTTGTGAGTCTGTGGAATTCTCTGCCTCAGAGGGTGGTGGAGGCCGGGTCTCTGGATACTTTCAAGAGAGAGCAAGATTGGGCTCTTAAAGATTGCAGAGTCAGGGGATATGGGGAGAAGGCAGGAACGGGGTACTGATTAGGGATGATCAGCCATGATCACATTGAATGGCGGTGCTGGCTGGCAGGGCCGAATGGCCTACTCCTGCACCTATTGTCTATTGTCTATTGTCTCAGTCGCTGCAAGCGCTGTTAGGTGGCAATTCTACTGCTGTGCCACCGTGACCATCATATACCAAACAAAACATGTTTGAACAAAAAAAAGAATCCCAACTTATCTATTGCTGGAGACACTAAGAACTGCAGATGCTGGAAGCTTGAATACTGGAGGAACTGAGTGGGTCTGGCAGCATCTGTGAAGGGAATGGACAGGTGACGTTTTGGATCAGGTCCCTTCTTCAGACCGATTGTTGTTTTTAATTTAGTTTTTAGTTTGGTTTAGAGATACAGCGTGGAAGCAGGGCCTTCGGCCCACCGCGCCCACGCCGACCAGCGATCCCCACACGTTAACACTATCCTACACACACTAGGGTCAATTTACATTTATACAAAACCAATTAACCTGCAAACCTGTACGTCTTTGGAGTGTGGGAGGAAACCAAAGATCTTGGAGAAAACCCACGCAGGTCACGGGGAGAACATACAAACTCCGTACATACAGCAGCCGTAGTCAGGATCGAACCCAGGTCTCTGCCGCTAAGAGGCTGCAACTCTACCGCTGAGCCATCGTGCTACCCACCCATATTTTATTTAGAACTCAAAATGCTGGAGAAACTCAGCAGGTCAGGTAACATGTTTGGAGGACATGGATAGGTGAGATTTTGAGTAGGGACCATCTTTGGACTGATTGTAGTCGGGGTGGGGAGGGGGGTTAAGATTGCATCAGTGTTGTTTTGATTTAGAAATGGGAGGTCGAAAGCTCAACCCTTCAAACCTACTGCTCCATTGAATAAGATCATAACTATTCTGATTGTAATGTCAATTTGGCATTCCTTGCTACCTGTGGTCCACTTTCCCTTTGACTTCTCAAGTATTTATCTAACTCTGTCTTAAAAGCAACCTTTGAGGGAAAGATTCCAAAGACCCGTGAACACTGAAAGAAAACAAAAGCATGTGATCTCTGCCATGAACAAGAACATCTTTATCTTCAAAGTGTCCTGGGTTCCGCCGCAAGAAAAAAAACATTGTCTTCACACTGACCTGGTCAAGACTCCTCAGGATTGTATATATAACAATTTGCAGCCATAATGCAGGTTCCATTTTGAAGTTGAAGGATGTTTCCACTCATGGGAGAGTCTAGGACTAGAGGCCATAGTTTCAGAATTACAGGACGTTCCTTTCGGAAGGAGATGAGAAGGAATTTCTTTAGTCAGAGGGCGGTGAATCTGTGGAGGCCAAGTTAATGGATATTTTTAAAGCAGAGATGGATACAGTAGATTCTTGATTAGAATAGGTGTCAGGGGTTATGGGGAGAAGGCAGAAGAATGGGGTTAGGAAGGAGAGACAGGTGAGCCATGATTGAACGGTGGAGTAGACTAGATGGGCTGAATGGCCTAATTCTGCCCATTCACCCATTCCTTCTATCCAGAGATGCTGCCAGTCCCGCTGAGTTACTCCAGCATTTTGTGCCCATATTCGGTGTAAACCAGCATCTGCAGTTCCTTCCTACACATAGAAGTAAATGTGAACAGGTTGTTGTGATGTGACTAGTGTGATGCTTGGTGTGGACTAGATGGGCCGAAGGGCCTGTTTCCATGCTGTATCTTTCACTCAAACAATCGCAGATGCTGGTATCTTGTGTAAAATGCTGATAGTTTCAAAAAAGATCCCGACCTGAAACGTCATCTGGCCATTCCCTCCACAGATGCTGCCTGACTCACTGAGTTCCTCCAGCACTTTGTGTTTAACTCTATATATCACACTTTTGACTTACACTATGGAAAGATTAATTTGCTAAGATGTCTAAGTTAGCAAGATAATGATACTCTCGAATGCAATATACAAGCAGTACCTTGGATGGTGGCCAAAATCATTAGAGTAGAGAAAATATATCTGCAGCAGAATCAAATATGTCCTGAAGAAGACAACCTGTAGTGAAGCCAAAATTAATTCACCTAATTGGTAGTTTTGACGAAAGCAGAATAATTCTTGGGAACTGACTAAGACTATCTTACATATCGCATGGATCTGACAGACAGTAGACAAAAAAAGAATCTGAAGAAAAATAAATTGGTTACAGTCCTTATCAACTGCATGGCAGTGTGTCGCAGGGATAAAGTTGCTGCCTTACAGTGCCAGAGACCCAGGTCCGATCCTGACTATCTATGTACGCTCTCTATACGCAGTTTGTACATTCTTCCTGTGACCATGTGGGTTTTCTCCTGGTGCTCCAGTTTGATCCCACACTCCAAAAACGCACTGGTTTGTAGGCTAATTGGCTTGGTGCCATTTTAAATTGTCCCTAATGTGTGTAGGATAGTGTTGGTGTGCGGGGATCGCTGGTCGGCGCGGACTAGGTGGCCTGAAAGGACCTGATTCCGCGCTGTATCTCTAAACTAAACTAAGCTAAACTAAACTAAACTAAACTAAACTAAACTAAAGTAAAAAAATGATGGGAGATCTTTCAGGGCTCGCTATTTCAAATTGCCAGAACGCAAAACATAGAATAATAAATATACCATACCTGTTAACCAAGCACGAAAGGGACATTATTGTTCAACGGCTTCAAGACTAATGTGGGAAAATTGTGCTTACATTTATGGGATATTGGCATCAGTGTCGGGGAAGGGGGGATGGGATGGACTCCACCTGTACCATGCTGCAACCAATGTCCTAGCAAACCACATGGACATGGCTTTAAACTAAATGGTGGGGGTGTGTGTTCAACGGATTCAAAATGTATGGGTAATGTTAAAGGGAAGGAAAGTGCAGTTCGTTCTCCCTGTCTTATGGGTTACCTCTGGGTAGTCCGGCTTCCTCACACATTCCAAAGACGTACAGGTTTGTAGGTTAATTGGCTTCGGTAAAATTGTAAATTGCCCCTAGTGTGTAGGATACTGCTGGTGTACAAGGTGATTGCAGGTTGGCATGGACCTGAAGGGCCTGTTTCCGCTCTGTATATCTACAGTAAAGTCCATTGTCAGAATTATGTCATTCAGCCCATTGAGCCAACACCGCCATTCAATCATGGCTGATCTATCTCTTCCTCTGGAGAGAGAGGGAAAGCAAAGTTAGAGAAGCTCTTGCAGCCATGTCTGTGTAATTCCAATAACATCATACTTTCCAGGTTCTAACTGAGCCTCCAAGTCAAGTTTATTCGTCACATACACATACGAGATGTGCAGTGAAATGAAAAGTGGCAATGCTCGCGGACTTTGTGCAGAAAAACAAACAAACAACCAAACAAACTATAAACAGAATGGAACAGAATCACATATTCTTTTACATATTAAATATTGTGAGCGGAAGGAAAAAGGGAAGAAAAAACAGCAATTTAAAAAACGCATTAGAGTGGTTCAGTAAAGTTAGTCCCTGGTGAGATAGGAGTTTACAGTCCTAATGGCCTCTGGGAAGAAACTCCTTCTCAACCTCTCCGTTCTCACAGCATGGCAACGGAGGCGTTTGCCTGACCGTAGCAGCTGGAAAAGTCTGTTGCAGGGGTGGAAGGGGTCTCCCATGATCTTATTGGCTCTGGAGTTGCACCTCCTGATGTATAGTTCCTGCAGGGGGGCGAGTGAAGTTCCCATAGTGCATTCGGCAGAACGCACTACTCTCTGCAGAACCTTCTTGTCCTGGGCAGAGCAATTCCCAAACCAGATTGTAATATTTCCGGACAAGATGCTTTCCACAGCCGCTGAGTAGAAGCACTGGAGGATACTCGGAGACACTCTGAATTTCCTCAATTGCCTGAGGTGGTAAAGGCGCTGCCATGCCTTACTCACGAGTGCTGCAGCGTGTGATGTCCATGTCAGATCCTCAGAGATGTGGACTCCCAGATATTTAAAACAGCTCACCCTATCCACAGTATCCCCATTTACCCTCAATGGTGTGCACGTCCTCGGATGATGTGCCATCCACTTTATTTCTTTTACTTTGCGCATTCATATATAATGTGTCCTTTGTGGTTTAATTAGGGCCTTTTAAAGGAATTGTTTGCAATTGTGGCTTCAATAAAACTTGAATATACTTCATTTTTAAATAATGATGTGTATTCCCCACAATAAAGTCACAGGCTTTGTGAATAGTAAAAAAAAAAAATCTACATCAAGATGGCTAGTGTATTTGCCAATGAACAGTTGAGTAAGAAAATATGCGCATTGCTCTGATTGATGGCATCAATTGATTCGGTAATCATACTCTTGCCAAAATATGAGTACATGAAGTAAAATTATATCATAATTGTTCAACCCACTGTCGGCTGGCAAAGTGCTACAGCTATAGGGGGAAATAGACACAAAATGCTGGAGTAACTCAGCGGGTCAGGCACCATCTTTACTTTACACTTCCGGGATACAGCGCAGAGACAGGCCCTTCGGCCCACCATGTCCACGCCGACCAGCAATTACCCCGTACACCAGCACTGTCCCAAACACACTAGGGACGATTTACAATTTTTTTACCAAAGCCAATTAACCTACAAACCTGTATATCTTTGGAGTGTGGGAGGGAACCGGACATCCCGGAGAAAACCCACGCAGATCACGAGGAGATCGTACAAACTCCACGCAGACGGCACCCGTAGTCAGGATCGAACTCGGGTCTCTGCCGCTGTAAGGCAGCAGCTGTGCCACCGTGCCGCCCAAATTATCAGTCTATTGCCTTGCTATAGAACACTGTGACTCAGAAAGAATACCATCAAACAGAGAACAGTACAGCACAGGAACGGGCTCTTCGGCCCACTATGTTTGTGCTGAATGTGATGCCAAGTTAAACTGATCTCATCTGCCCATAGGTGATCCATATCCATGTATTCCCTGCACTTCCACGTGCCTATCTAAAAGCCTCTTAAACTCCATTATCGTTATTGTAATTTATTCGGTGGAGGAGTAAATCCTGACTTTGTTTAGAGATACAGCACGGAAACAGTCCCTTTGGCCCACTGACTCCGCACCAACCAGCGATCTTCGCACATTAACACTATTCTGCACACACAAGTGACAATTTTACACTTACACCAAGCCAATCGACCAACAAACATGTATTTCTTTGGAGTGCTGGAGGAAACTAAAGGTCTCCGAGGAAAGCCACGCAAGTCACGGGGTGAACGTACGAACTCCGTGCAGACAAGGACATGTAATCAGGATCGGACCCGGGTCTCTGGTGCTGTAATGCGGCAACTCTACCGCTATGCCAACATGCCACCCCCGTGATCAATAAAAGTAATTTAATCGCAGCTGAAAATAAATATTATGAGATATCTCCCATTAGTTGAAATATCTCATCACTTAAACCTTAACTAAAACAGAAGATTCAATAAAATGCAGCCACGCCATTTCATTAGGTTTTGGACAGAGGACCCCATCTTAACAGCTGAAACCATGTGCCATATTGTTGATTAATTTGCAATAAATAGCAATTGGCTGTATCAAAATCAAACCAAACGGATGGTAATGAAAGTATTCATTAAGAATACTCATTAAAACATTAAGTGATATTATGTGAAATCTCACGGGACAGTCAAGAACAATTATTCCTTCACACACTTGTTGCTGTAAAAGCGGAAGTAATCATTCATTTGATTAATTACTTGGTCATCATTTGCAAGTAATTATTCATTGGTTCAACCAAAGGTCATTCATACATTGAAAATTGAATTGGTTAGGCTAGGTGTGTGTAATCAAACGTTAATGGGAGTTAGGTTATGGCTGGAAAGGAGTAGGTGATATAGTATATATGAAAGGAAAATCACACTGCTGCTAGCTCCAAGATACAGTGTACAACACAGGAAACAGGCCCTTCAGCCCATCATATTCATGCCAAGCCCTCCACTGGTCCCATTTGCTAGCATTAGGTCCTTATCTGATTGCCTAAATGTCTAAATGTCTCTTAGTATATGAATGCTCCAGCTCCTTTGACATATACAGGCGGCAAGGTGGCGCAGCGGTAGATTTGCTGCCTTGCAGCGCCAGGGACCCAGGTTCAATCCTGACCGCAGGTGATGTCTGTACGGAGTTTGTACGTCCTCCCCGTGACCTACGTGGGGTTTTTCCCGGGAGCTCGCTGGTCGGCACGGACCCGGTGGGCCAAAGGGCCTGTTTCAGCGCTATACATCTAAACTAAACTAAACTAAAACTAAGTTTTGACGCTACTTGCATCTAATTTCGCCCAGGTCTGGGGTCGGATGAATTCTCAGTGTCAGGACTCCTAAGGACCAGCCACTTGAACCTTCCTCCTCCTCCTCACTGTTGCCCCTCCTCACTATCCCCCCTCCTCACCATCACCCCTCCCACAGCCACCCCCATGTGAGCTTGCAACCTCTTTGTATCTTTAGAAGGCCACATTCAGAATCAGTCCGAAGAAGGGTCCAGACCTAAAACATCACCTACTGTATCCATGTTCTCCAGAGATGCTGTCTGACCCGTTGAGTTACTCCAGCTCTTTGTGTCGTTTTGTGTAAACCAGCATCTGCAGTCTGAAGAAGGGTGTCAACCCGAAACGTCACCCATTCCTTCTCTCCAGAGATGCTGCCTGTCCCGGTGAGTTACACCAGCATTTTGTGTCTGTCTGCAGTTCCTTATGCCTACAAATATAAACTGATGACAAACCTCGACTACTTTCATATCAGTGAACAGTGGGCGGAACGGCAGTGGTGGGTGGTCTGAGGATTATTTATTTAAATAAAGCACTTATCGTAAAACTATTTTACACTTAGCTGGACTTAACTCTGAGATCAAATTATTCATTTCTCCTCACCCCAAGTATTTTATTATTAAAAGAATAAGGACTTTGATGTAAAAATTATTTTCTCTCACCTTTGTCTCAAAATCACAGTCACAAACAGGTATCTTTTTTTGTAAGTGAAACTAATTTCTGTGTAAAATGCCTTATTAGAGTTTTGAGATAGAGCATGGAAACAGGCCATTCGGCCCATTGAGTCCATGCTGGCCACTGATCACCTTCTTTACATTATTTCTATATTATCGCACATTTGCAAATGTGCAAATGTCCAATGAATTAATGACCTAGATTTTGAGCTCCAAATCCAAAGTGACTCTTTAAAGCTGTTGTAACATTAGGTGTAGTCCCAGAGGTACCGTCATTTTGATCAAAGCTCCACCTGCCTGTTCAGATAAATACCATGGATCTCAAAGTACTATCTGAAGCAGGACGAGAAGTCTCCCAAAACTCACAACCAAAATCTGTCACTCGGCTCCTTTGGATAGTCTGGTCACTTATGCCATTGCTGAGCCAATATTGGAATGAAACGTGTTCACTTTACAATAATTTTATTGCTATTGCTAAACAAATAATTGGCTACAAAATGCCTGGAATCAGCTGAAGTTGCATTGCAAATACCTCTCAATGCAAGTTCTTTCATTTATTTCTATTATTTTTTTTAAACTGAAGTTCATTTTTTTCAGTCCAGCACAAAGAACTGCATATTCTGTTTAACACCAACGCTGGACACTGCGGTAGCTTGCTGCTTGGGCCGTCAACATAACGTGGATAATCCCTGCCGCCAAGCACAGTATAGCGAGGATGCATCCTTATACCTCTGTCCCACTTAGGAAAATTGAACGGAAACATCTGGAGACTTTGCGCCCCACACAAGGTTTCCGTGCGGTTCCCGGAGGTTTTTGTCAGTCTCCCTACCTGCTTCCACTACCTGCAACCTCCGGCAACCACCTGCAACCTCCAGGAACCGCACGGAAACCTTGGGTGGGGCGCAAAGTCTCCAGAGGTTTCCGTTCAGGTTTCCTAAGTGGGACAAGGGGCATAAAACAACACACAGTCTCCGTCCATCCATCCATTGTTGGAAAGACACAAAATGCTGGAGTAACTCAGCGGGTCAGGCAGCATCTCTGGAGAAAAAGGATGGGTGATGTTTCGGGTCGGGACTCTTCTGCAGACCGGTGGCCCGGGTAGGCGAGGAAGCCTTTGTTGAGGGCGTGGATCTGGCGTAGAATGAAGTAGAGTCGGGATTAATTGCAGGTCTGGGTGAGCGAGTCACGGAGTCACGGAGCTGCGGGAGAGACAGAGCGAGGGCCTGCTGGTGCCGACGCATCGCAGCCAGTGTGGAACGCAGGGCGCGGAAGGAAAACTCCCATGAAAAGCAGTCTGTAGAAAGATCCCAACCCAAAACGTCACCCATCCTTTTTCTCCGGAGATGCTGGCTGATTCTCTGAGTTACTCCAGCATTTTCATTTTTAATCAGATTGATACTCTTTTTGGGGATTTCCTTTTCTTGCCCTGTTCCTCTGCTTTATTTTATTGTGCAGCCTCCGGATGTCGTGCTTGGTGGCTGAGCCAAACCAGACCATGATGGAGAAGGTGAGGACAGAATCTATGATGGCAGTATAAAACTGTGGCAAGGATAGTCTGAGCATCACCAATGAGGAAGATAGTAATACAGCACAGCTCTCTGGTTATGGTAGGAATTCAGTTGTCTGATAACAGCTGAGAAGAAGCTGTCCCTGAATCTGGAGGTGCACGTTTTCACACTTCTATACCTTTTGTCTGATGGGAGAGGGGAGAAGAGGGAGTGTGTTGGTTGTTTTATTTATAAACCTGTCTCCAGGTATTGTAGGAAAGGAATTATTGACACCAATTATTAACTTGGAAGCATTTTAGGAAATGAGCTGTGTGGAATGGGGATGGTGAGGGGAGGGAAAATGTGCAAAGTTGTCGGGAACCCAAAATTTAAATCAGCACATTTGTCAGTGACATTTTACAATTGCCTGCCCCAACATTTTATTTCTAGTTTCACAAATATATGAATAAATAAATAAATCACGCTTCATGGGTGAGCAACAACAATTTGTTTCACCCAGAGAGTTGTGAATCTGCGGTTATCATCCAGAGAGTTGTAAATCTGTGGAATTCTCTGCCACAGAAGGCAGTGGGGGCCATTTCACTGGATGTTTTCAAGAGAGAGTTAGATTTAGCTCTTAGGGCTAACGGAATCAAGGGATATGGGGAGAAAGCAGGAACGGGGTACAGATTTTGGATGATCAGCCATGATCATATTGAACAGCAGTGCTGGCTCGAAGAGCCGAATAGCCTACTCCTGCACCTGTTTTCTATGTTTCTATGGGTCAGCTATGGAGAGTTTTCATCAGAAGTTACATACCATTCCAAGTTCCGCACTGTACTCCAGGGCAGCTGCTGGAAAGGATAAGTGAGGAGCGGCAGAGTGTGTATACTAAGGAACCAGCCTTCAAACTAACTGGATGTTGCTAGTGTTTAGGACGACAGATGGCACAATGGGCTAAGTGTTCGGCTGGCAACCGGAAGGTAGCGGGTTCGAATCCCGCTTGGAGTGCATACTGTCGTTGTGTCCTTGGGCAAGACACTTCACCCACCTTTGCCTGTGTGTGAATGTGTGTGAGTGATTGGTGGTGGTCGGAAGGGCCGTAGGCGCAGATTGGCAGCCACGCTTCCGTCAGTCTGCCCCAGGGCAGCTGTGGCTACAGAAGTAGCTTACCACCACCGAGTGTGACTGAGGAGTGAATGAATAATGCGATGTAAAGCGCCTTGAGTATTAGAAAGGCGCTATATAAATCCCATCCATTATTAGTGCGAGAGAATAAAAAACACAAAGTGTTGGAGAAACTCAGCGGTTCGGCATGGTCTCTGGAGGATACGGATAGATGATGTCTTGGGTCGAGACCCTCCTTCAGACTCAGTTCAGAATGACTAGAGTGGAGATTGGAGACATTCGCCCCAAGAATGGATGTGACATGAGACCCCGACCACGCACTTTTCAACTTGCCCATTGCCACAGAAGGCTGCAGAGGCCAAGTCAATGCAGGCTGCCAATGCAAGTCAATGCTGTCTGAAGAAGGTTCTCGACCCAAAACATCACCCATTCCTTTTATCTTGAGAGGCTGCCCGTCCCGCTGAGTTACTCCAGCATTTTGTGTCTATAAAAATCAATGGATATTTTTAAGGCAGAGTAGAATAGATTCTTTATTGGTATGGGTATCAGGGGTTATGGGGAAAAGGCAGGAGAATGGGGTTGAGAGGGAAAGGTAGATCAGCCATGATTGCGGAGTAGACCTGCGGAGTAGACCTGCTCGGCCGAATGGCCTAATTCTGCCCCTATAACCTATGAACTTATATACTTGGCCAACTCTGTGGGTTACCAAAAACTTCAACCAAGTGAGTCGATGCATGCATTGGACATAGCCCGAAACTATTTGGATGCCAATGTGTCCACCATCTCACTTAGGTGATATGCCTTAACCTTGATTTAGAGATACGGCATATAAACAGGCCCACCAAGTCCATGCCAACCATCCATCAACTGTTCACACTAGTTCTATGTTATCCCACTTTCAAATCCACTGCATTTCCCTGTGTCTGCATATAAATGGAGAATTTGGCTTGTTTGGCACTCCAAGTTGCCATCCTGAAGATGAAACACATCCCTGCTGACAAGAAGGTACATTGGAACATCATGTCAAGCTGACTGTATACAGTCCCTGTATAAAACAGCCTTGTATGGTTCAGTTCTGTAACGTTGCTAATTGCACACTGGTCTAGAGTTCTTGAGTAGATCACACACTGGTAAACACTGGTAAAGCAGCATCCTGCACATTGCATTGATCAGGAATAAGTAGATGCATGGAGAAAAGGAGCATCGTATTACTGTGCATTGATCTATGGTAAGTTGGCTTGTGGAGCAGAGAGCATCTAATAATAATAATGGATGGGATTTATATAGCGCCTTTCTAATACTCAAGGCGCTTTACATCGCATTATTCATTCACTCCTCAGTCACACTCGGTGGTGGTAAGCTACTTCTGTAGCCACAGCTGCCCTGGGGCAGACTGACGGAAGCGTGGCTGCCATTCTGAGCCTACGGCCCCTCCGACCACCACCAATCACTCACACACATTCACACACAGGCAAAGGTGGGTGAAGTGTCTTGCCCAAGGACACAACGACAGTATGCACTCCAAGCGGGATTCGAACCGGCTACCTTCCGGTTGCCAGCCGAACACTTAGCCCATTGTGCCATCTGTCATTGATTGAAAGCAAGTAGGCCTGTGGAGTGCAAAACGCTATGCGATCCATTGATCAACCGTAAACGGACCTGTGGAACAGGGAACACCTTATGCGTGGCATTGATCAACAATAAATAGACCTGGAGACCAGGGATATGGTTATGCACTTCATTGTTCACTGTATAGATGTGTAGTGTGTTACATAACAGAGACAGTGGACCGTCAGTACATGCCAGTCTGGTATTTTATGGATTTTCTATAGACGCAGATATCAAAGCGAGTGTGTTAGATGGGGCTCAGGACTTTGACCAGACACCGGTACTAATCAAATTAGTCAGAGGGTGGTGAATCTGTGGAATTCATTGCTGCGGGGGCCAAGTCAATGGATATTTTTAAGGCAGAGATGGATAGATAGATTCGTGATTAGTGCGGGTGTCAGGGGTTATGGGGAGAAGGCAGGAGAATGGGGCTTGGAGGGAGAGATAGATCAGCCATGATTGAATGGCGGAGTAGACTTGATGGGCCGAATGGCCTAATTCAGCGACTAATTAACTCATTAACTTATGAGCAGAGCCATGGAAAGGAAGTATGGAAGGAAGACAACATTGTACATCGAACAATGTTTTCGATAAGAAGCACAAATATTAGATATCCCCCCCCCCCCCCCCCCCCCCTCTCCCCCTCCCCCCTCCCCTTGGGAGATTTCAGAGTGAATGCACCCTAAAGATGTTTCCATTGATCTCACCGAGATGGGCTCTCTCCCTATCAACAAGATTGATAAAGAAAGAAAGTGGGCCTTATCCAGAATCACTGCTTTATGTACAAATGTTGCCCTGTGGAGAAATAGAAATATATCATTCTAAAGACAGGGACCTGTATCAAGCAGCCAACAACATCTTTCATCTGCGTTTCAGCTTTTCGAGGATATGCATGCCCCAGGCCTCTGAGATTAACAAATCCATCTCCATCAGGTATTGTGAGTATCGTTATGAGTGAGTCACTGGACATGGATATGGAATAGAAGTAGACTAATGTAGGGCGCTTACTGAAATCAGGATGACAAATCAAGAGTCTCCGACGCACTGATTTAGTGGAAAAGAGAGCAGGAGTGAGAAGTTCTTCAAGGAGAACTCAAGAGTTAGGTGTAGAAGCACGGAACCGCAGGTGCTGGGTTAACACACAAAAGGACACACAAAGTGCAGGAGCAACTCAGAAGGTCAGGCAGCATCTCTGATCATATTCTAAATATATTTCATCCTTTGTGACTTCCAAGCTTCGAATTTTGTTCCTCTATTTGTCCAGCGTTTTTTAATCAAAAAGTTGATCAACATACAATTTGCTGTCGCTGAGAGTGTGTCATCTGCGAGGAAATAAATGTTAGCCGAATGGGCCTGTCCCACTTAGGCGATCTTTCAGCGGGCTGCCGGCGACTGTCATGTTGCCGGCACTCGCCTGAAAAACCGGGAACTGGAACGGCGACTGTCAGAATGGAACACACACACACACAAACACATCGTAAAGTTCAGGGGCCAGGGCAAGCGGAGGAGCGATGTCTGAAAAATTCCCAGGGTGCAAAGCCAAAATGTACAGGCACACACCACAATGAACAGGAAGGTTGGAGCTGTAATTAAGACAGCTAAAGCACAGTGTACGGTAAGTCCTTTAAAAGAGGGGGAGATAGGGAGGGGAGAAGGGGGGAGAAGGAGTAGGGACAACTTTTAAGAAGCCAGAGATACATGGCTGTGAAGTTCGGCGGACATTTAACATTACCGGTCGGTTCCTTGGTTCTGAAAACTACAGCTAACCTTTTTTTTCCCCCATGTGCCAATGAAATTCACCGGTCACCACCGGCTCCAACCTACAAGAACCTCCGAGAATCTTCGACCTCCTGCAACCTCCATCGCCTCTCGCTAATCTCCATGGCGACTTCATTCTAGTTGCCGCTAATTTTTCAACATGTTGAAAAATTCTCGGCGTCCATAATGAGGCCGTTCCTAAAATGTGTGAACTCCTCACGACCATGAAGGTATATGACTGCAAAGTCTACTGCAGTCACCTAAAAAGTCGCCTAGTGGGACAGGCCCATTAGAAACAAAAAGCTGGAGTAAATCAGTGGGACAGGCACCATCTCCGGAGTGAAGGAATGGGTGACATTTTGTGTCGAGACTGAAGAAGGGCCTCGACCTGAAACATCACCCATTCTTTCCCCCCAGAGATGCTGCCTGTCCCAGTGAGTTATTCCAGCTTTTTGTGTCTATCTTGGGTTTAAACCAGCATCTGCAGTTCTTCCTGCACATAAATGTTGGCCTTCGTGACTTTGATGCTATTTTGAATCTTGATTGGCTGGCTTTGCATGCATGATGCAATGTGAATTATCTACTTATGTGAACGGTATTCAGTCCTTACAACACTTACAAAAGCTGAATCACATGTCCTCTTTGTCTTGTTACAAATGGTGAAAGGACTATCAATTCCAAGAGCTTCTCTTATTCCCTCTCTTATTCATTCGGTGATAAATGCCAGAATCATCTTTGTAACTCACACTTGAATGTTCCCTAGTCCACCATAATGTTTCGAGAGATAATTCCGAAAACTGCATGCAGTATCCCAGTCTTACTTTACTAATTATCCAGATAGGGAAAAAAATAACTTTTCTTGGGGTCACAGTCAATCGCAATAATTTTTCCAGTTTAACTTAGTTAAGTTTAGAGAGATACAGCGCGGAACTAGGCTCTTCGGCCCACTGAGCCCGCCCCGACCAGCGATCCCTGCACATCAACGCTACCCTACACACGCCAGGGACAATTTTACATTAAAAACAAACCATTTAACCTGCAAACCTGCCTATTTCCTTCGCTTCATAGATGCTGCTGCATCCGCTGAGTTTCTCCAGCATTTTTGTCTACTTTCATTTAACCTGCAAACCTGGACGTCTTTGGTGTGTGGGAAGAGACCGAAGGTCTCGAAGAAAACCCACGCAGCTCACGGGGAGGACATACAAACTCTGTACGGACAAGCACCCGTAGTCAGGATCTAACCTGGGTCTCTGGCGCTGCGCCACTGTGCTGCTAACAGCCATAAAGTAGGACAAATGTAGGGCAGATTATTCAATGAAAATAGTAGAACTGACTCGATGGGATAATAAAAGTGCACTGGGATAGAGGTATATCAAGTGAAGGGGCAAGAAGGTTGAAAATTAACAGATTACTCTTCCAAGGTGACTGAAAGCACCTCATTCGCAACTGAAGATAGACACATATTGCTGGAGTAACTCAGCAGGTCAGACAGCATCGCTGGAAAAAGTGGATGGGTGATGTTTCAGGTCGGGACCTTCTTTGATCGCTTGATGGATTGAAAGATACAGCATGGAAACAGGCTACCCAGCCCACCACATCCACACGGACCATCGATCGCCTGGTCACATTCAGTTCAGTTTCAGTTTAGTTTATTGTCACGTGTACCAAGGTGCAGTGAAAAGCTTTCATTGCGTGCTAACCAGTTAGGCGGAAAGACAATTAATTTGCAGTGTACACGATAAGGGAATAACGTTTAGTGCAAGATAAAGCCAGTAAAGTCCGATCAAAGATAGTCCGAGGGTTACCAATGAGGTAGATAGTAGTTCAGGACTGCTCATAAATTCTATGTTATCCCACTTTCTCATCCATTCTCCACACACCAGGGGCAACTTCCCACTCCGAACTAAGTTTAGTCAACTTTCATAACTGGCTAAAGGATTGGATCCTACCAAAATTGATGAGGTTGAATTGGGGCAAGTGTTCAGCCTTCCTACCACTAGAACCTCAGCGGTCCTTGCAGTTTAGTTAACATTAAGAAGACTTTTGTTGACATACACATTCAGATGAGTGGGGGAGAAGGTGGAAAGGGAGCTGAGAGAGTGGGGAGATAGTTAGGGGAAGGAAAATGAAGGAGGGGGTGGATCAGAGAATGGAGGAGTTGTGATGGAAGGGGGGGATGAGGTCATGGGTACAGACAAGATGTAGAAACAAAGAACTGCAGATGCTGCTTAATACACAAATGTACACAAAGTACTGGAGCAACTCAGCAGGTCAGGCGGCATTTCCGGAGAATATGGATATGTGATATTTCGGGGCTGTCTGAAGAAGGGTCACGATCCAAAACGTTACCTATCCATGGTCTCCAGAGATACTGTCTGACCTGCTGAGCAACTCCAGCATATTGTGGCTTTTTGGATATGGACAAGTTCTTTCTTCCATTGCTTTGTGTATGGGGTGTGTGTGTGATCAAAGTGCATGTGTGTGGCTTCCAAAATGCCAGGCCCATCACTTATTTACCTGCACATATCCCTTATCCCTCCATTCCCTGCTTATCCTTATGACTATCGTAAAGTCTTGTACACGGCACTAATATATCTGCTTCAAACACCACGCCCTGCAGCCGTTCAAGGCACTCACCATCCTTTGTGTAAAAAGACTTGCCCCTCATTTCTCCTTTATAATTTCCCCTCTTACCTTAATGTAGCTTAACTTCGCTATGTTCTGTTAGGTTCCTGATTGAAAATTTGGTGTCATTAAGCAATTTGAAATTAGCCTGGAAACTCATCAACAAACATCCACAAGTAAATTTCAGGCAATAAGATAACTTGAGTCAGTACGCGCTTTGGTCAGTCAGGACAATGGTGGGATTCATTGGAGCAGATGCGTTCAACATCTCAGTTTAAAGTAATAAGATTTTTCAGTTGGTTAATTTGAGTTTGGAACTTCTTTATCGAATAGTGAAAGGCCTGGACAGAGTGAATGCAGGGAGGATGTTTCCACTAGTGGGAGAGTCTAGGACCAGAGGCCAAAGGACGTACCTTTAGGAAGGAGATGAGGAGGAATTTCTCTCGTCAGAGGGTGGTGAATCTCTGGAATTCATTGCCGCAGACGGCTGTGGAGGCCAAATCGATGGATATTTTTGAGGCGGAGATGGACAAATTTGTGATTAGTACAGGTGTCAGGGGTTATGGGGAGTAGGCAGGAGAATGGGGTTGAGAGGGAAAGATAGATCAACCATGATTGAGTGGCGGCGTAGAATTGGTGGGCCGAATGTTCTAATCCTACTCCTAGAACTTATGAACTGATGAGGTTTATCCAGAAAGCATTTGTAATGTCGCTTTCATTATAGGTAAGATAACTGAATTCCAATCAACAAACATACCTGAAAACAAGAGACAAATAATTTTCCAATTACACGTATACCAAGCCAATTGACCTACAAACCTGTGGAGGAAAACGAAGATCTCGGAGAAAACCCACGCAAGTCACGGGGAGATCGTACAAATTCCATACAGACAGCACCCGTAGTCGGGATCAAACCCGGGTGTCTGGCGCTGCAAGTGCCGTAAGGCAGCAACTCTACCGCTGCACCACCGTGCCGTCTGAGTAGCATGCAGAATTACTGGGTAATTTGATAATTAACTTAATTGGTAATAATAATTGGAGATAATTTGACTGGGTGGCGTGCAGAATAAGCTATTCACTGTATCTGTGTGGGCGTGACAAGCAACAGGGAAACTCAGAGGGTCAGGCAGCATCTGTGAAGAGAAATAGATGGACGGCATTTGCCTTTGGAGCCTACGTCAGACTGATGAAGAAGAGTCCCATCCCGAATTGTCATCTGTCCATTTCCCTCCACGGACGCTGCCTGCCCCGCCAAGTTCCTCTAGCTGGTTGTTTTCCGTTTAAGATTCCAGCTTCGGCAGTCTCCTGTGTCTCTTAGGTCTTTATATGCAAGGATTTAGACTTTAATTGAAATTGCCCACACATATTACATATTCCCGCTGGCGTGAGGTGGCAGTATGCATAAGTGACAATGTGATTTAAACAAAGGACCCTTAGCTCACATACAGATTGGAAAACGCAAATGAGTTACTGTTTAGGGAGCCGATAAGTCTCTGCTGTGTGTACAGCTATGTTTCCAAAATAATATGTGAAATGGCCAAATTAGATTCAGTGACAAGTAATGAGCCAAATTTTAGTCAACACCTTAACAGCGCCTGAATGTTTGTAAAATTGTAATCAAAGTCGTATGCTCGTATTTGAAAAGATGGAACATAAAACAGCACAGCGTCAGAGATCCAGGTTTGATCCTGACCTCGGGTGCTGACAATGGTTCAATGGCTCAATGGTACTTTATTGTCACCTGTACTGAGACACAATGACAGCTTACAACCACACGCCTCCCGATTCAGAGACAGTTTCTTGCCAGCTGATATCAGGCAACTGAATCATCCTACCTCAACCAAAGAGCAGTGCTGAACCACTATCTTGTTCATTGGTTCTTGGTTCTTGGTTTCCTGGTCCTCCAAAATATTCCAAATGGAATTTAAACTGGAGGTGGTCGAGGGAGGACTTAAGCCAGAAAGGGTTCTTGGGAAGAAAGAGCTACCTTAAATTTAGTTGCATCTGGTTGGGTAACTATGGTAGGGTGAAGACTATTCCATGCTTTAATTGTGCGGGGAAGAATGAATTGCTGTACGCATCTGTCTTGGTAGCTGGTATCTCAAATTGGATTGAATGCCCTCGTCTGCTCCTAATTGGTTTGGGTTTGGTGTAGGTTTTGTAATCTATGTGGGCAAGAAACTGCTGGCAGAAACTGTCCCTGAATCTATTGGTGACTATTGGTGGCTCTCAGACCATCCTTGATCAAACTTTGCTGGCTTGACCTTCTCACTGTAAGCGCATGGGTTCCTCCAGGTGTTCCGGCTTCCTCCCACATTCCAAATATATGTGGGTTTGGAGGGTTAATTGGGCCTTTGTAAAATTGCCCTATTGTGCAGGGAGTGGATGAGAAAGTGGGATGAGATAGAACAAGTGTGAAGGGGTGATCGATGGTCAGCGTGGACTCGTGGGTATCAATGGTCGCCGCGGACTCGCTGTATCGATGGTCGGCATGGACTCACGGGATCGATGGTCATCGTGCTTTCTTTTTGCTGACTGGGTAGCACGTAACAAAAACTTTTCACTGTACCTTGGTACACGTGACATAAACTAAACTAAAACTAAAATTAAAATGAAAGGACTAAACAGCTTAAAACCTTCAGTGCAAGAGTGTAGGATTAATAGAAAATGAGGCAGTACACAAGAGTTGCCACATTTCCGGCATCTTCTTATACCCTTCAAGTGTATACAGCCTGTATGGTCGTGGTAGGTCACCTATGGTCCTGAGAGGTCTCCAAAGAGTCCATAGCGTCTTTCTGGTCATCGCTGAATTTTCAATATGTTGAAAATTTCGGCAACCTATCACGGATGCCAGCAGTCACATGTAAAAGTCGCGTAAGTGGGACAGGTCCTGAACTCAACGTGTCAGGCAGCGTCTCTGGAGAAAAAGGATGAGTGACATTTCAGGTCAGACCCTTCTTCTAGCCTTCGAAGGGTCCCGACCTGAAACGTCATCCATTTATTTCCCCAGAGATGCTGCCTGACCCGCTGAGTTACATGAGCACTTTGGAGTACTCCAGGGCAGCCACGGTGGCGCAGCGGTAGAGTTGCAGCCTTACAGCGCTTGCAACACTGGAGACCCGGGTTCTGATCCCGACTATGGGTGCAGTCTGTACGTTCTCCCCATGACCACGTGGGTTTTCTCCGAGATCTTCGGTTTTCCTCCCGCACTCGAAAGACGTACAGCTATGTTGGTTAAATGGCTTGGTGTACGTGTAAATTGTCCCTGTGTGTGTAGGATAGTGGTAATGTGGGGGGATCGATGGTCGAGTTCGGACTCGATGGGCCGAAGGGTCTGTTCTGCGCTGTATCTCTAAACTAAAACTAAAACTTTGAGTCTATCTATAAACTAAGTTGGATATGGCTGACCTCCACGCGTTCAGTCCACAAAGTTTACAAGCAAAGCTGTTGAAGGGAAACAAAAGTGGAACTGTGAGAGGTGTATAAAAAAAATGAGCATGATTAGGCAACTGATTATACTCCTAAGGGGGCAAGAGCTCTCCTTTCCTTCTTGAAGCCTGTTGCTATTTTCCGATTTTTACGCACTTCAAGTCTAGTGTTTTATGGAAGTTCAAAAACGTGACCTTGTACAATTGCTGTCCAAAGTCCAAAAAATTACAAGCATGCTTTTAAAAATGGAATCTTGACTTCAGTCGGCATACATCAGGGAATTGAAATGAAAGTGTTTTTGCTCTCGTGGTCTGGCCCTGCCCCAATTGATATTCAAGGGGGTCAGAAGATCAATCGATGTAAGCGAGAATAAATATTTCCTTATAGACATGCTACAGAATAATCTTTGGGGATGCTGCCCTCTTCACAACTACTTAATACCATGAACATCTCCAAAAACCCACTAACATGTCC